>NC_136019.1:7539004-7876504 GCF_048128805.1 Centroberyx gerrardi | reverse complement strand
TCCGGCTGCCGGCCGGCGAATACATCATCGTCCCCTCCACCTTCGAACCGCAGAAAGAGGGCGACTTTGTGCTCAGGGTGTTCTCCGAGAAGCCCGCCAACTCTGAGTGAGTGGTGCGAGGGAGGGGGCGAGAAGGAGCTGGGATTTTTGGGGTCTGATGTGATATTTGCGGGGGGGAAATGACTGAAAATTAGCTATTTTTGTGCTGTCATTGTTAGTATAATTCATCCTTACAACCCCGAATTTGACATATATTATACAATTTTGTTTATAATTGTTTCTTTCTTCTTTCTTCTCAAATGTGTAAAGTACTGAAAATCTTATCATAAGCTGTTAAATTTAAATTTTACATTGCTGATCTTATCGGTCTACTTATGGAATATGCCAGTAAGCCAGTGCTATCAGATATATTGATCAGGCTGTAGAGTTAGGAAGAACAGAAAGGCAGTCAGAAACAGAGACTGAGACCGAGATGATGGTGATAATAACAAAGCATAAATGCAATGAATGAGATCAATATGCAAATAGGGAAGAAATATTCTAAAATAAGGCACCGAGTAATTGAGTTTTTTCTGTGCTACAGGGAGCTTGATGATGATGTTACTGCGGAGCTTCCAACTGAGGTGAGAGGATGAAACACGATGACTGATTTATGACACATGACCGCTCATGATGTGTGGAAAGAAACCAAAACGTTTGAATGGGAAGTAAATCTGTGTGTGTGTGTGTGTGTGTGTGTGTGTTTCAGACTGAGTTAGATGAGAGCCAGATCGACCAAGCCTTCAAGAGTCTCTTCAGACAGCTGGCGGGGCCGGTAAGTACGCTTTGGCAGTTAAGTGGAGCTGGTGGAGTGGTTTATGGGATATGTAGTCATAAGATATCACCATCTCTGTTTGTGCCAACAGGACATGGAGATCAGCGTCACAGAACTGCAAACCATACTGAACAGGATCATCAGCAAACGTTAGTCACAACAGAAAATTTGGTTTTGCAACATAAAGAGTTCTATTTGAAAATGCCATTTATCCATTTTGGGAAAAAAATACCTCACATTTGTCATTCAGTATCTCTAAAATATAGAGGATCCAGTCTGTAAGTGTCATAATTTATCTGCTAGATTCAAAAAAGTACTATAATTTGTTTGAATTTTGTGCTATCATTTTGCAAGAGTAGGCATCACTTTTTTTTTTTCAAATGATGGATGTTTCATTTCGGAACAGCAATGGCACAAAAATAATCCCTTTCCTCTTCTGTCTTTCTCACGCGAACAGATAAAGACCTGAAGACGGACGGCTTCACTAAAGAAGCTTGCCGCAGTATGATAAACCTCATGGATGTATCCTTGATATGAGATCGGGTCAAAAAAAAATTCTGCTTAGCTCTTATTTTGGTACCTAGCTTTTCTCCATTATTGATGACACATAAATATTCTCTGGAAACAGGCGTGTTTGTTATATTTTGCTGTCTGGGAGATCTAGGAATTTACTTTCAGTGTAAATCAAATGCCTTTCAGTGTAAATCTAAACCTCCTAACAGCTGTTTTTTAATGCCGTTTTTATGCTGTGCTTTGAGAAAGCGCTATGTAAATAAAATGTATTATTATTGTTAGTGAGACTGGAGACTGTCCTTCAACCGTAGGACAAGCGGGTCGAGAAATTCCCTACAGGCAGTAAAAAGAATCACATTATTACTATTCATCAATATAAAACCTAGAGCAAAGTAAACAAAAGATCAAGTTCCTTAACATCTCTGGCCAGACGGACGGCAGTGGCAAACTGGGGCTGACGGAGTTCCATGTCCTCTGGGAAAAGATCAAACGATACCTGGTGAGTTTAAACGCAGGCCGGTCAAATATGGAAATCAGGCCAAATATTATTGATCCTGCTTCATGGTACTTGCGTCATTCAGCTGTTTGTTTTGACATCTGGCCACTGCGCCGGTTTCTCATCTGTTTGTGAGGTTTGCCGTCTCACTGCTTGTCTGTCTCTGTCTCTTGTCTATTCTTCTTTTCTGTCTGTTGTTTTCCTCTGCCTCCGTCTGTCTGTATCACCATGCTAGACTGTATTCAGGGAGCATGACGTGGACAAGTCTGGCACCATGAGTTCCTATGAGATGAGGATGGCTCTTGAAGCTGCAGGTACTGTTTGGCCCCCCCTGTTCTTCCCAAAATACACACGTTCAAGTGCAAGTTGCATTTTCACACTTGATTCCACACTTTGAAAGGGGATTACAACTGGGTTATAATGTTTCCTATTCCAAAGATGGAAAGAAGTTGCTGTTATGTAAAGATTTTTAGCCACTCGTGGTCTGATTTTCCTGTTTCCACTGGCCTCCAGGATTCAAGCTGACCAACCACCTGTTCCAGCTGATCATCCTGCGCTACACAGAGGCTGACTTGTCGGTTGACTTCGACAACTTTGTCACCTGTCTGGTCAGACTGGAGACTATGTTCAGTGAGTCCCACTACTGCACACCCTTAATAACTTTCCCTCAGCTTCTTAAAAGAGCAGTTCACCCCAAAAGGAAATTTCAGTCATTTTCCACTCCACCCCAATGTCAGTCGAAAACGCCACTGAAGTTCATACGACCACCAAACACACAGCTCATAAAATGAACCATCAAATTTCTCTAAACAGCTTGTGCAGCATAATTAAAGTATTTTGTAATACAAAAGAAAAAAGCCAAAATAAATGCCAGTCCAAAAGACCCAAAGACCAAAAGAGTGTTACCACTAACTCACTGTGTTTTGTGCAAATTTAAGTGGAATTTGGACTGATAAATAAAGACAGAATTTTCATTTTGGGAGTGAACTGTTCCTTTAAAGGGAAAACTTTCAAACTTTCAAATCAAGTTAAGACTTCTATTTCAGATTATTTAATTGTTTGGTGAATGCACTAACACCACTACTGTGCATTTAGGTGTTTTAGCAATTTCTACAGAGGCTGGGTTTTGGTGTAATAAAAAAAAAAGTAAATCTATGATACAAGAGTGTAATCTTGAGCCATTGATTGAAGAGTTTCCAAAGTAAATCTTGAGATTTGAAGGCCTGGAACCCAGATCAATTTCTTCAGCTTGAAATTTGTCAATGAAATTCAATTTTGAAATACATAAAGCCTCTCTGCTATTTGGCTTTATTTTCCTTTTAAAATGAGTCTATGAGTTGCTGACTGTCATAAACACATATTATGATTAATGCTCAAGATGCTAAAGTGTGATTGTACCATGAGAGCCGCGTGATCTAATTTTAAAGGTTCAGAATGCGATGAAACATAACATACATTAAATCAGATTATAGGTTTTCTACCCAGTAGCTGGGCTTGTACAGTGAGTGATTCTCTGCCTCTCGCCCTGCAGAGACCTTCAAGACAATGGACACAGATGCAGATGGTGTCATGTCCCTCAACTTCTTCCAAGTAAGACGGCACATTCACATTTTTCTAGAAATCCTTTCCTATTGTTCATGCATACTGCATCTCTGCAGTTCATCCAGATTTCATCTACATTTATAGTTATACTGAAACAGTTTTGCAGATGTGTTCACATGTTGCACATTTACTTCTCATTTCCATAATAGCTTGTGTGTACATTCTATTAAGATACATGTGATTACTCTCTAATTAACATTTAGTTTTTGGGAGTCTACTTTGTGGCAGTGCATGTAGCCTCTTTCTCTCTCCTCTCCCTGTTGTACAGTGGATCTCCCTGACCATGTTTGCCTAGAGATGGCTGGACGTCTCCTGGATGTCCTCAGTAACTCTTGCACTGCAACCTGCCCCTGTCCCAGGCCCAGTGTGTGTCAGTTCAGAAGTGCCTTTTCTCCGATCCTTCCTCTCCTCCATGCTCCTCGCTGCTGAGGTCCTCTGATGCTATAAGACTGTAAATTCATGTTTACAATGCCTGTATTGGGAACATGCGCCAAAGCATTGCCTAGACTTGCTACCTATTTTGCCAATGGAAGGAAGGTCATTTCTCGTAGCCTGGCGGTCAACTCTGTGGTAACACTGACAGGGTTGGGGCCTCCATGGTGCTCGCAGATTGGAGTCTTAGTTATGCAAACATTAACGGAGGCAGAGCTGCTCTGGAGGCAGAAATAATCTCATTGGTTGAGTTAAACCTCAATGGGCGGAGCCAAAGAACCACAGTTTTTATGGCTAAGTAGACTGAAGCCCAGCGAAAAAGGCAAGAGGTAAGAGAGATTTTTTAATTTTATGAAACCTCTTGCTAGCTAACTAGCTAGCTTGCTTGGTGAAAAAATGCAGTCTAGCTGTACTAATTTATCTATGCTATCTAGGAAAAGCAGTTAGCTAACCTGTTTACCTTCCAAGATCATGAATGCCATGGTCATGAATGAATGAAAAAGAAATCATATATATTTTTTATGTGTCATTCAAGTTTGCCAGTTGGCCAACTTGTGCTCCATAAAAATGTGGTTCTTTGGCTCCGCCCACTGAGGTTTAATTCAACCAATAAGATTATTTCTGCCTCCAGAGCAGCTTTGCCGCTGTGAAATCCTTGAATAAGTGAAACTCCAATCTGCATGGTGCTGGCCGCAACGTTGGCTACTGCTCTCAACGTTGATTATGGTATTAAGATAGGAGAGAAATTGAAACTGCTGTCAGTTATCATGGTGTTGGTGTCAGCTGCGGTTGCAGAGAGCTGCTGAGTGTGCAGGCTCCGGTCCCAGCCTATCTCAACACCCAGCGTTCAGTGAATATGAATATGCACACTATGTATCTCTACTAGACCTTTGTAGGAAGGCTGCTGGCCTGACAGTTTTTGTTTACATCTTGTGCCAAGCTTTGCTTCCGCCTCAACATTAAGGGGCCCGCTCATGAACCATTACCGGGCCCCGCAGTTCATGTAGAGACAATGGTGGCCTGTTGTATCATAGAGAATGTGTTGTGTTATATGCATTTCTTCAAAACAAATCCTGTTTATGATTAGGACATACCTGCTTATCATTATGCATGGCACTTTTTTATCAACAGTTTTACAAAATATGAAAAAAAGAATTAACTTTAAACTTTTATATCATGGTTTGAATCGGATGTCAGTGGTTTAAAAAAGGGATGTGTCAGCCTTGCTTTATCTTGCCACTCAATAGGGACAAGAACATGTCGATATTTTAGGTGAAGGTATACAATTATGCAATAGGGATTTACAGATACGTTGTATGCATGCAGTGTGAAATGTGATATGTTGTCAGCCTGCCTAAACTAATTTCTACTCAACCAAGGGAGCAAGTAAACTTTGTATTTGAAGAGTTCTATTCCAAAATGTTACGTTGATTTTAGAAAAAAAATAAATCACTCATTGAGGGGCATCGATTGACAGCCCCAAAATATAGAGGATCTATGTAAAAGTTTGTCACACAGTTTGTCAAGCAAGGAGTTTACCTACCATCCTTTTAACAGTACTATTATTTGCTTTAAATTTGTTCTGTCAATTAGTTTGTCATAGTTTTCAAATGGTGGATATTTCATTTTGGAACTAAACTCTTTATTTCCTGAAAAAGTGAAGATTAGGGATTGAAGGACTGCCAAACAGCTGAATCTGTATGATACTCTCACAATGCCATTATTCTAGTGGGCAGTTCCTGTCCAGTTACAAATACCAGATCCTGCTAGTATAACATTAACTATCGTTTAAAATATGTGAACATTCTGGGTCCCTCTGGATCCCTTCATCATGCAGTACAGTCTACTACTATTTAGTTTCTCTGTGAAACTTGAATAGACATTTTTTCGAACACGAAATAAACATGGGGAGGTTTTCACGAGTCTCAGCATTCCTAATTAATGATTAAAGATTTGTGCTGAATCTAAAAATCAAGGCTGAAAAGGGTGAAGACTTTGATGGTTATAGTCCGAGTATCTCCTTTTACAAATGAGTATGATTCACAGTGTCAGACATAAAAGAAATGTCTCCCCTCCATACCCAAAAAACAAGCCAGACTCATGTATAGTAATAAATAGTGACTTTAGTAACAACATTCATATTAAAAAAACAAGAACAGTCAAATACCTTACGTTCACTAATGTACATAGCTCAACCACAGTACCATAACATTACGATCTTTACAGCAGATTCTTGCTCATTGTTAAGTTAAATTGCAGACATTTATACAAACAGATCAAATATTAAGTTAAAACAGAAACACCCCCTTTTAAAGGATATGAAAAAAACAAACTGCGAAGCGACCATTTTTTTTGGGGCCACTTGCTGAAGGAATGTACAAAATTGCTCTTTTGTCTATTACAAAGAGGAAGGAGAAGAATGGCATAGCTGAAATAGCAAAGAGTCGGACATGAGCTGCGAGGTCAGCTTGGATGTTTTCACTGATCTCAGACGAGGCACAGAGGAATGAAAACAGGTTACTTGGCTTCAGCGTCTTCTGTTTGACTGATCCTGAGTTAGTTTGACTACATGTTATGTCAAAGTGAGATTCTTCGGCTGACTATAATGCAAATCATCTTTTGACCTACACCAAAAAAGCCACCCACCCATCTCCATCGTAACTTGGAAAAGATTAAATAAACAAAATGGCATTTTCTTTGGCACAATGGGATAAAATGGGAAGCCTTAACCACTTAAAATCGCCTTCATAACACATGAGCGCCCCCCTTCTCGGCATGGCGTCTCTTTAGGCGTAGTTGTTGTTGTGCTCGATCCTGGTCACCATGGTGGAGACCAGCCTCTCCAGCTGCTCCGCCCTCTGCTTGCCCGTCTGAAGGACTTCCTCGTGATTGGCCTTCTCCTCGCTGTCGTAGTCCATCACCGCCTGGTTGGTGATCAACGACAGGGCGAAGACGCGCAGGCCGCAGTGGCGCGCAACGATCACCTCATGGACTGTGCTCATGCCTGGCGAGAAGAGGAGAGTGATGTTAAATACATGTATTCATAGGCATTCGTAGTAACAGCGCAGTTGTAAAAGTTCTTAGATAATCCTGACTCTTTTAAAGCTGCACTAGAGAGGTAGCTAAAAAATTTGGACTTCGCTCATGTTTACCAACCGGTCTGTGATGCTTTATACCACAGGAGACCAAAGAGACGAGACAGGAAAAGATCTAACGTTGGTGAGTCCAGCTTTCTCTGGACGGAGCGCTGCTCACTGTTGTTTAGGAGACAGTTTAGATTTTGCTCTAAAGTTTTGATTCGTCACTTCTTGTGGGTGGAGAAGTGACACCAGAATGTCATTTGGGCAAATAATGTGAATCTACAGGGTCTCAATGGGGGGGGGGGGGGGTTTGGGACGCTCTTCCCATTTTGTGATAAAAGTCTTGCCTAGTGCAGCTTTAAAGGCTAACTACTGATGAATTAGTGCTGCCCAAATACCATTACTTTACTATAATGTGTACCAGTGACCAGCAATCAGCATGAAGCTCCACAAAAAGAACCCTTGAGTTGGTATGAGACACGCTACTCACCAACGGCATCAGCCCCCAGTTTGTGCAGCATGCGGCACTCGGCGATGGTCTCGAACGAGGGTCCGCCCAGCACACAGTACACCCCCTCCCTCAGGAAGTCTGCGTAGCCCAGCTCCTGTCCCACGTCCATGGCCAGCTGCTGCAGCTCCCTGTCGTACGCGTCAGACATGCAGGGGAAACGCACACCGAACCTGGGAGAGAGAGAGAGAGAGAAATGGAGGGATGGAGAGGTGAGAGAGGGCTAAAAGGGGAGAGGGTTCCTGATGCTCTTTTTGTTGAGTGTGTGTGAACAAGCGCGACAGGTTTCCAGACAAACACATCGGGCGTTTGTTTGATTAATATTACTGCGTCTGCCTGGAGCACTGGACGGGTGGTGTTTGTCACATGCAGCAGTGAGTACCGACCACAGGAAAATGTTTGAAAGTCATGGTAGTTTTTCTGTTAGTGACAATTTACTTGAAACTATCTGCACTGTTCTGGTGAATTCTTATTATATGTATACACCTTTTCGCACAGGTCTAACACACACACACACACACACACATACACACACACAGCGGCACACTGCTCCACCTACCTCTCATCGTTGGGTCCAGACAGCGGGTTGTTGCCAGCGAAGCCGGGCATGTTGAGGTGGTCTTTGATGATCATGATGTCTCCCACTTTAAAGTCCTGATTGAGGCCTCCGGCGGCGTTGGTCAGCACCACCGTCTCCACACCCAGGAGCTTGAAGATGCGCATGGGCAGTGTGATCTGGAAACACACACACACACACATATATATACATATATAACATAACCATTTGTTGGGCAGTTCTTTTGCTCTTCCCATTGAGCTATAAAGGGAGAGGTGTCATGCAGCATTTCTTATTGGTCACACAAATCTGTCATTGTAAGCTAATTGGTCTCAATGGTCTTACTGCTATCTATTTTGCACACCACATACTCTTGGATGTGACAGGATGTTTTGTACAGGGACAGTGTGACACAACCACAATGTGATAACGGACTCAGAGTCGTTCTGTTTGACTTGTTGTGTAACTGGTTGGCACTCTTGCAGCAGACCTACCTTCTGGATGGGGTAGCCCTCGTACAGGTGGAAGCGTCCCTGCATGCAAACACATGGCCTCCCCTTCAAGGTGCCGAACACCAGCCGTCCAGCGTGGCCGTGCACTGCAACAAACAATGCAACCAGTCAGGAGACATTAACAAAGCATGGCGACCAGTCAGCAGTTGAAGGGACACAACCTCCATTAGGAACAAGTTATTAGCTGTTATAAGACTTTGACTGCAAACAGTAACAGTTTTGAAAGCAGTCATCTATATGTTTTAGAAATATTGAGTGATTTCAGGTAGTATTTTTTCCTCGAAA
The DNA here is from genome assembly GCF_048128805.1 of Centroberyx gerrardi. Lineage (NCBI taxonomy): Eukaryota > Metazoa > Chordata > Actinopteri > Beryciformes > Berycidae > Centroberyx > Centroberyx gerrardi. The sequence continues at coordinate 7,867,706 of NC_136019.1, read as the reverse complement.
GGGACTTACTGACTGAAACCCTTCAATTGCTGTCAACCCTGCTGAACCAGTTCCCATCATGAATCAAGTCAATAACAGACTGTTATATAAGTTATGCTGTATATGTTATGGCCACCAGTATGTGGATTGGATCTATCTACCTACCATCATATCTATCTATCTACCTACCTTCATATCTATCTATCTATCTATCTATCTATCTATCTATCTTGACATCATTCAACTCACCAGTGCTCTGGGGGAAGTTGGGGATGTCCTTGTAGTTGAAGGCCACCTGGTCCTTCAGCATGTCGGCCAGCCCCCCCAGGCCCGAGCCGCACACGATGCCCACCTTGGGGCGCACGTCCGTCTGGGCCAGCAGCCACTCGGCGGTGGTCGTGCAGTCCTCGTAGCTGTAGCTGGAAGAGACGGAGGGCAGGTTGGAGGTTTGAGGTTGGAGGTTTGAGGTTAGGGTGACCGGTGTCAGCGTTACCAAATCCACTGGTAATCAGTGGAAGGGTTGCGGCGTCGGCTTGTGCCAATTGCGTTGCTGTTATCTTAAAATGATGCAAAAGCACATTTCATCGAGCCTCATGAAGCTCAGGATCTTGCAAAATGACCACTGACTCTTCATCATTAGGAAACATAATCCTAACATAATCAGTATGATATTCCTATAGGGGCTTATAGTGTGTCTCAGCTGATAAATAGTGAGTTCATACTGACCTTAGCATTCTTTATTGTGTTTTTCATTTCCTATGGCATTACTAAAGGATTTTCTGTGGTATCATTTTTGACATATAGCCCAGTAGCTGCATTATTTTTTTTAAGGTTTTGTTGTAATATTTGTATTGTGTCCTTCAAATTTCTAGTTCTTTTTCAAAAGGACAATCATGTCAGCTTTTTCCAAATTTCCAGAGTCATTATTCACATGTAGTCAATTTATGGTATTGAGTTAATGCTTGTCAAATCTTTGCCTCCTAATTCAGTACGGAACATGTGATGTGATCATTATTATGAGATTACAGGATAAGATGCTTCCTGGGCAGTAGGCCTAATGTAAGAAGACCTGCTACTCATAAGGATATGACTTGCAAGTGCGCGCGAACACACACGCGCACACACACACGCACGCACACACACGCACATTCCTGTAGAGTCAAAGCAGGATCACGCCTGTCATGTCATGCACTTGCTGAAAGGTCACACGCACGCGTACACACACACACACACACACACACACACACACACACACACACACAAAATATCAAATTCCCTATGCTCAGTAGTAAGGACAGCTGTGCCTGCATATGCACACCAAATGTTAGACCCATCACCAGGCCGCATATTACCTACTGCCATTACTGAATCAGTATAAATAAAGTAAAAATATGACACAGGAGTGCTTTATAGGCAGTAAAGATTAAGATTTACGGATTTAAAAAACGCCAAAATAGCGAAATGTATTGGAGTGTCTTTTTCAGGTCTTTGAACTTTACCGGCGACTTTCCAATCAACTTGCCCCTCCATTCTAATAAAATCATGGGCTATCTTTTAGTTTCACCCCCGTTTAGTGTATTGTAAATGAATGTAGAAGCGCATCCAAATACAAATAAAACAGTAATTTTATATGAACATTTGCGATACCATAAGAGATAATAAAATCTGATAAGGCCATTATAAGGTCACTATACTGCCACAGTCCTAGTAGGAATAAAGGAGATGAAAACTATGACAAAATACGATAAGATCATTATAAACTCCATTATAAACTCACTAGCCTATAGAGTGCCACAGAAACACTTTAAGTCCCAATTAGAAATATGTCAGCAAAACTTTCCCGGTGTTTTACCCAAGACAGGCAAAAACGAGCGCAGAGTGGCACATGATGGCACCATGTGTTGAAGCTGCGAGGTGAATCAGACAGTGTTAATGACGCAACATCCTCTGCCGCTCGACCGGTGGGTAGCGGGTATAACGTCAGTCCCATTTCATCATGGAAATGTGCTGTCAGTGTGCGGCGGTGCATGTGAATCACAAGTCTATTATTCATTATCGGCTACTCACCCTTTGTTTGCCTCTGGGAACATTCTTGAAGGTAAAATAAGTGTTTGATCCGGGAAAAAAATTAAAATAAATATAAATATGTGACTGCACACTGTTTAAGCGCAGCAAAATTCCAATGCGGCAAAAAGTGGAATGGGAGTCCCGCTCTTATAAAATAGAAAAAAAAATAACTTAGAGAAGCTGGGAAATAAATGTTTTGATTTGTTCTTCAGTGGAGGTTGCTGTTCCTCTGATCTCTGTCTTCCGTCCCGTCACTTGTGTCTGAGTGATGAACGCGGTCACCCGCTTTATTATAGGCCGCGCGCCCCCTGCCCCTCCTCCCCCGAAAAATGACGCATATGGATGCGGACGGCCCCATTGGCTTGGCTGACACACCTTCAAAATAATGTGCGACTCTCAAGGAGGAAACACACACACGAGGGGTCATCGTCTTCTGATCTTCACACACCCTGTTCCCAGCAGCAAACACATTTCTCACTTCGGTTATTTTAAATCCTGCGTTATAGGCTCGTGGGAGCGGATGTTCAGATCATTATTATTGCTCCATAAAACTCTATTGCAGCGTGACTTAGGGGGAAATTCTTAATAGTCCTAGCGAGGGAATGGGAGTCCTTTTGATCAATCAACAAGTTAATGATCAGTATTCCAGTTGTTCTTCCTGATACAAAAGATATGAGGTTCATTTTCCGCTTCACATGACTCGGATTGGACATTATCTTCTCTCTTGTTTTGAACATCATGTGTCTAATGTGGCCTGTCTGATTCCCACCATGTATTCTAGCCAGCAATATGTGAAATTTAGTGTTTATATTTTGCACTTTGATAGATTGGGCCTATTTGAGAAACATACAATGCTGAAGCTCATGCAACCCAAGTCAAACCTGAAAACAATCACTAAATTAGTCAGCATAAGCGTACAATTTACATATGTTTATATAAAATTACCCAAGTAAATATTGTCCCAAGAGCCCTTGACTGGCTTGTCAAAGTCTGATGTCAAGGTTTGCATTGATTTCTCAGCAGTGTCAGTATGAGGTTTGAGCATCACATGTCTGACCCGCTCTGGCAGATTCTCACCATGTATACCAGCTGTGCTGCTGCTGAAGCTGCCAACACAGCTGAAATACTGTCAGAGGAGAAACGGTTGAAAGATTTGATAAAAGATTGGTTGTCCACCAATATGTCAAGCCTTTTTGCAGAAACATGATAAACGGCTATTGCATGAAATAGGATATTTTCTGTTGAATACCGATGGCTAATCTCATTTTGTGTGATTCCAGCAGAATACATAATATGAAAACTAGTGAAAAAACTAGCTTTAGCACATTGCTGCTTTGTGGCTAGGAAACATGTGAAAACGTTTCATTAACCTTTGTCTTCCTGTGCTAGGGCATTGCCCAACTATGTTGCCCCTCAGATTGCCATATCCCCACTTTAAGGGTGACAACAACAGCAGTATTTTGAGGCAGTGGAGATGGGTTATACTGCCTTCAGCAGAAATGGGGATTGACAAGTGGGACAAAATCAATTATTTCAGCTGCTGAAATAGCAGCAGCAGAACTATTATTCATAATTTTTCTTCTATTGATGTATTGCCTCAAAAGGAGGATTAAGGATGTGTTTTTGTTATTATTGCCAGTAAGACTGTGTGTGTTGACATAGCACACGGTACACCCAGTTATGAGCATGGGTTATAAACGAGAGGCACTATAACCCAGTTAAGCCATAAATAAACACTTAATCCTTTTGATTGTCGGTTTCTTTATGGCTTACGGATTCTGCTCACAGGACACGTCCGCCCCACCCCTCTCCACACACACACACACACACACTCAAAACACCTGGACTGAATGCACTGTACTCAATGTGCCATAATAAATGTGAAGCAGAACAATGTGATGCAAAGCGATGTACACACACCCAAGGTAGTGAGTCAAGTGTGAAACAGCAGAAAACCTTTTCACAGTTCATTTACATTTTCAAGTAGAGCAACAAAGCAGTAGTCAGACAGATGCCGCCGGTTATCGCCAACAGCTATTGTACTCCAATAACGTCCAGTGACATGCATTCAGATTGTTTCCCAGGATAGCAGCTCCTATGTACACATGGGCCATCCAGGTGTTTCCAGAGTACAGATAACTTGACAGTGACTGGCTAGTATTATAATTGTTGCCATTTTGCAGCCTATTGTCAGCAGAAACAGCCAAATATATAATAGTTGGATGAGTGTGTTCCCCCTCACGGCCCTGCCTCTCTGTGTGTGTACCTTTAGAGTCAGTGAACAGAGGGATTTCATTCCTTCTCACAGACGAACTGATCTCTGGGAGGATAGACTGTTACTTCCCTTTTGACCTTGTAATGTTTGGGTTTCTTAGCTGTAAGTTTGGTCTCTTCTAGCCATGGAGACAAAGAGAACTGACGAGAATTGTAGAATTTTAAGACTGTGTCAGACTGTGTGTCGACATACCACATGGTACATCCTGTTATGAACATGTGCTATAAATCAGAGCCATTATAATCCAGTTAAGTCATAAATAAACACTTGATCCTTTTGATTGCAGGCTTCTTTATGGCTTATGGATTCAGCTCATGGGACACGTCGCACGATGGGAGGATAAACTGTTCTAATGTTTGGGTTACGTGGCTGAAAGTTTGGTCTCTTCTAGCCATGGAGAAAAGGAGAATTGAAAGTACATGAAATCTGTTGAGAAAACTTTAATTGGCTTTATGAAACATTAAAAATCACGTTGACACTCATCGATTCCTGGTCCTTACTCATGCATTGAGTCAAAAGAAGTTCCTTCCTTTACTCTTGTACTGCTTTTACCTTTGTTTTATTTATCTAACCTGTATTGTCTGTATTTGGGTTAGGGTTTTATTGTAAAGCACCTTGTAACCTTGTTAAGAAAGGTGGTATATAAATAAAGTTTATTATCATTATTATCATTTTAAAGGGGAAAAAGTAGTTTTTTTACTGCCACAAGGCACAAAATAACCATAATGTATCTGTGGACGGTTGATAGGGTTGTTGCTCAATACCAATGACTCAACGACTTCTTCATCAGGTGCTGAGATTTCTGAAACTCCAGTTTCCAGTTTTTGTGTCAGTTACAGTCATACAAGTCATACAATTACGTCATAGATAAGGGTCAATATGGGAAGTTAAGTGTTTATATTTTGTAATTTCATTGATTGGGCCTATTCCAAAACCACAAAATTTGAAAGCACATCTAGTCCAGGTCAAAACTGTAATAATCATTGCTTAAGTCAACATAAGCCAATATTGACATTAAGTACAGTTTACATATCTTTATGTAATGTTACCCAAGTAAATATAGGCTGAAGCCCCCCGAGGCTTGTCAAAGTCTAATGTCAAGAGTTGCACTGACTGTTCAACAGTGTCAGTCAGTATTGCAAGTCATAGTTAGAGTACATTTCTTTTTCCCCTCGCAGCCAAAACATCTGTATTCCACAACAGTGATGAGGTATGCCGTGACGCCGTTGGACCTTGGGTTGTTGTTTGGCATCGACACATATGGGGAGAGTCGTCAGCCGCCATGTGTGTTATGACTTCCTTCCGAGTCAACCACCTCTCTGTTTGGGTTCCCTCTTCTTCATATCTCTTGTTCCTTTCTAGGACAGGACATGAGGCGGGTCATGGACGGCTAACCTCAGCAGTTAGTTTTTCCCCAACACGCCTTCAGCTCAGCCAATGGGGATGCATACCTGACCGCTGCCTGATGTCCCAGTGTAACCTGTTTACCTTTTCGTTTACAGCCTAATAAAAAGTCAATAAAAATGTTCCCTAACCTTCGAAAAGTGCCTGTCCCCCCCCCCTCGACTCCCCATGTTACGTCAGGCGGAGACGCTGATAAGAGCAGGAAGGGGTCGGTCACATGGCTGGGGCGCATCTTCTGTCTGTTTTTTTTTTTTCACATGCTTTGCCCTGAAAAAACATACTGTATTTGTGAATCTGTTTTTTTGAAGTTCAACAGAATGGAATTGGAGCCAAAACACTTCCTGATGTGAGTTCCTCCTTGTCCTACAGAAAACCTACTAATGTAAATAAGCCTTTAGCAAAACAAAGTCTGCTGCAGCTGGTGCCATATAAGACACAGAAAAGTTCAAAGTTTCATTCATTCATTGTTCAATATATCATTATTGAAACATTTGCAGTTAATTTCCAAAAAGCTATATAGCTGAAGTTCATCTTTTCATATAAAACATAGATGATCCAGTCTTTAAAGACATTATCATGTTGTCAACCAAAACTATACAGTAGTTTTGTAAAAATCACATTATTTTAATTTTGTCCTATCGATCATTTTGTAAGAGGAGGCTTCACTTTTTTCTGCAAATGTTGGATGTCTCATTTTGAAACTATACTCTTAATTTACTGGAAGAGTGAAGATGAGGAAACTTTATGATTCACAAACCACTGCAAAATGTCATGTCGTGTCATGATTCTAATTCAGCAATATAGTAACTGTCTCATTTTGCAAACTCTTCATATATATATATAGGCCTATATATATATATATATATTGTTTTTACAGCTATACTGGCAAGCAACCATGGGGTATAAACCCACAGCTCATCCCCTCAAACGAATTTAGATGCAGAGGCAGATATAGCAGCTTGATAAGACTGTTACTTTTTAACTCGGATCAAAAGTTACAGTCCTGTCAGTCCAAGATAAAATCTCTCCCACAGTCTCAGAGAGAAAGTCCATAGTTTCACACCCTGTCAACCCTTTTTTTTCTGAAACATCCACTCCATGCCAGTGGAGTATGATCTCAGCAGACCCATGAAGACGGCAGATTTCATAATAACATGCATTCCACTCACTTCCTCTGGTGTGTTATGGCTTTTTACGGAGCTGCCAGAGCGAATGCGAGCTGAAATTTCTCACACAAAACAAACAGCGGTTACCGAGGTGAAGTCACAGCTTGGAATCACGAGCTTTAGAGATGAAACATGCTATTTTCCCCCTTGGAGGCCGACAGTCTTTATCATGGGCGTGCTGAATGTTTCTGTTTGTATGTGTCAAGGTTAGTATAGAAAACTAAAAGTACGACGAAAACTGAAATAAAAAATGAAAACAAGACTTTGAGAAAAAGTCTAAAATAAAATGATATACGTTAAATGTTTTTGTCTTTATACTTATGTACAGGCTTAAAAAGAGAATGGATTTTGGGTGTAGAATTTTAGGCTATTTTTGAAAAAGATTTCATGTAAATAAATAAATGAACAAATTTTTGATTTGTTGTTTGTATTACGCAATATCTGTTATGTTAACATATACAAAATACCTGTTCTGAACTTTTACACCTTACTAAAACTAGAACTGAAACTAAATAAAAACTAAACTAAAACTAAACATTTGTGAAAAAATAAAAATTAAACTAAAACTACCAAACCGACACTAAAATCTAAAATAAAACTAAACTAAAATTTGAAAAAAAAATTGAAAACTGTATAAAAACAAAAACTGAAAAATCCCAAAGTATAATAACCCTGGTGTGTATATGTGTGTATGTGTGTATGTGTGTGTGTAGTGTGTAGATGTGTGTGTGGGGCCGTTTTTGAGCGCCTTGCTTCATGTCAACACTTGTATGTGTGTGTGTCTGTTTGCTGTGTACAGTATATGTACAGGAACTTTTAATGTGATGCTTTATTCAGCCTTTAGGGATGTTTGGTTTTTGCTTGCTTCCCATCATAGAGAGGTCAGAGGTAAGAGGTCAGAGGCCAGCATGTACACTTTTAGATTGACATATACAAGCATTTAGCAGACAGTCTTATCTACAGCAAGCAAAAGCCCCTGCTCACTCCCAACACACTGCTCCAATCGCAAAATGAGGGTCATTTACAGTGTATAAATTACCTAAATGATCCATATGATGTCTGAAATCAAGGGTGTCATCTGATCCGAGGCACATGGCGCATCACGAGATTCTTAGTTTTGGTGATTCAATCTGAAACGTGAAACTAGTGCCAAGTCCAAAAAAGTGAGACCTGAATAAGTTCATACATTCTGGGAGATGTTCTGCAACAAAATATATGCTGAAATTGCTATTTCTGCTTCTAGAAAAAAACAAACACTCACACAAAATAATGAAAAACCCTTTAATCTGTGGTATGTGCTATTCATGACACAAAGTAAAAAACACAGAGTTAAAAACACTGATTATGAACTTCAGAAGGGTTTCATTGACCACTACTGTTTCTGTTTGTGCTATCTCATTTTTTTGTGCCTTGCTTTATTGACCTATCCCTTGTTTCTGTTTGCTTTTACTAGTTGGTTTTAGTATAGTTTTTTTACTTTCTATGTATTTGTGTTTTTATTTATGCTCATACTATTCCATGTAAAGTGTCTTTGAGTATCTTGAAAAGTGTTATGCAAATAAAAGAAGACACCATGAGAAAGTGAGAAAGTGGGTCCTAAAGTACATATGACGAGTCCTAGAAAGCTGCATTCACACTCCACGCTCTTTGTTCTTCCACTTCGTAACAGTTTGCTTTTGACTCTACTCCCCAAATCACTGTTCATATGAGTGCAGCCCCTTGACTGAAATCTGATGTTGCATGTCCATTACTTCAAATCCACAGAAATCTTTAGAATTGCTCATGAGGATCATTATTGACTGGCCACTTGTGAAGTGAAAACTGTCTGCTCTTCCTAATGTATTTTGGCTTTTTTTTGGCTTGTTCAGGAACCCCATCTACTTCTAAGTCTAAGTCTGAAAAGTCTATCTTTTGTTTGCATCTGAGGTTCCTGTTTGTTGTGCCGACACATGTCGATTTCACTGAGAAGATTGAAAAGATGTCATCAATATTCTGGCCCATTCTCCTCCCATTGACCTACAAGCAAACCCCCCTAATCATTAAAGCAAGCCCACAAAACTATATATTAATCATATGTAACAAGTGGTGTGTGTGTGTGTGTGTCTGTGTGTGTGTGAACTGTTGACCCAGTGAGAACCGCTGCCCCTATTACAAGATGGGCTTTGGCCAATCAATCTCAAACTGCACATGAGCATTGAGCATTGGCATAGGCAGGGACTGACGGAGCTGATTTTTCCATTTTCCCAAATTTACGCTGTTTATGCGCCTTTTTGGCAAGTCTGCACGTAGTTGTGGCGCGCGCATCCCCGGGTACGGACTAGTAATACTAATATAAAGAAACAGCGGGGAAAGGTTTTCCAAGGTAGCCCAAAGATAAATAAAAAAATATAGGAAATACCTTGAATGCAAAAAAGTGAATGTTTATTAATGCTGCATATAAGCGCACAAATGAACAAAAAGCGCATAACTGGAAAGTGATGAGCAATGCTTTCCCTTCCCTCATGTGTGTAACTGTATGAATGTGCAGCGAAACTCAGGAGAAATAAAAGGCTGAGAAAAACCCCCCATTGCTCTCTTTTAACAATGCATGGTATCTGATGCAACTGTCTGGCATGCCATATAGATTTGCATTTGATATACATTTGTGTTTGATTTCTATTGAATTCCTCGTACTGATTGCAGACTAACCCAAACGCTTAAGTACATCGACTGAGTTATCTTGTTCAGACACTGAACTGTCAATCACAGAAAACGTATACTGAATTCAAAAGCTTTCCAATACTTAACTTTCTAGTTATTGTATCACCCTGTCCCACCCATCTAGCACCTAAGTAGGTTAAACTATAAAATGTGTTTGCTAATACAATTTGACCAAGGTCTAGAGCAAAGCAGGTTCAAGCAGTTCTCACAAGGCCAAAGTGCCATTTTCAAAACGTCAACAACAAGCAGTTAAAACCCTATCTCTGACCTATGATGACATGTGTCCACTGTCAGCAAGAGTTAAAAGATTTTTGTGGGCCTGAACAGTGCTGTTTGGTTCTTCAGTGGAGACTATGCTGAAGGTGTAAGTCATGGGCCTGGTCTTGATGCACATTTCATCTGCAATTTGATGTGGATTATTTAAAGGATACGGCTGGTGTTTTTAAATGCATTTCTTATCTTCAACAAATCCTACGAAAATAACAAAATCAACAATGCGTTTGCTCTTCTCCCGTTACTTTCCGACTTCCCACGTTCCCTTTTTAGCCTTCAAACCGGAAGTCATTGGCTCCAATTGTAAGCTAAAAACCTTTAAATACAGCTCACAAAGACATAGTTTCAATTTTAAAAATCGCTAACTGTTACCACGAAAAGTCAGACTGTTGTAGTTATTACCAAATCAAATTCAAATGGGAACAAATTCTTCATTACGGCGGGGACTATTTTTGGTGCTACGGAACTACTTTCCTGAGATCGCAAACGTGTTTACAGCCGGCTTATTAAGTTGTTTGAGGAAAAAGTCGGCTGGCCCGGTGCATCGCGATGATGAAATATGTTGCCCAGAGCAACAGCATGGCTCTTTGACGTGTTTTTAATCTGTTTTTTTAATACAATGGAGTTCTATGGCTGCTTGGCTTTATTGGGCATCGGCTACATGGACGAGACTTGTTGGCAAAACAAATTCATTGTTGATTTTGTTATTTTCATAGGATTTGTTGACGGTAAGAAATGCATTAAAAAACACCAGCCTTATCCTTTAAAGTCTAGACAGTCTAGAAATGTATGGAAAATTAATGTGACAATTTTGAGGTCTTGAAAAGTTTTGGAGTTGCACAAAATGTCTAGAAACATCTAGTGAAAACTGATTCGATACGCTTGTGACTTAACATTTTGTGTAGTTGCACACCATTTTCATTTCACATATGGTATTTGATGTTGTGAAGAATAATGTTAAGATATAGAGTGATGTAACAGTCATAGTTGAGAGTCATGTTGCCATGTTGTTTTTAGTTTTGAAATGGAAAAAAGTATAGAAACACTGTTAATTGATTGTAGGGATTTTTAGGGTTGAGGTTTATGGTGACCAAGCATTAAATTTGCTACATGAACTGTAATATTGATTATGCAACATGGAGTCAGATCTGATGCAGGGAAGCCTAGGCTACACAAGACATTCAATTGACTGTAGCAACTTTTTTTTATCTAAGAAGAGCACTTTCGTGATAAAGCAAGCGTACATACGATTCCCATGATGGATCCATAGCATTCATGGTTCATAGTGTCACATGAAGACAAGAAGGACAGAAGTTTGTAACGGGTGAACCGAGGCTCCCGAAGGCAGCTAAAGAAGACTGGACAGTCTGTGCTTCACTAGAGTTCAGATATACGAACCTGGAAATTAGTGACAAGAAGAGGAATCATAGTGACAGGAGACAAAACATTGACCGGATTTCACAGAGCAGCTGTCTAGGCCAGTAACTTGTTTTTGAGGCTCATGAACCTGGAAGTTGGGTTTGGCCGCAATGTGTCCAGTCCCACAAACAGTCTTTGAAAGACTTCAAAGGTTTTGGCCAGTTTTGAAGGATACTCCAGGTTTAGAGCGTATGTCAGGCCAAGAGGAAGGCAGCATGCTCTGGCCACGTTGTCCACATCAGTAAGCACTGGGATGCCCTCGATGATGATGCCCACTGCATCTGGCTCATGGCAAACATAAATCTTCATGCTGTGCATGTTAAGGTCCTGTTGCACGTCGACCTCTGCTGTTCCCTGTACATACAGATAAAACACAATAATGAAGACAAACGGTCTCATTTGTTGATGAAAGATAGAAAATAAATTGGATTTTATGTTATCTATTTCAGGTAATGCTTCAGTTTCATTGGAGCAAAACATATCACATCTGTAGAGCCCAGTATCAAAATTTTAATAATTCCATAAGAATTCTTAATTTGAGATTTTGTCCAGATCTTGTGATTTTTAAAAAGCCTTGCAGCTACTGCACATGATGTGCGGCTACAAAGTAGGCTACATCTATTCAAAGGCTATACAAACATCTAATTGTTTATGTGTAGATGGTGTTACATGCTGTGTGCAGTTTCAGCATTGTCTCTAGTCTACTACAAAAAATGGTGAATGCACTACTTTGATTTTTTAGCCTGCTACCACCAATTATTACACAAACACATAGCATACAGCAGTGCTCAGAAAGCAAGAGATTCCAAGGGAGGAATTCCACAACTACAATTAGACTTAGAAGTTAAAAGGAGTATTTCAAATTTTTTTTTAAATGTACTTATTCATTTTATAGCAAAGAGTTAAATGAGAAGATCAATATCAATTTTGTGGTATCCTTGTGGCTTTTGCTTCCTGCTTTCTTACAGTGCAGACGCTTTGCTGCTTGCTCTCGCCTCTGTTTGCATTTTTCTGCTGATATTCTTGTTTTTCTTGTGAGAAACTACGTGCAGCGGCTCCTGGATACTTATAAATCACTGTAATTCTTTGTAGATATAGTAGGCTATTGCCATATTTCAACATTTTTATGACCTCCTCAGTACTACGTAATAATAGTTTATGTGACTATCGTCTTGTCTTAAAAAGTATATTATCCCTTGTTTTTACCGGCGTCTCTATCGGGGCTAATCGGACTAGGTAGCTGGCTTAGCTAGCTAGCTCTATGCTAACGTCCGCCTAGCTTGCTAGTTAGCCTGGTTTGTATAGCTCTTTTTTATATAGTCTCTTGCTATATGTTTCTGGTTTTGGGCATTCAGTTTTATATATTCATTACTTTTTCAGCTTGTGACACCAGTCGTTTTTTCTGATTATTGTGGTCACACCTCCTTCGAGGCTGTATCTAGGCGGTCCATTCACAGATGGATCCTATTATGCAATTATGTATTCTCTTTTCTGGTTGGTGTTTGAACCTCACCTGTCTATATAAATTGCCATTTCTGCTGTTTTGATTATGCTGATGATGGCTTCTAGCTGAGACGCGTTCGTTTTTGCCCATAATAAATAAGAAGACTATTGTTCTGTGAGTGCCGGTGTTCTGTTTGTTTTTATATACATAAATGTGCCTATACATAGATAGCCAGATACATACATACTGTATATATACATGCATATGAGTTTGTATGACCTCGTTTTACAGGAATGGCTCTGTGGCACCCTGCTACAATATAATTATAATTATGTAATAATACATAACATGCTGTACAACCTCAGCCGTAACTGCTCAGTGTGCCACGGTGTCATGCCTGCAATAAAACAGAGGTTACATAAAGCACTGACAGTGTATCACCGCTAAGTTATGACAAGTGCCTGTACAGTTAGTGTCAAATACTGTGTGTGTGTGTGACAGGCCAGGTTAGGAGGATGACACAATCCTCTCTCTCACCCACAGTGAGCAGCAGTACGCAGAAAGGTCCAAGTGATTGACCCACCAGCCGGCTCACAGCTGCTGTCTAGGATTTTATGACGGATCAAAAACTTTCTAGTACACGCACTGCAAAAAATGTCCAGCTTACCAAGCCAGTTAGGTTCATATTCAGTCTTAAAATCTGATTTTTCTTTAAACGAGGGAACTTTTTTTGCTAGCTGGGTGAGATAACTCCACTGGTTTCAACTTGTGTCAGGTATGTTCTTGAAACAAGCGTCAATTTGTTGAAACTAGAGCTGCAACGATTAATCGATTAATCGATTAGTTGTCAACTATTAAATTAATCGCCAACTATTTTGATAATCGATTAATCGGTTTGAGTAATTTTTAAAGAAAAATAAGTCAAAATTCTCTGATTCCAGCTTCTTAAATGTGAATATTTTCTGGTTTCTTTACTCCTCTATGACAGTAAACTGAATATCTTTGGGTTGTGGACAAAACAAGACATTTGAGGACGTCATCTTGGGCTTTGGGAAACACTGATCGACATTTTTCACCATTTTCTGACATTTTATAGACCAAACAACTAATCGATTAATCGAGAAAATAATTGACAGATTAATCGACAATGAAAATAATTGTTAGTTGCAGCCCTAGTTGAAACAAGGCAGAACAAGACAGATCGCTTCACTAGCATCAAGAAAAGAACACTTGACTCAAGTTGATTTGCATCGGAAACAAGTGAAATGATCTCACCCCATTGTGCTGAGCTATGCGCCTGTTTTAAGAAACACAAGAATTGAAGTGTCAATACTCTATCAGGTGACTTGTTAACATAGATGTTTTTGCAGCGTGGGAATAGTTTTACATAACCTGCAGAAGGCTTATCTCAACGACGATAATCCTTAAAAGCAAGCCATGTGATCCAAGGCTGAATAAAAATCAAAGGTTGGCTTTTCACTGACAATTACACTGGAATGCAGCAGCATATGAGGGTCAGATGAGGCTCATATGCAGCGTCAAGTTAGATGAAGTCACAAGAGCTTAACCTCCAGGTTGCTTATGAGCGCAGTGCATGCACAAAGGCAGAGAGGAATATACACACACATACATGCATGCTCACATACATAGTTCACATCAGACCTGGGTCAAATAGTATTATTTGCAAATAATTCGTAATGATTGTTTTTGCCTGCTTTGAGTACCAGATGGGTGGGGCTTGTAAATACTCTTTGACTCAGGTCTGGTTCACATGCAAAACGATTTTGTTCAAAGGGACTTAAGCGACTTAATAAGTATATTTTGTCAACAGTAGTCAAACCGACCATATATCACAGTATTTGAGTAAAAGGAGTATTGTTCCAAACCAGAGTTCAGGCCAAAAAGTGAGTTTTGAAAACCCCAAATCTAGTTGAGTCACTGGTATTGATCAACAACCCTTATCAAACCCTTGCAGATACTGTATATTATGGTCATTTCGTGCTATGGGACAGTAAAAATCTTAAGTATTGCACTGTTATGATTATGATATATAGATATAAACACTGGGGACATAGGAATATATAACAGACACCTTTGACATGCATGAAAGAACTTTAAAGGTGTGCAGTTTTCACTAGCTGAACATTGTAACTACATGTGAAAAAGAATCATGTGACATTTGCGAGGACACACACACACACACGCACACACACACACACACACAAGGTCTTGCGTAACTCAATGGGCAGACCATATAATAGTGTTACAAATGCCAGGGTTAGAGGATACACACCCACTAGAGCCACCCATACTGAAGTAATGTGTGTTCTTATGGTTCTGTACGGCCCTTTGGATGAAAGCTTGCACTAAACGTATTTAAATGCAATATAAATGCGAGTCAGGGTTGGGGTCAAGTCATTAATGAACTCATCAGTTCCAATTCAACTGAGGAATTGGAATTGGAATTTGGAAAAACCTACAGGAAACAGAATTAGAATTGAACAAGAATTTCAGGACATTGAACTTAATTCACTGAAATTCTGTGAAATTCAATGTTTTTTTGTTTTTTCAAAGTCAAAGTCAAAGTCAACTTTATTGTCAATTCTGCCATATGTACAGGACATACAGAGGATCGAAATGCCGTTCCTCTCAGACCACGGTGCAGGCAAATACAAGTACAAAACAAAACATCAAGGGTATACAAATACTAGGATAAAAAATACTAAAAAAGTACTAAGAATTTAAATAATTATAAGTTAAGCTGGGGTCAGGGGGGACAATAACAAGGCACAGATCAAGAACAAAAACTGTAATAATAACAGAGTAGTGCAAGTAGTCATAAAAGGATCTGCAAGTAATAATAAGTCATCCACAGGATGAGTAGTAGCAGCAGTTTTTGTAGTATTTTGTATAAAGTGGCTGGTGCTGAGTGTAGGCGTGTGCGTGTACATATATGTTTGTATAAAAGTTCCTTATGGCTGGTGCTGTTTGACGTGTAGGGGGGGTGGGATGGGTGAGTTACAGTCCATTCTTACCAAATATCTGAGATTACACACTGTTATACAGTATATTATCAATACTCAATATCATAAAATCTTAAAGGTACCTTTCAGGTGGTATTTGATGCATAACATGCAAGCGTAATACATACACTATGATTGAATGTATTTGATTTGTTTAACTGTCTTTTATTTGATTCATTATATTTGCTTTATAATATTTAGCAGGTCAAGACAAACTCTCTTTAGAAGTGGAATTTAATGGAATTTAATGGAATTAAATTCTGTTTCCTGTCATTCCAATTCAATTCACATTCTGTTTCCTTACAGCTGGGTGACATTCACATTCACATTCCAACCCCAGAAACTGAATTGGGATTTTTCATGCGTTCTCAGTTCAGTTCGTGAATGGCCCTGACCCCGGTGTGAAGAGGACGACGAGGGACAGACTGGACTTGTGGGTGTGCAGGGAGACCTTGGGTCATGTGTGCGGTCAGTTATGTAACAGATGTTTGCCGGGTGTCACGGCCGTGGCTCCGTCTGCTGCTGGCGGCGGCAGCTGGACGGTGACAGAGCGAGGTGGAGGCTGCACGCTGCACACTGGCTGTCCAGCATGAGCCGGCCACCCACACACACCCAGCAGAGCGGGACTGCTTCCTTCCCTCCCTCCCTCCTTCCTTGCTTCCTCTGTCGTTTCTCCCTTTTTCTCATTCCTCCCTTTTTTCTTTCCTTCCTTCCTTCATTCATTCCTTCCTTATTACATTACCATCCCTCCATTCCCTCCCTCATCCCTCCTTCCTTTCATCCTCCTCTCCCCCGCCTTCCTTCCTTCCTCCCTCATCCCTCTCTCTTTTCCCTACTCCTTCCTGCCTTCAATTCTTTCTCCTTTCCTTCCTTCCTTCCTTCCTTCCTTTCTCTCATCCTTGCCACTTTCCTTGAAAAAATGACAATACCAAAGTAATCAAGGATTGAATATTTTACCCCCAAAAGTAAGGAACCTGCGGTGCATTGTGGGATCTCAACCAATGTGCTGAGGGTTAAACACTCGCTGGAATATGACTGGAGATGACCCCCCCCCCCCCCCCCCCCACACACACACACACACACACACACACCCTCCACCCCCCCTGTGCTGAAACAGTTTTGGATCTCAGTGGTTTTCTGCAACAGCACACTAGGCTTTTTTCGGGGGTAAAGACACAGACATACAAGCACATGCATGCATGCACCAATGAATGCACACACAATACAAACACACACACACACACACACACCTACACATGCACACACACACACACACACACGCACACACACACACACACACACACACACACACAGACGGTTCCTTTCAATTAGTGGGGCCAATTAGGCTTCTTTAGAGTTAAAGAAAGACCTCATCAGTGAGGTCGTAGTGAAACATAACAGACTGGAAGGGAAACTCCTAAAGGCCAAATAACTGTTGGCTTATGTGCTTAACATGGCCGACACAGCTTCTGGATTATCTACCACAGGTTTCAAAACATTGACCTTTTTACTGTAACCTGCTTTATCTAAACGCAAAGATAAACTGTCTGACAGGAATAAACAGCTTGTTTGAGACTCTAGTGGCGGGGAGAGGATCTTTCTACCCTTGTCAAATCAGGCATGAAACACCAATGAATAAATAAATATTCCTGTGTGTGTGTGTGTGTGTGTGTGTGTGCACAGCTTAGTGTGGGCCTTTGAGTCCGCAGCGATCATGTGTTGAGACATACAGAGCAGATCAGATTGTCTTTATTGTGAGAGCTTGACTAGAACTCGTGAAGACAGAAATTAGATGAGCTATTTGCAGACAGCCATGCTGCAGGACATTAGGTGAAACCAATTGCAGGGAGGATTGCATGTGCATTTGCGTGCGTGCGTGCGTGTGTGTGTGTGTGTGTTTCTTTTAGTTTGACAAGGAGAGACTACATAGATAAGTGTTTCCTCCTGCAGGCTCTTTAGCAACACCGGTTTATCTGATTAGGCTCTACCTAAGAGTTCGCTCTCTGCAGAAAACAAACAATTGAAAGGTTTTGCTCCAACATGTTGTACACACTCAAAAATGCTACCTGAAACTCATGAGTCGATATTTCATAAAACACAGATGGTTCTATCCTCAAAAACAGAAGTAATTTGTAAGCCAAGGTCTTCAGATGACTCATAACATGCATTCATTTCACACCAGAAATATTTCTGTACCAAGAGGTGTAATGTTTCCCCCAAATGGTATTTCTTGTTATTTCTTCTTGTTGGTTCAAGATTTTTCTCAAATCACGTGTCATTACTGTATCTTGAAACTGGTGGAGTGATGTGACCCATTTCATGATATTGTTACTTGATTCAAGAAAATTCTTGAAACAAGTGAAATTACAGTCGGAAAAAAGTGAAGCTTTCTAACTCTAATGACATATTTTTCTTATTGTTTTTGTAAAAATCTGATTTTCACTTGTCAAGATGGACATTTTTGCAGTGCGGAGAGAAAGTCCTCATGTGTTACCCTGCAAGACCTTTAAGAAACTGAGTTTTCCAATCATGTGACCTGAGAGTTTATTTTCCTCACACAGCAAACAGTTGAAACTGTCCCTTTAGGAAAAGAAATCCTTGTTCATCATTCAGTAACTATAAAATATAGATGATCCAGTCTGTAAAAGTGTTAGCCCTTTGTGATCCAAGGACTTCAGTTACCTATCCTTTCATTTTTGTGCTATAGATCATTTTGTAATAGCTGATGTCTCTTTTTCCAAATGGCAGATATCTCAGTTTCATCAGATATCGCTCCTTCATCACTCCCTCCTGGCTCTTTGGCACCATCGGTTTTCCCATCATGCCCCGCTGAGCAGTTCATTCTATTTACACAGCAAACAGTTTGAGGTGGTGCAGACATCACTTCCAGGTTCAGATCAAGGACAAGCGGGCATCAGCCCCAGTCTTCAATACTTTGGCTTCAAAAAACGCCATCGATCCGGGAAGCAGGGAGCCGGGATGGAGGCCTGTGAATTGCTCACTTTTTTGTTTTTACTCATTAACCAGGTGAACGTTTGAAGTGTGTGTTTAATGGAACTGGCACAGCTGTCTTTAGTGCTGCTTTGCTTTAATCATCATTGCCTGGACCAGAGATTTTATAGTCCTCATTCTTGCTATCTGGTTAATTTTACATGAAATTTGAGTCGTTTGAAGAGAATAAAACATAATTTAATACAACTCTGAAACTAAAATTAATTGAATTAGTGATTGTCCACTGTTTGCACACCTTTTTATTTGCCAGTACATCACTGAGCTGAGTGAAGCGGTTGTTGCTCTGTTGGGATTTGAACAAAGAGCAGTAGTGACCTCTTCAGGCCGCTGCTGGTGACTACAGCTACAGCTGCACCAAACTCATATGAAGGTCCAGTCAGCTATTTATCTGACCATTTTAAATTACAATGTGTCAGCGTAGATTCTTGAAGTATTCGGCTTGGCGATGGAAGACAAGATTTTTGCACCTTTTTTTAATTCATTAATCAGAATTCATCACTTGAAGTCAGCGTCAAAATGCATCAATCTCTCATGCTCAGTTGTGAGAAACTATTACTCCTTGGATCAAGGATATGAGACTGAAAAATGTCAGATTATATTTAACTAAATCATCACGTGCAACTTATGATTGAAATCATTAACATTGCATAGGGAAATTTGGGGTTGAAAAATATGACAACTGAACTGGATTCAGTGAGGATTTTCTTTTTAATTCACCCTTTATTAATCGAGCTCAGCTCAAGAATCTATTTAACAAGGGAGATCTGGCCAGGATGGAAGCAGCACATTTAGTTACAGACAGAAAAACAATAACATTTCATTACACTAAAAAGATTTCATGTTATGGTCAAAATGTGTGAAAATGGGGAGCAAATTGTCCACACAATTGTTCACGCATTGTTGGGTCTGCTCAGTATTAAAATGAGTCTCTTGGGTCTCCATATTTATTCATGACTTTCTTGTTGATTCACAATTGTGGCTGACCTACAGGTCAACATGCTGATCACAAAAATGTATGAGATAGGGAAAATTATAAATATTCACAAATACCTTTACATACTTGGACTTGAACACACAGTCATGCACTTCAGAGCTGCTGAACATTGCTATAAACATTTCAAGAGCATATAATCTCTGTTTACTTTCTTCTATATACTTTCTCTTTGCTGGTACCTCTGATCAGTGTGTGTGTGTGTGTGTGTGAGTGTGTGTGTATGACGGATAACCACCAGATGGGGTGAGAGATTAGCTTTGAATGTAATCACTATTTTAAGTTTGCTCTGTCACTATGAATAAAAATAACCAGAGCTTCCTAAACTATCTTTGAATGGTTTATTTTATTATTTTATACAGTGAGCTCATAAAGTTCTCTCCATTATTATAGGGAAAAACGATCAGCAGTAATCATTGAAACGATGAATCACAGATACAACTAACTTCACGTACTGTGCAGTATTCCATACAAAAGTATTAGAGCGCTATTATTATTATTATTTTTAGGGGTTCAAGCTCGTAGGGCTGAAACCCTATTGTTTTTGTGCTGGTTTATTATTGTTCATCCGCGTTGGCACAAATTCCCGTGAGTTGGTACATCGCAGAGACATCAAATCTGGCCCAATGACAGATACTATGACCCACTACTAGCTCAACAAATATTTACCCAATCGGCCTGAAGGGGGCGCTATAATTAAAGGTTTTACTTTAAAGGCCATAACTCGTACACCGTTTGTCCGATTTTCACGAAACTTGGCACACATATGCAGGTGTCCTAACTCTACAATTTTGCAATTTGGACCCTCAAGGTCCACCTGAAAGTTTTTGAGATATTTTGAAAGTTTTGAAAATCACATTTTTAACATCTCCTCCTACACTGTTTGACCGATCACCACCAAAATCGGGCTGTAGCATCTATGGACCAAGCTCTACAAGTTATCTTTTTGGATTTTTAATATCGACTTTAGTTTTGAAAATATTAATTTTTAAAGTTGTGAGAGGGTGTGGACTGTCAGCTAAGTTGTTATAACTTCATGACCGTTTGTCCAATCATCATGAAACGTGGTGAACATGTTCAGATATCATCAATAACCATGTGTGCAAAGCTGTTTTAAGATTGAACAGTAGGGGGCGCCACAAATGCCAAAAAAACTGTATCTCTTAATCCAGATGACGAAATTGCGTGAAATTTGGTACACATGTTCAGGGAGGATGTACTAGTCAAAACCAGAAGTTTTGTCATCATTGGTGAAAGTGGGCGGGGCCTATGGTGTAATAACCATGTAACTGCCGGTAAATCAAAGTCCATTCGCATAATCGGTCCCAAACTTCGACCAAAAGGGGGCGCTGCAAACGCCCAAAATCACTTCTGCCATCTCTTTGACACAGACTAATTATTTTTGTAATGTATATTTTTATTTGCTTTTCTCAAAAGAATTAACATGTGTGCCAAGAAAACAGACATAAAAGAAAAAGACAACCCCCCCCCCCCCCAGAAAAAAAAACAGGATTAATTGACACAGACTAATTCTAAGACTTGTTTTTGATGAAAAAAATCACAACAGCAGAATCAAGTTTTACCAACTTTATTGCAACCTTTGAAGCGCACAACATCTGGGAAATGGATGGAGTGTGAGTCATAATGCGGAGTGTCATGGCAGAGCAGCTTCAGGTAGTCCCAGCAAACTAAACAGGATTTTACCTCATGGATTTTACCTCATCGTCATTCATTCTCCTTCAGTGCCTCCACTTTCTCTTTTCCTTAGATTTCTTCTTCAAGACGTTGCTCAGCCTCTCCTTGGCCTCAGCAGATTCCTTCTCAGGGAGCGTTGGAGTCGGCAGGTCGGCGACATGAGACGCCTGGGCAACCTTCTCTTCTTCTATGGTGGCCACTGGCCAAGGTGTTGGAGCTGGACCGGCTTCTTCTGCATTACTACCAGATGTTCTCCACAGAGATGGGATAAATGGCAAAAGGCCAGGATGTGTGTGTGTGTGTGCGTGTATGTTTATTTAGCCGTGTGTTTTTCAATGAGCTCATCACGGATTCTCCAAACGTACAGTCCTTTCCTTATTCTCATCTCTCTTTCTCTCTTCCCTTTCACTTTCTGGTGAGAAGTGCAGTTACCTAAGAAAAACTCAGATAGATGGAGAAAGTGTGTTTGTATGTGTTTGGTGGAAAGAGTACTAAAATAATAATATAAGTATTATGTAGTAGTATTAAGTAGAAGTAAAAGTACTGGTGTAAAAATCTAGTTAAGTAAAAGTAAAAAGTAGCCTATTTAAAAATGAACTCGGAGTAAAGGTTACTGAGTTATTTAGAGCATTGTTAGATGTGATCTTTTCCATGTGATTCAAAGAGTTCAAAGAGTTCAAAGAGTTCAAACTAGATTCTTTTAATTGGAAAAATTGGAAATTACAAAATAAAGTGCGCAAACAAAGTAAAGCCAGATTCTTCTCTTCTTTACTGACTGACTGTTCACTGCAAATCGCTCCACATTTTGTCAATTTACGATTATCTAGTTTCTGTTTCTGTTTCATCTGTACTCTGTTATAGATGTGATTTAAAATGTAGTGAAGTACAATACTTAAGTAAAAACCTACTTAAGTAAAAGCAAAATTACTGACTTAAATATGAAAAAATACTCAAAAAAGTGCAAGTACACAAAAAAGCTACTCAATTACAGTGAGAAATGTGAGTACATCTTACTTCCACCCTTGTGTGTTTGTATGTGTGTGTGTGTGTGTGGGCGATCAGTGGCATATACAGTATGTGTGTCAAGAAGTATTATGTGGGTTTGTGTGTGTGTGTGTCTACTCAGATGCATGTCTTTGTGTGTGCCAGTGTGTAGCACAATGTGGGTTTTGTATGTGTGTATGTGCACAGGGGCATACGTGTGTGTAATATGTGGGTTTGTGGTTTGTGTGGGTGGGTGTGTATGTGTATGTGTGTGTGTGTGTGTGTGTGTATGTGTGTGTGCGCACATTAGCACACTCAGATCTTTGTTTACAATGTGCATGTGAGAAACCCGGGGGTCCTCTTCCGCTGAGCCAGAACCAAACCAACTGCTTGGGGAGGTGACAGAGAGTATAACCTGCAGCGGAAGTGGAGAGAGAGAGAGGTGGAGAGAGAGAGAGAGAATGAAAGAAAGAGAAAGAAGAGAGAAGAAACAAAAAAGGGGGGGGGGGGGGTGGTGGGGGGACGTGACATGTGATGGAAAAACAAACCCTATCCTGTGCCAAAGAGAAGGATCAACAAAAAAGGAGGGGGTAGAGGTAGGAAGATGGAGGTGGGGGAGGTGGAGGGGGGGAGGGGGGGGTGTCCTTCCGACCGGTCCACAGTCCACATTACGCCAACATGTGCTGTGACCCACACAGCCCCCCTCCTCCCCCCCTCTGCCATTGTCCCTCTCTCTCCTCTCCCTCCTCCCCAGCCGCTCTTCTCTCCCCTGATCTCACTTTCTCTTCCTAATTCTTGCCGTCTCTTTCTTTCTCTCTCCTTTTCCCCTTTCTATCTGTCCTCTTGCTCTTCATCCTCTCTACCTATCATATTCTTGCTCTCTCTCTCTCTTCCCTCTCCCCTTTCTCTTCTCTCTCTGGCCGCCACCCCCCCCCCCCCCCCCCCCCCCCTCGACCCCCTCCCTCCCCCTCACTGACCTCCGTGACATAGTTTTCCTAAAACTCTCTCCGGTCTACAAACAGAGACACAAAGTCTTGGTGTTTGTTACTGTGGAGAGGGGACATTCTTTCACGTGTGAAGTGGGTTAAATGCCCATCTGATGGATGGAGCTGCTCTGGATGCAGAAATAATCTCATTGGTTGAGTTAAACCTCAATGGGCGGAGCCAAAGAACAGTCTGGAGGAGAGGCTTGCCTGCCGTGACCAAACCATCTAAAAAATAACTTCAAAAAAGACGCAGTAGTGTTCAAAGGTTAGACTGAAGGTCAGTGAATAGGTGAAGAGAGGAGGAAGCTAATATTATGAAGCCTAGCGCTCTGCTACAAACTCAAAAAACGCAATCTGGTCATACTAAATTGTTAGCCTAGCTGATATTCTAAATTCAAACTAGCCATACTAACATTTAGCTATATGCCATGGTCATTATAATAAAGTTCCTTAAATTTTGCCAGATTAGCCAACTTGTGCTAAATTGTAGTTCTTTGGCTCCGCCCATTGAGGTTTAATGCATTCATGTATCTATCAGATATATCGGGGAGAAAAAAATCCTACTTTGTAATTTCACATGAACGCCCTCCAAAGTCAGATAGTTAAGACAGAGACTCTGAAGAAATTTCGCTACCTGGGTTTTCGAGTTATGACACAGTGCTGACCTTTAACCTTCAGCACATGAACGCACAATAACTCAACCAATGAGATTATTTCTGCCTCCAGAGTATCTTTGCCTCGGAGAAGCGCTTGTCTAACAATTTGCCAAATGCAAAGTTTGTAGGCAATTACAGTTTTTCTCGATCGCTTGCACACTATAACTGGGCCTATTAACTAAACATCCCAAACCATGACGCCATCTACCAAAAGACAGACCCATTTCCCAAAACTATAAACACTATTCCCCTGTTTCCACACATGATTCAGAGTTGTTGAACCTTTTGTGAAAAACTCTACACACAAATCCCTTCATATATCGCTGGCTGCACCATGTGCTCATTTAGAAAGCACTGGCATTCAATATCATTAACTCAAGTCATCACAGCTCGAACCCAATTAACACACAATTCCCCTAAGAGTCAAAATTGTTCACACACCAATCAGAACCTCAGGATAGACAGATAAAAGGGCCATGGGTCAGTTCACTTATTTTGTGATGTGATGTTGATGAGAATCTCTGGCCTGACCCAGACCAGAGACGGGATGCTGAGGCAGAATAAATGTGATTTCTTTCTTTATGTACAAGCTGACTTTTTTTTTTCATTGGTTTATATTGGTAAATACATGGAAATTATTTTACTGTACTCTACGTTCTTTATCAGTTACATTGAGGAATTAAATTTATTTAGAAAATGTATACATGTGTCTTTATATTGTGTTCATCATGTAAAGAGGTTGTTCTGGGGGAAAACCATAAGCGCCATTATTCATTGCAGTAACAGGTTTTTACGGTAGTGTTTTGAATTGATCTCACCAGTGTGTAATGACTATTTTGTAGTGTATGTGTATTTGATGACTTTTGTGTGATGTCTGAAGGCAAAGTTTGGTTTAGATGTAAGATTACATGGTTTTGAGTGGAGAGTTTAGTTTTGACATGGAAGTTTGAAGTTTGTGAAAATGAGTGTGCAGTTAAGAATTTGTGTTTAGAGTTTTGGGAAATGGAGCATAATTTCAAGAAATGTGTCTTGGCAATCAAAAAAAACTGTAATAGGCTGCTGTTCCTGTCGGCTGTTGGCTGGTCTCTCTCTCTCTCTCTCTCTCTCTCTCATCAGTAGGCTTTATTTGCACAAATGTTAGATACTGCCAAAGCATCTAAATACAAGTGAATAAATATAATAAAAATAAATAATTATAAAAAATAAACATCTGTTCTGTTCCACTTGTATGTCTGTGTAGGCTACTGTATGTGTGTGTTGCACTACCTTATTACAGTTTTTTACGATTGCTAGCAACCTTTTATCAGTTCTGTAGTCACATTTTCATAACTCTTAACACAGTTAGCACAACATCGGTCTGTTGCGGGCCATACCATTAACACATTTCTTGTTCCTTTGACACAAAATGCATTCAGTGAACACATTTTAAAAACTCTTGAATTTCTTTTACACACAAGCTCAACCAAGACCAAAACTATGGATTTTTACTGCCAAATTTACAAATGCTTGCACACTGTATGTCAGAACAGATAACCTCATGTTCTAAACCTAACTTATAGGCTACAGTTGAAGTGAACAGCAGTTCACATTGTATATTGAAACACAAATATATGTCCTATATTTTTTTATTGCTATTACGTAAGAAACAGCTGATTGAAGTTATGCAAATAGACCAATCACAGCTGAACACTGCCAGGGGTGGATAAGGCACGCCAAAAGATACTTCCCATGGTGCATAGCCAGAGAAAATATAAGGAGTGATGTGGACGAGAACATGTGGCCAAATGCAGAAGACCGGGTAGATTAGAAAAGGACTGTGTATTTTTCTTTTTTTTTCTTCTGTGCCTTTCTCTTTTTGTATATTTTATTTTTACACAACTGTAACTAGCAGCTATATTGCAGATTTTTGTTGATCTCTTGCAGTAATTTCCTATTGCAAATACTGTAAAGCCTTTACTGCAGCAATTCTGTCACTTATTCCTTTTTCATATACTGTACATTCTATAAAGTAAAGATGAGTCATTCACTTTTGATATAGAATGTTTGCAAAAAAGAAGATAAAAATGCATACATTTACTACACTCAACAAAAGAAAAATGTAGAGTGACTTCAAAAGAAACTGCAGTGCGAAAAACAATTGACTATCAATATACTGTCTATTGTATAAGGGTAGAACTGACACATGTAAAGTAATGCATTGTCTGTAATATCATCTACTGTTAGTATTTTGTATGTCATTGTGCTGTGATTGACTAAATGTTCCTGTTGGAAGAAAACATGTGCTAGAGTTTTGAAAGAATTATTTGATTTTGAGACATGTTTGCAGTGTTTTGGTAGAGTTAGTGTATTTTGACAAAGTATTCTTGCATTTTGAAAATTAGTGTTGGTGTTTAGTTTACAATATGTGATTTTGACCATAAAATTAACTGTTTTGCCAACTGTGTGTTGTAGGTGAGTTGGTGTGTGAAGAGTTTAGAAAAAGTATTATAAGTATTGAAAAACGCTTGCTAGCGATCGTAAAAAACTGTAATAAAGGATCTGTGTTGCTGTCTACTCACTCATGACACTGTATAGTCTTAAGTCGGTTCACGGGTTCAGGTGTGTCACCCATACTTGTCACCCACGCCTCACCCAGGTGAAGCTCCGATCCCCACCCAGGAAAACCCCGGGTGACCCCGGCCAAAAGGGCCATCCTCAACCGGAGGGTAAACACACATAAACAGACCTCCCTATAGAGGAGGCCCCCTCTGCCCGGCCCCGGATAAGGGAGCCCCAATCTCTGCAGGACCCGGAGCGGATGTTGAGGAGGAACAACACCCGCTGGCAGGTGGGCGGGGCCCCGGAGATTGATGTGCGTGTGAAACCGCGCCAGCCAAATATCGCGCAGCGCCGGGTGTATTGTGCGGCGCGTCCCCGCTGCAGATTCATGCGTCTGCCCCCCGCCCGGGGACGCTCATCTGAGTATACGGTAAATTTAACTCCGGTCAAAACAAAGTCAAAGTGGCCGGGTCTTTGAATAGCGGGCTGACAAGATGCCCTTTTTAAGTTGTCTTGGAAGGAAAAAAAAGCTCACTATAATATTATTCCTATAGGATCTTATAATGTGTTGTGGTAGTCTGGATTTTATAGTCACCGTATACGTTGTGGCATTGGCCTATCTGCTGTAATATTCCTATAATATTCCTATAATATGGGGATTAGAGTGCGTCTGTGGCACCCACTTGTGATTTTACAGTGACCTTATGCGTTTTTTTCATCTGCTATGGCATTACAATAACATTCCTATAATATTCCTATAGGAACTTAAAGTTTTGCTGTGACATTTGCTTAACATCCCGCTGAAATTTATTAGAAAATGACTATAATAAATTACTTCTGTTTCTTCAGAGGTGAAAGTTACAAGACATTCCACCACCCAGGGCGACTGTCAGGGCATACTGGCTGTTATTTTGTTTAATTATTAGTCCGGGTCGTCCTGTGAAGTCCATTCACAGCAGGAGCCGGTGTAGGCTACTGGCCTACCAAGTTTCCCTCCTTGCAGGCGGACATGGCACAAGCTCACAGAGATGCGCCGACATTATCCATTCACAGCGCAGGGCCAACGCAAAATTGCGAGGAGCCAAAGCGCACAATAAAAGAGCCCTGTTTTTCTTTGATTTGTAAATACCTCCGCTGCAGTGAAATAACTTCCAGGCTTGTATCTTAACCATCAAACATTTACATGAGAAAGTTGACAAAGGCTGAACAGTCGAGGAGGCCTCACAACAAAGAGGCCCATTTATAGTGTACAGTCAGAGAGAGAGAGAGAGAGAGAGAGAGAGAGAGAGGGAGAGGGAGAGGGTGGGAGGAGAAGCCATGGGAGGAGAGTTGAATTAATGAATTAAAAATGTCGTGAAACAGGGACCGTCTGAATACTTTTTGGTTTATAAAGAGAGGCAGGGGGCCTTGGAGCAGTGAGCAGGACAAGGAGACGCTTCTTTAACTTCTCTCCGGACACGCGGATCCCTCACAACTTGAGATGCAAGCAGGGAAAACTGTGGTCATCTGATTACATAATGACCCAGTAACACTGAGCCGGCACCGGTATCGCCAGTACCACTCGGTTGAGCAGTGAGGCATTGACTGACTCCTGGGAAATCCGGTCATCGCCCGGGCCTCGTATCAGAAGGTTTTTTTTTAAATGATTTTGCCAAGTGTTTTCTTTTTATTTTCTTGAATTATATAATGACAACGACGTAGGAGGATAACTGCAAACAAAACAATGTGATGACAATGTAAAAGGTGATGTAAAACATGCGTGTGGCGGAGTTGTCAACAAGTGCGCACCGTTCAAAACCGTGAAGTTTTTTTTTTTTTTGTCTTTCTTCCAAGACAGATCAACAGCAGTAGTTTTCTGTCAGTCTTTCTCCATGTTTGCTGGACAGTTAAATAACTAGACCTTGAAGTTTCTAAACGGCAGTCACCGTGAACGTCTGTTACAGGTCAACAAAAAGGTAAGAGACACATTAAACACTTAAATCAATGCCTCATCTTCAGTGCTGTAGCCTGTAGTTATTATTATTCTGCCTGTCAATAAACACAAGTTTCAAAGTCTAGCATTTACTGTTTTGTTATAAAAATGTTTTCACAATATATTATTTTGAGAGCATTCCATCATTACTGAGTTTTGATTAAAATAGACTATGCTCAGGCGAGTTGTCATGTAAGTGTGAGGTTGTTGATGTTTGATGATTACAGCCAGCAACTTTCTTTTTTTTGTTGCTATGATGCAACTGTGTTGAGGTCATCTTAAAGAAGCTTCACTTGCTGCAACTTTATGACAGGCCAATCTCAATTTCCCCATCAGCACACACCCAGTGAAAAATCCCTATAATATTCCTACAGTGTGTATACTTACAGTGTGTTTGTGTTTTACAGTATTTTTTATTTCCTCTAATATCCCTATCATTTCTCCAATAGGCACTTGTAGTTTTGCTGTGACACTTGCATAGTAGGCTATCCTTGTAAGATTTGCTACTATAGTTGTTTTACTTAAGTGTGCATAAATAGAAGTTCATACAGGCCTACAATACCCTCTCTGACTGCATTAGATTAGATTAGATTTGTCATGCAGTTAATGCAGAGATGTAAGGGCAGTTGGATGTTGATGCATGACAAGGCATACAGAGGCTAAATCTGATGTGAGATGTAACTTAAACGACAGTAGTAGTAGTACAGTAGTAGTAGTAGTACAGTAGTAGTAGTAGTACAGTAGTAGTAGTAGTAGTACAGTAGTAGTAGTAGTACAGCAGCAGAATTCATTGATTCCACAGTGGGGAATTCCTTTATCAATAAAACCGCCAAACTTAGAAAAGGGAAGTCAGGTGTGATGGTGTTTTGACTACATGTCACTTCTGAAGGTTTCGCAAAAAAAGAAAAAAAAAAATCTTGGCTCTGAAACTGTCAGTCAAAAACAAATCCCATCTTCTCATTGAGGAATCCTCCTCACCACTACAACAACAACAACAGTGGAGGGGCTAGATTTACAGTAGCGCAGCACAGACAGAGACAGGCCATTAGCCACTACTGACTTGGAAGAAGATGGTAAAAGTCACAGCTAAATTACCGCCTAGTGGCCAACAGCTGGTCTCCATTGTTTCATTCAGGTCAGTGCAGTAACTCTTCAGCTACAAATTCTGGGCCGAGGAAGTGGAGGCTGTGGAGAGGGAAGTGTTGGATTTAGATTGGCTTTTGGACAGACACATTGAGACAAACGGCTGATCGCCATGGGTACCGGGACACCTACTTCCTGGTGTTAAAACACAGTAAAGTCTGAATGATGCTGAAATCTGCATTAAGTCGTTACACCTGTATAACAAGCCTCTTACTATGATAATTGGACTGCTATAAGGTAATGAGCAATAAAGTTCATTGTCTCCCACTGGCACTAAGATAATAGGTGTGCAAAGGACTTGTCTCACATGCATTGTTATGCTATCACACAGAATATATGAGTAATATAGACGGTGGTGGTTATTTTAAAGTAAGCTTTTACATTTGCTATTATAAACGCCTGGTGTCTGGTAGGTCTGTCACAGGAAAAACCCTCTGGCGCACAACAGCGGTGGTCTAGGGAGCGTACCATGTAATCTGGCCTGGGACCTTTGTCACCTGTCATCCCTCTCTCTCTTCTCCCCCCCATCCTGTCTCTCTCTCAACTGTGCTGCCCAATAAAGCAGAAATGCCATACTTTTTTTTTTTTTTTTTTAAAAGGAACAGTGGTTGAAGGACCATCAGAGGCCCTTGAGGGGTTTCCAAAGGGTCAGCAAAAAAGATAAATAGTAGAAAAGAGAAGTTAGGTGTGATGGTATTTTGACTACATGTAACTTCTGAAGGTTTGGCAAACCTTCACTTTAAATAGTTTAATTTCACTGTTCACTCCCTAAAATGTACAATGAGAGGATGTATAAGAATGACTGTATTGATCATAGGTTTCACTCTCTCCTCTGCTACCTCCCCACCTACAGTATAAATAGTTATAATTCTGTACAAAGACATAACTACAACAAAAGTCTTCTCAGATAGGGTTCCTTGAGATGCTGTCTAATGTGTCCATTGTCTCATGTGTATTTATTTGGGGGTCTTTGACATGAAAAGTATGGGAACCCCTGGTCTAGAGTACTCCCACCTCCTGTTGAGCATTTACAACACCCACCTATCAGTCTAATTACCATCGAACCACTGAAATCTATAGAAAAGTGGTGCCACTGTTTTTAGGACAGGGCATTGAATCTATGGCATCCATCTGCATGTTGGTAAATCCAGCAGGTCTTTTGGTAGTAGGTCAAGTCAGGATTTGGTGACTTCAATGTTGTAACTTCAATTGAAGGATGACATGGCTCTGTATGGGCGGAGAAAATTCTATGGGCTTTTAAAACCCCTTCAAAACCCATTGGATAAACTCAAAAATAGCCTGCATGGTGGTCAAGCTAAAAACAAGGTTGTATTTTTTGGAGAATCAATGTTTTCACCCGACAGCAACGATATGATGATGATGATGATTTGACCGCACCTTGCACCGCTGAGGAAGAGCCTCTCTGTCCTGCGTGAGTTTTGGTCAGAATTTGTTCACCGCATAAAGAGACATTTACGCAGAAGTCAGCACAACAGCAGCACATTTGTGGTTTGTGGTTTTAACGTCTTGTGTCGGTCGAGCAGATGCCTTCTTGGCACGGCCTCTGTTGATGTTTAGATGGCTCTTTCAGTTTAGTGCAGAGGCTGCTGCGGCGCGGACAGAGGGCACAGCCATTCAAGTCGGTATTGGTTTTGTATGGGCCTTTTCAGCGTAGTGTACTGGCTGCTGGGGGCTCTTTATGGATGTGGACACTGGACAGGGGCATTGGGTGTAAGGGATTACTCTCTCTCCTAGAATACTAATGACCATCTTTTGTCACAGATCTGTTTCTTCTACCTTCGCTCCACATACCCCTTCCTCTCTCTTCTCCCCCTTCATTCTCTCCCTCACCCGCTCTCTCTCTTATCCTCTCTCTCTCTCTCATTTTCTGTCCAATTTCTTTCCCTCTTTCTCCATCTCGCCCTCCCTTCCTCTCTCTCTCTCTCGTTTTTTCACCCGACGCTTAATTCTCTCTCAATTCTCCCCTCAAAAGCAATTATTCTTTCTCTTCTTCCTCCCTCCCTCTCTGCCCCCTCACAATGTCAAGCACTGCATACTCACACATGATCAGACAGGGTTACACGCACACACACACACACTTTGACGCTCCGTCCCGCTCTCTCTCTCTCTCTCTCTCCGACTCTCTCTTTCACTCTCTCTCTCTCACCCAGTCGTATTTTTCAATGGTGGCTTTTGTCCCTTTCATCTCCTCGAAACAAAGGATTCTTGTGCACACAGGACAGAGGGAAGGAGAGGGATGGAGAGACGGACAGAGAGGAAGAGATACTAACCTTGAGTGTGGTAGTCAAACGAGTGGAAAAAGTCATTTAACGAGGGAAACCATCGCTATTACAGTCAGCGAGAGTGATACACTTCCCAAATAGTGTTTAGGCTCTACTAACATTGTTGTAACTGCTTGGTACATTATACACTTAATTTTCTGACTGACCGGACCAATAACTGTGGATATGGTTAAATAGTGAATGATAAGGTGAAACTTATATTGATCCCCATGGGGAAATTAGATAGTTGCAGCAGCAACAGTAATAGGATTCACCAGGGAAAAAAAACAAATAGAATATAAGCACACAAATAGAATATGAAAAAAGAATAATATAAACAAAATATAGAATGTAAGCAATTGTGGAGCTATATAATGTATGCTGGTGACAGTTTGCACAGGTTAAGTAGACTGTTTTGGTGGGAAATAGAGGGAAGGAGTATGGATTACTAACATGTATGGATTAAGTTACAGTTGTTGCTAGCAGTCACGTTTTCATAGTTAAATATGGATTACTAAATTACAGATATGGGCTATACATATATGTATAAACATAACATAAAAGCTGTTAGGTGCTGCATGTTTTGTGTGCTGGCTTTGCAAACTGAACCTCGCGCGGGACAATAAATGGTATTGTATTGTGTCGTAGCTGTCTATATGTCCAATACACGAGTGTGAGTTTACTGTATGTGTAGGCAGGGACTCCACAGGGTTCAGAGTTCAGCTGGAGATGTACACGGCCAATCACATGCGCCTCCTCTAAACCCCGCCTCCCTCCTCTCCCTTCACATCTTAGTATTCAGAGCACAGACATCAACACAGATCTCTATTCATTCACTCAGTGTGAGCTCCAGCACAGAGAGAGGAGAAAGAGAGAGAGAGAGACACAGACAGAGAGAGGGAGAGAGAGAGAGAGAGAGAGAGAGAGAGAGAGAGAGAGAGAGAGAGAGAGAGAGGGAGAGAAGAGTAAGACAGTGAGGACAGAGACAGGGTGAATCAGAGTGAGAGAGAGAGAGAGAGAGCGAGAGAGAGAAGGAGAGAGAGAGAGAGAGAGAGAGAGAGAGAGAGAGAGAGAGAGAGAGAGAGAGAGGGAGAGAGAGAGAGGTCAGAAAGGAGAGAGCGTATCAAATCGCCTTAGTTCTCAGGCTTTTGTTTTAGCTGGTTATTTATTTTTTTCTTATATTGGGTCCGGAAAGCAGAGGCAGTTTGAGACAAAAGGGCCATTTAGCAAACAGGAGTGAGAGAGAAAGAGGGAAGGAAAGAAAGAGCGACGTGGAGAAAGAGAAACTGCAGCCCAGATGAGGCTAAAAACTGTTGAGGATGTGCAGAGAACGAGCCTCCAGTGACAATAAGTGTCCATGGCACCCAGGAGTTGACTTCACTCAATATGCTACTGACATCGAGTCACTTCACATCACAACACATGATTGGCTGATACACTAACTCATTCACTAGACACTTGTTAAGTGCATGAGAGCCATTGAGCTTGAATGATACTGTATTTGCATGCAGTTAGCGACAGTTAGCGAAGATTTGAGAATGACAGGAAAGTTTTTGAACGTCAAATTCTAGTTATTTCTGAATATACTTCTCCCTAATTGAAAATGTATTTGACACTATCTGAATTATTCTGATGCTTTACACCTCACCTATCTGGTATGTCTGTCAGGTTAAACCCTTGCACCCTGATTTTGCCCTTAAATTTCCCCTTAGGTGCCTTCAGAGTTAGAAAAAGCATGTTTTCCATACTTTTATGACAATGTCACATACCTATTCTGTATCTGCTCGTTCCAACGCTTCAGTGAAGCTATAACACACTTATATTGAGTGAAATAATCAAACCCAAGATGCCATTTTTTATGGCTGCAGCATTACATCAAATGGAAAAATTCTAGATGTCTTGTGCATCATTTTATACATATTTCCCTGTAATTCAGCCTGACATATTTGGTATCTTTGGAAACCTCAGGATCTTGACGAGAATTTAAAATTTAGTTGGGTTTGAACAAAGCTTGGCTGCTTAACATGTGTTTGTAATGATGGTATGTTGGCAGACTTAAACAAGACAAGCTACTTCGCAGCAGAATATAGGCATTCACTGTTACATTGGTGGCAATTGCATCATTTAGGTCTCTAAATAAGAGTAGTAACAGGCCAAAAAATGAAAGATATTGATGAAAGTATCTTTTAATAAATTAGTAGCAGATAATTACGCGACAGTGGCTGATCTCAGTATCTTTGATTGAAATTCTTGAAGGCTTCTTTTCTTGATTATTTCATGTGGAATAAGTGGCACTAGTGTCTCCTCATCTCAATTCAGTTGCTGTCGTGTGCAGCAGACACGTGAGTGAGCCAGCAGTATCACGCTTTTAATGTGAAAGAGCAGCTGTGCCTTCATGCTGAAAGGGGGCTTTTATTTTGACAATGCCAGCTGCTTCTGGTGAAAGGAGAAGGGGCTTAAATGGACCACCTTGGACAGCCACAACACGGCCTCTGTCCGGTTGAAAAATGTGCTTGGCGTGTCACATTTATAATCCCCCTTTTTTTCCCCTCTCTCCCTTCCTCTTCATCTCCCTCTCTTCCCCGATGTTCCACTCTGCCATTTCTTTCATTCATGTGCTTATCAAATGTTTTCTCTTTTCTCCTCTTGCACATACCTCCATTCCTTTGCACTTTTTTTCTTTCAATGACCTGCTATTTGCTTGATCTTACTTTCCATGCAACCTTATCCTCTCATGCCTTTTTTCCTCACCATCTTTCCCTCCTTCCTTCTCCCCTCCCACCTTCCTTCCATGCTTCCTTCTTCCCTCCCCTACTTCTTCTTTCCCTCCATTCCCACCCTCTTCATTCCCCTCTTCTCCGCACCTCCTGCCGTCTCCCCTTCGGTCTCCATCCCCCGTAGCTCCAGCCATGACCTCGGCCACTCCCCCCTCCTCAGAAGGCTCCTCCCCCCAGAAGGTGTGCCACTCCCAGACACAGACTGACGTCACCAAGCCCCTGCTGGGGTCCTCAGGGGGGGCCGGGGCCGGGGCAGGAGGAGCAGGAGGAGGAACAGGAGCTGCGGGGCCCTGCGCTCTGCGAAGGAGGCGGCGCGTCCTCTCCAAAGACGGACGGAGCAATGTACGCATCGAGCACGTAAGCGGGCGCGGGGCGCTGTACCTCCGAGACCTCTGGACGACGTTCCTGGACATGCAGTGGCGCTACAAGCTCTTCCTGTTCTCGGCCACCTTCGCCGGGACCTGGTTCCTGTTCGGAGTGCTTTGGTACCTGGTGGCATTGGTGCATGGAGATCTACTAGGTGAGCAGGAGGGAGGGGGGAAGGATGACAGAGATTTAGAGTAGAGACAGAAGAGAGAGGAGGGGAAGAGGCAATAAAAAGATGATAGTGCAGGAAAGATTTTGAAAGACAGTGTAGTACACTAAATTACCTGAATGTCTGGATGTAGTTAAGGGGCATTAAAGGCCCCATGAAACGACATCTTTACTTCCATGATTTGATGCATTTCCTGTTGAAACAGGATGTTGGGGCGGGACATAACGCAGTGAGGGATCTTTCAAAAGTGTAAACCAATGAAATATCAGCCAGGGAGAGAAAGGCAGTTTGATTTGATGGGAGGGGCGGAGGGGCGGGATTGATCAAAAATCTGTGATGGTTTTATTGGCTGGAATTTTTATTTTCGCCTACTAGTGCAGTATGAGGTCACCATTAATGATACACTGTTTTCCTGTAAGTAAGAGTAATGAGAGTTCATTTCATGGGGACTTTAAGTCGTCTATGACCTTTATTGACTTCTATTGGCAACCAGTAGGAATTGCAGCAACATCGAACAATAAACAACAAACGATAAAGTCATATTTTCACAATAGAGACGATTAATGTTACCTAACTAGTGAAGAGGTAATACATATCACAATGTAAAATACTGTAATAATACTACTACTGCGCCGTTAAATTTTTGGCTTATTAGCCTTCGTAGGTTAAATGTCTTGCGAAACTGGTCGCTCGCTAGAAGTGCCGTCCTCCATCATTGGAACTACGCAGTCTAAATCTGAAAAAAAAAAAAGACTCTTTGAGGGAAAAGTAGACTGAAAAGAGTACTTTCTGTGAATGAAGAGATGAAGAATGAGATATGGGACATTGAGGAAATAGCATGAGAAAGAGACCTGGCAGAGGAACAAGTGAAGGGACAAAACGTTCCATGGTAATTAGATTACATCTAACCTTCCGCAGCTCTTTCACATGCCATCGTAGTTTCCAGATAGCAGGATGTCAAAACAGACCTGAATATTCTCTCAGTGATATTCTTGTCATTAAGTACTCCATCTGTTTTGTTCAATCGTCCTCTCTACTCTCTCCAGAGTTTGACCCCCCCTCCAACCACACGCCCTGTGTGATGGAGGTCAAGACCCTGACAGGAGCCTTCCTCTTCTCTCTGGAGTCTCAGACCACAATCGGCTACGGTTTCCGCTGCATCACAGAGGAGTGTCCCGCCGCCATCGTCCTCCTCATCCTTCAGCTGGTCATCACCATGGTGATGGAGATCTTCATCACCGGCACCTTCCTCGCAAAGGTAGCAAGATGTAGTGTTTACTCAAGACAGTTTCACGCAGGATTATAACAAAATCTGCAAAATCTGGTTTCAAAATATGTGATAACAAAATAGAAGTTTAATTTGTTTGCAATAAATGTTGGGAGGATGACCTGTAATATAATATAATACCATATTGTTATTATGAAAGTAGAACACCAGGGCATTTGCTTTTTTCTAACATCTCTATTCATCAAAGGATGAACCCAATGCAACCTGAATATAAACCTTTTATTGGCGTAAAATGGAAAAACAGTCACACCGAGGATGCATAAGGCTAAAAAATACTTTTTTCAACCAGTATACATTGAATCTTAAACCTTTTTGAAAAGTAGTTAAACTTTTACCGGATACTTGAGTACCCGGCATCCTATTAGACCATTGGCTAGTCAGTATGAACTGTGAAGCTGATCAAAAATATCAAAGCTTTTCAGCAACAAAGATGCCATTGTTGAGAATAAGATTGTTTGCAGATTGTCAGCAATAACCTCTTGGTAATAAATTATGCTTATACTATTATCGTCACTTTTTAGGCTCTCCCTTGTCCCTATCTTATCTATCAGAATCAGTGTTATCACAGGGGTTCCGTCATCAATAGGATTTTAGCTTCTATTTCCCTGTAATTTCACTCCTCCATCTCTATCTCTTTGTTCTTCTATCTCCTCTGGACACTTATCTCAGCTCAGGTTATCTTACACAGGGAAGTAGGAAGTCAGGAGGACTGTGGATGATTAGTGCAGTTTATGTGAAGTATTTACAGTATGTAGTACCAGGAATCAAGATATTAAGGCCCACCTGCTTGCATGCATGCGCACACACACACACACAGACACACACACACACACACACACACACACACACACACACACACACACACACACACACACCCACTGTGCACAGTTCTGTGAAATATTTACCTTTGCCTTCTCCTTTCCCCTTCCTGTAGGTTGCACGTCCCAAGAAGAGAGGCGAGACAGTGAAGTTCAGTCAGCACGCCGTGGTGTCCAATCACGAGGGGCGACCCTGCCTCATGATCCGAGTGGCGAACATGCGCAAAAGCCTGCTGCTAGGATGTCAGGTATACAGGCTGTGTGTGTGTGTCTTTAAAATGCATTACAATGCCCAATAATGGAGTATAATCCTGCTCAATAATACTTTCCAGTAACACAGTACCACACAGTATATATATAGACAGGGTTTGTACTTTTGCAACAATCCAACAGGCTCAGTAATAGGCTCAGCTGCCCCCAAAAAGGTCACTTCCAGAAAAGGAATTGAGTCCTTTCCAAATAGTGATCCCAACTCAGATCTGATACTATTTACGTTATTTAAACTGAGGCATTTAGCTGACACACTTATACAGAGCAACGCACAGTGACTGAGTAGGTAGATGGCCAGTCAATGTCTTGTTCAAGGACACTTTAATGGCTGCTGATGAAAACATTGGCTGTTGCAGGGATGAAACCTAGGGGCCTTTTGGTTACAGGATGCCTTATTCTCTAACCTCTTGGCTACATCTACTGTCTCCGTCTTGGCTCCCAGGTGACGGGGAAGCTGCTTCAGACGTCTCTGACAAAGGAGGGTGAGACGGTGCGACTGGACCAGAGGAACGTGCCTTTCCAGGTGGACACGTCCAGCGACAGCCCCTTCCTCATCATCCCCCTCACCTTCTACCACATCATCGACGACAGCAGCCCTCTCAGAGCCTGGGCTGCCAAAGGTGATACACAACTCTTATGTCATTATTGTAAATGTAAGGAATAATACACTTGCATCAGTAATAACCATATACAGTTCTATATGCAGCAATATGTATATTACTATAGATAACATACATTTTCTATCCTCAAAACAGAATTATTTAGTAAGTATTATTATTGTTGACTATTAATCATTATGTTAACACCTTAACTGATTAATAGTCATTAATAATAAACCCAAATGTGCTTTATTTTGAAGACAACATTAATTTAGTTACATTAGGTGTCATTTTTTTCTGAAATGGTGGATATCTCACGTTGGAATGAAAAGTATTCATAGGTCTCTTGTGTATGAGTGTGTATGCACATACTGTATGTATGTGTATGTAGGTGTGTGGGTATTTACGGTCATGTGCTGCATGCTTGGCTGCCTCTAGCTGTCCAGAGTTGGGCTGTGCTGGCACCGGCGGAGAGGGTTTCTCCGGCAGGAATGTGTGTGAGAGAGATTGCCAGAGACACCCCTCATTAGAGCACAATGCCGTACAGTCCGGGGTGCTGACACGAAGCCTGCACAGATCCCGTTACAGCAGCACAGACCTCTCAGCACTGGCCAGAGGCACGGGGATCAGTACTGATGGACACTGATCGCTACTGCATCCCCCCCCCATTCACTGCAGGCTATTTCTTTCATTTCTTTTCTTGGCCCGGGTTGACTCGACTCGATTTTCTGCTCCGTTCTAATCTATGCACTTCCTAATCTATCCTATCCTATACTATCCTATCCTATCCTATCCTATCCTATCCTATCCGATCACCTCTTCTTCTCCTCATCTCCTCTCACCACTACACCTCTGCTCCACTCTCTTAACTCCATCCTTCATTTCCACCCGTTTCCTTCTTGTCATCCTTCATCCCGCTCCCTTCATTCCTTGGTACAGTATCATTATCTCCCCTTCCAGCACACACTTATTTTTCTCTCTTTACAATAAGCCTCTCTGTAGTTAATCTACAATTTCCATTAAATTAACTGCAAGGGATTATATTACGGTACACCTGATAGCACCCATAATAATAATATGTGTTCTTTAAGTGCCTATTATAAAAGTACCCAGTATAATGATAGTTATGTTGATAGTTTCCTGTTATAAATCTACAAAATTATGCCTTAAAAGCACATACAGTATCCTGAACTACAGTATCTTATTGTCTAGCTTCTTATGGGGCCTTAAGCTGCAGTAGCATGCAACAACCTCCTACCCTCTGTGATACAGTTCCTCCATATACTCACCATGACTAAAGAAGGAAGTCACTTCGCCTTGCAGATAAAACAACAATCTACTGAGGCAAACGATCTACGTGTTACATCCCACACAGGCCTTCTTCAGGATGTTGCTTTGCACACTTCTATGTATAGCCACACATACTCTAAACCTAAAAATGGGTCATTCATGTGGTGATTAAAAATATTCTCCGTGCAAGCAGCTAGAAGGCAAACCTCTGTCAACGCTGAACAATTCTCCAACTTGCTGTTAAACCCAAACACATCATTCCCATCACTTACATTTTAAGTTAAACTGATTTATTGACCATGCAAACAAACCCTTAGGATTTGAAGCCTCTATCTCTATGTTAATTTCATAGTTAAGGCTAAAAATAAATAATTGTCTTATGGCGGAAATCCCAGATCTGGATCACCACCAAATTCGAATCAATTGTCCCTTGGCCCAAGGTCTATCTGTCCACTAAATTTCATGGAAATCAATTCATAAATATTTGAGATATCCTGCTGACAGACAGACAGACAGACTTAGCAGGATTAGCCTTTAGCCGAGGAAGTATCCACCACACATGCTGTTTGCATTTTATTTCATTGTGTGAATGCCCATAATGTACACTTTAAGTTTAATGGTCTCTAATTCTTGGGCATACTTTGATGACAACACTCCTGACTGAACATCATTCTGTATTTACCGGTTCTTTGGACAGAGCTTTAGCGCTCCCTGCGATGCTTCTCTTATACTTAGGCCACAGGCTATGTGTATGGGGGGTTTGGCTGGGATTTATGTTAGGAACATTGAATACTAGCTTACAGTGCAACAGTGTGTTAATCTTCTTGGCACAATGTGACTGTGAGGCAAGTGAGTCAGGAGGGCAGGACACTGTGGATAAAGTCTATAAGAGCACCGTTGTGACTGTCCAAACCAGTGAGCTAGAACGTTAGCACATCCCTCCTGACCATGCTGTCCCACATACCATGCGTGGTGTGTAAGTTTTGTGGTTTTGTATGTGTGTATGCACATGTTAACACAATCAGCAAGTCACCAAAAGTCCATTCATTTCCTACAGAGCTGAGTAACCGGGGAAACGTGTGAACGAAATGTGTGGACGGTCAACTAAGCTTTTTGTGTTCATCGGCCGTGAACAGCCAATCAGATTCCTGTGCTTCTTTGTCTCCCTACCAATGTGATTTCATTCTATTAACAATAGTTCGGCCTGGCAAATGCAAAACGGATGAGAAATTGATTACAGCCACTCAAAGCTTCCCAGTTCTCTACAACTTTTATTTGAGAAACTAACAGGAATAAAATCTTAAAAAATATGCTTGGAGAACGGTTGCATCCATTGTTGGAGTCGATGCTAATCTGTGAAGTAATTTCATGTGTTCTGTTTTTTTCCCCCGACTCATGCTAATTACCACATGATAGCTAGCTACGTTAACTCATCAAAACAGTATTATGTAATATTATGAAAGGCAATATCAAAGCATAAACACATGATTTGCCTGTTCAAAGCTTTGTAGCTGCAAAATGCCACCACATAGATGCAGTTGGAGCCTCTTGCACCGCCCATAATCGGCCAGACTGGAGCGACACATCTACCAAGTTGCTCGCAGTGTGTACAGGCCGTTACGAAACCTGGTGTTTTTGCCCTAGTGAGAGCGGTACTGGGTCCGGGTTAGGGTAAGGACTGTTTAGACAGATGACCGAGTCTGCGTTCTGAGTGAGGCCTGTTGATGCAGGTGTGTGCTTGTTTGAGTGCATATGCCTTCTAGCGTGTCCTTTGTGTAATGTGGGTTGTGTGTTGATGAATGACGAGTATGGCCTACATGTGTATTGATATATATTGAACACGCCGCCCATCTCTGAATGGAATGTTTATACCATGCAGCGCCTTTTGCTGTGTGTGTATTCAGTTTTAGGAGTGAGTGCTGTGTGTGTGTGTGTGTGTGCATGTGTGCGTGTGTGAGTGTGTGTGTTGTTGAGTTCCGGTCAAGTGTTTTTTTGAGTGAGTCTGTAAGTGGGGAGATTTTATGTTTTGGAAATTTCAGGACTTGTGTGTGTGTGTGTGTGTGTGTGTTTGCATGTGTGTGTGTCTTTCCTTAGCCACCCACATGAGCATCATTCACTGAATGACTCAATCTGTGATCTGGGTTTGGATGTTTTAACTGAGTGTTCCTTGAGATTTGACTTTAAAATACATATCAATAATATCCTACCGGCATTTCATCATGGGATTGCTCTAATACTGTGTTTGCACAAAAAATGAAATTGTGTGCACAAAATAGTAAAAATGAGTCAATCAAAGTCAACCAAAATGTGGGAATGAAGTCTATCTCATGCCCTCAATGTAGTAAATCTTGGCCTTGCAATATATATGTGTATATATACTGTATATATACATACATACACACTTTCCAAGCTGTCTCGCCTGAGGCTGAGGTAGCCAAAATCCATAAAGCCACCACAGGTGTTGAAGAAGCGGATGCGATTAAATCTGCAAAATTAAAACAAAAAAAGCAACGAGTGTATTCTGTTGCATGTTTAGCTTTGCTGTTCTCATGTTTCTTGCTACTTTCTGAATTTCTGCTGTTTTTATGACTCCCCTGCACTGTGGCCACTAGCCTCACCTTGATAGCCACAGCTCCGCTCACCATCAGTCACGTCCATTCGTCACGCCCACATCAAATGGTATACGCTGCAAACTCCCCGAAACATCATTGAAAAGCCAATTATCAGGCAAACAGCGGGATTTTGGCATGTACACACAGAGTCACACACAGAGGCAGAGTGAAAGTGTATCCCATATGCAGTATTTAGCGATATTTTAATGTAAAAAACGATGTGGGCTTTAACCTGGGATCTCGTCTGTGTGCTCCAGGTGGCGGCTGGACAGACCCGGACCTCGCCGACTTTGAGCTGCTGGTGATCATGAGCGCCACGGTGGAGCCGACCTCCGCCACCTGCCAGGTTCGAACCTCCTACCTTCCGGACGAGATCCTGTGGGGCTACGAGTTCCCCCCCGTCGTCTCCCTGTCCCCCTCAGGAAAATACGTGGCCGATTTCGCCTTCTTCGACAAGGTGGCCAAAACCAAAAGCCCGCCCCTCTTCAAGCAAGCCCCGCCCGCGAGCCCGCCCTCGCAGGCGTCCCGTTACCACGGCGCCAAGGAGGAAGGGGCGGACCCGGAGAAGATGCGGCTGGAGGAGAGCTACAGGGGGGAGGAGAGGGGGAGGGACAGGGGGCGCGTGAGAGATAGCAGCCCGCTGAGTGTACGCATCAGTAATGTGTGAGGAGAGGGTGAGGGAGGGAGCGAGACAGAGAGAGAGTGAGAGAAAGAGAGAGAGGATGTTGACGATGGTGTGAAAGTTCAGGTAAAGAGGAAAAAACTAAGGGAGAGGAAGTGAGTGAGACAGAAACAAGCTGCTCAACACAAAAAACACCCACACAGTCACACATCAAGCCTACACATATTTGCATTTGCACACCTGGTGACCCCAGCCCCCCCCCCCCCCCCCCCACCCTCACCCCCTTCATCCACCTCAAACACACACACACACACCCAACCCCCAGTCTGTAGAGAGTATAGATCGGTGAGCAACTTAAAAGGGAAAAAATGACAAACCTGGCCTGTACCCATGTACGGCACAACATGAAGTTATTCATGGGGGGGGATTTTCTAAACTTCAAATATATATATTTTTTTTCATGAAAAGGACTTGATATACTGTAACTGGAGGATAGTTCAAGTTGGCGGTCTGACGTGGATGTAATCACTGAATCACAGTACTGTTTTTCTTTCTTTTTTTTTTTTTTATTAAACGAAACCCTTTAAGGTACCGTACGTACCTGTAAGGGTGGTGAAAATACTGGAACCCTACTCTTATTTTTTCACGAAGGATCTCAAAGGAATGTATCATATTGTATGTACCTATAATAGTTTCTAACAATGGCATTACTTATTGCACCCGAATATATTGTGCATCCCTTCTGCTCTTTGATACGAATGTCTTCACTTGAACGCTTGTTTTATGTACTGAGGTTAAATGTTTAGTAATGATACTAAAAGCACTTTAACTTGATGGAAAAGTGGTACTTCACACATGGAGAGTAACTGAACTAA
Organism: Centroberyx gerrardi; assembly: GCF_048128805.1. NCBI lineage: Eukaryota > Metazoa > Chordata > Actinopteri > Beryciformes > Berycidae > Centroberyx > Centroberyx gerrardi. The sequence goes on along the minus strand of NC_136019.1, from coordinate 7,824,011 downwards.
CTTTAATACTTCATGCACTGTATCCAACGATTAAACCTTGTGGTTGTGTGTATGTGTGTGTGTTAATGGGTTTGTGAGCGTGGGTATGCATGCAGATGGGAAAGTTGTGTGAGAGTTTGTTTTTTCTGTGTGTATGAAACACCTGTGTACTGGGTTTCATCCTTCATGTATGTGTGTTTTAACATGTGCATGCTCCTTTGTACAGTATGTATGAAAATATTGTTTCATCTCCATTTTTCCCCCCCCAAAATCCCCTTGATTCTTGACTCCTTTCTGTTCTGTTATTTGTTAAACCATCGCTGTACTTTCAATATGCCACATTAATGGTTGTTAATGCACAATGCTATGTATTTACTGTAAAATACACCCATCTTTTTACTGCTGTCATTTTGTTCATACAAAGGATATGGAAGCCCCTGTGGATTGTGCCAGTATGTGTCTAATCTACTGCCTTTATGTATCAGTGGTCTACTGGACAGACTTGGATCAACATGAAGTTTTCCTCCAAAATAAGATACCCAGCGTTTGAAAAAAGTGACACCTACTCTCACAAACAGATAGCACAACATTAAATCAAGTTACGGTGCTTGATTTAGGATAGGAGCTAATTCAATTCTTTGGTGGACAAATATTCAATACATACAGAATGGATCACATGGATTTATGAAAAGCTGAATGGTGAACTTTGCTTTCCAAAAGGAGTTATAAGGAACTTGGAAATTAACTCTTCAAAAACTATTCATATACCTAAGCAGATCAAGTGTTTTTACTTGAATGGCAAGACAGAACCAATTCAACTGCCCTAGAAAAAGAAGCATCCTATTGAAAACTGCTATATATTCATTTTGTTGCAATTTATTACCTGAAGTTCATCGCTCAATATCTCAAAAATATAGAGCATCCAGTCTTGGTTGTTACGTCAACCAAGGACTTAAGTTAACTTTCATTAAGTAAAAAGTACCATAATCTGTTTTGATTTTGTGCCTTCAATCATATTATGAGAGTCGGTGTCACTATTCAAATGATATATATCTAATTTTGGAATAAAACCTCTGCGGTTCTGCTGTTCCAGCCAAGCAAATATTCAAAGTGACTGAAAATATTTCAGTTTACTCCATGTCTGGCGAGAAGTTGTGATTGTTTATACTGTATGTGTAGTCAGCCGTGGCTCACTGATAATACTGGACGCTCATTGGTCTAACTGCTAATGTACTTTTAAAGTGCCTCTTTTAATAAATGTATGATTTACAACATGTGTGTATGATGTGCACGACACAAATGTATCATTTCTATCTGGGTTGTCTGTCTCCAAAGGTGAAATTATGATGTGAAACGCACAAAACAGTGGTCGATTTTTTTCGTTTCAGATGTAATATGACCAATAATGTTGCTGTCAAGTGTCTGACTGCAACTAACGTAGAACAAGGAGAAAAACAAAAATTGATTCATGAGAGTTAGCTACCATGGAAACCTATTTAATTTCCTGTATAAACCACAGAGTGTCTGTCACAGCTTGTAGACATATACATGTAGTCTCAATCACACACACACACACAAACAGATGTTAGATGGCTTAAATTAGAGCACTGTTATCAAACTGCCAAAACTCCCAGGTGATTTCTCAGTTAATTAAGTAAATGGAGAAGTTGAATGCAAAATTGAAAACGATATAGCTGAAGTGAATCTGTGCTGCTTGTGAAGCCATGCACCTGATCAGAAGAAAACGAAATGCTTTGAGGAGGAGAGATACGGTTCACTTCTTTCTTGTCTCTGACAGCTGTCATATCTGGGAAACTTTGTTGTTTCCTGTTCACTCTATGAAGTGACGTGTGAAGCATACTGAGCACCAAATTGTGAGTGGATTGAAAATGCTTCTACTTCTGATCTGCTGTATTATTGCAGGTAAGTTAAATAAAAATTCAGCTTCCATTTGAAAGTCTAAAATAAAAAGCAGTTACTATGCTTTTTGCAGCTATTCACACAAGGTTTCATACAGGAAACAGATTGCGAGAAGATGCTGAACGCACTGAAGCTTTTTTCATGTAATGTAGGAAATGAAATGAATTGCTGGGTTTGACAAAATTATAAAGTTGCTTTTGCTAAGTCTTTGTGCTCTTGGTTCTCATACAGCTTGTATGTCTCTCCTTAGCTCCTAATTTAATTTCTTGCCCTGACCTTTGCACTTACTCTTAGCTGCTTGCCTCTAAGTTTATTCTACTGTGATTTATTCTATTCTACTCGCTTCTACTCGTCTGAAATGTGAAAAAGAATTAAATGTAGTTTCCAGTGAGGAGAAAAGCTCCGGGTCAAGCGAGTTAGACTAATACAAAATGGTTTCTGGTATACTCTTCAAAGTTCAAAGTAAGGTAGTGTGTGTAAGGTAATTGGATACAAGATAATATCCCTTGCCAAGCTTATAATTTTTAGTCCATGCTACAACATGTCATATGCATGAATATGGGTGCCTTGATCTGCATAAAATCATTAAATAAGCTTTCCAGGTGAGGCTACTGTGGTGTGAATTAGGGTAGTGAGTGTAATGTGGCCCAGATTTGCTGAAAACTACACAAGACTATGTAGAAGTTTAAATACAGTCACAATGAAATGGCTTTTTGAGAGCATCTTGCTTCCTTAATGTGATTCCTTTAATGTTTTTCCAGTTGAAACAGGATATTGGGGTGGGACATGACGAAGGGGAGGGATCATTCAAAAGTGTAAACCAGTGGGATATCAGTTAGGGAGAGAAAGGCAGGTTTATTTGAACACAATCATAAATCTGTGATGATTTTATTGGTTGAAATCTTGACGTACACCTCATGGTACACAGTCAAGTCACAGCTAAAAATGTTCCATTTTCCAAGGAAACTATAAAAGAAGGAAGGGTCATTACGTCACTGTGTGGCACGTGAACGCACATTGGTGCCAAGTGTGAAAACTTTCAGTTCGGCCTACATTGAGGTGAACGGGATCGCCATCTCCTCTGTTGAGACGTCCGGTTTTTAAACCCGTTAAAAACCGTTAACGTTAGTAAGAAATAATCCTGGTGAAGGTGTAAAAGAAACAGACAGGGTTTGAAGAACGTGCTTTATTTTTTTAGTTAGCGAGCTGCGGTGTTGGTGAGTGATAGCAAATGTTACAGCCTTTCTAGCTTAATCGTTGTCATCATGACTTATGTGTGTGCTAGCTAAAAATATAGGCTAGATAACTAGTACGAATGTAAATCACTGAGGCAAACTGCAAGGCATTGTAGCATACGGTCAAGTCCTAGTTTGGCTTAAGGATATTTACCTAACTCTGACAGGCCATATCATTGAGTCCAGCCAGTTATAATCAGAGCCATTAATAAATTGATCTGGTTATAATTGCAGTCTGGTCAGCGATAACACGTCGGACCTGCCCCGTTTGGTCATGTATCATGATGTAGCTATCTTGGACCAAACAGGGGCTTGAGTTGAGCTATATGCAGCTGCTGGACAGAGCCATGATCTGTTTGGAGACCAATAACAAGGAAAACGAACGCGCACATTTAGATAAAAAAAACATCAGTCAACATCACATAATGTGTTTTTTTTATTTTATTTTGTGGACGCATTGTTCCTCATCCAGATTTTTTTGCTTTTTCTTCTGGAGCGAGACACTTTTATTAGCCCCTTGGTGTGTTTCTGTCTCACCATTTGCATTTCTTTTTTCTTCATCCTTTTGAAATGTTTTATCTTTTGCATGGTTGTGCATGTAAACTAAACCTAAACCAGGATCTGAAGGTTCCATGATGGTTTTTTATCACTTGTCATTTACAGTAATCAAATGTTCTCTCATCCTTCCTCCCTGTGGCTCCCAAAAAGCAGCAGCTCCCAAACACGAAAACAACAAACAAAGAAAAACAGTTACTTCCACTTGGCTAAGTGATTACTTTAGGAAACAGCCTGCCATCACTCTGGAGGACTGCCTTCTTGCTTTTATTGACTTATTTTGCACGTTCAACTTACCAAAGAATCATTCACTCCATAATATTACTGATATTCTGTATTTTTTTCTTATCAGGAATGGCGGCAGATGACCCACCAGTGACATATTATAGGCTGAAAAACAGCTCAGTATGTCTGCATGTTAGAAAATCACCAGAAGGTCAAGAAGTTACCTGGGAAATGATTAATGTAGTCATGATAATCAATAATAAAGGAGAGATCAACCCCGACTACACAGAGAAAGTGGACTATGATCGTGGTAACTTCTCTCTGTGTATCAAGAAACTGACTGAGACAGATAGTGGCACCTATGAGGCAACATTAATCCAGGGCTTTACTATATCAAGGGAACAACACAGGCTCATTGTCCAAGGTAAGTTTAATGCAATAAATGTTTCCCTTTATTCATATCCTGCCATCCCTCTCTCCCCTCTCATCCCCAGTACACGTATACACTGGGTAAAACATTAATAAAAATCCAATATGCGAGATTTCTGTTGTCCCACAGCATAAAATGACCGTAATATATCTGCAGGCAGTTGATATGGTTGTGGATCAATACCAATGACTCGATGATTTCTCAATGAGGGCCTGAGATTTCTGCCTTGCAAAACTCACTCTCTGGCTCATGCTCTGTTTTGAAAAGTCCCCACCCAATTGAATTTCAAGACAATACCAGTTTCCTCTCCACCTACTCGCATTTTCAACCGCACAATGATGGAGGACGGTGTTGCACACTGCACGACGTTTAAGCTATGAAGGCAAACAATCCTCCTTCTCAAGCCAAAAAAGCAAATGACGAAGCATTATTATTACTGTACTGATATATTATCTCTTCACGAGGCGTTTCTGTTGGCTCTAATTAGCTAGCTTACTCATCAATGGTGAACTATGGCTTTGTTTTTGTCGGTTACAGCGTTGGTTCTCAACCTGGGGGTCTGGACCTCCAGGGGCACGCAAGATAATTTTGGGGGGGTCGCGAGATGATTTATGGGATGGGAAAAAGCATATTTCTACTACAAAAATTCATTATCACGTCTATTTTTTCTGATTTTTCTCTCATTTTTGCATTTTTTCTTGTGAAATGCTGAATAGTCTTCAGGCTCTAGGCCTCCTCTGATAATGAATCAAATGAAACAACCTGAAAAGGGAAAATCATTCTTTGGTTGAACTCGCACGCTTGTGATGGGGGTCGCGAGTAGACATTGCTTCGTTTAAAGGGGTCAGGAGCCAAAAAGGTTGAGAACCACTGAGTTACAGGACACCGTCACTGGGTGGAGGGCCTGTGCTAGAGACGTGTGCAGGAGCGTAAAAAAGTTTCGATGTTGCAATTCCTACTGGAATGCCGACAGATGGCGATAAAGGTCATAGATTACTTAATGCCCCTTTAACTTCTCTTCTGGGCCGGGTGTTGTAGAAGCTGTTCCCAGACCAGTTATCAGGATGGCAGTCCTGCACTCCAACCAGTCTGATGGATCCTGCAACCTCACAGTGAACTGTTCCATCCAGGACGACTGGGCGTGGTCCGTCTGCGATGAAACCCGCTGCAGAACCTCTCAGAGATCACTCAGAGCGGTCAACATCACCATCTCCACCGACAACAGAACTATCGTCTGCAAAGCCAACAACCATGTCAGCACGAGCAATGTTTCTGAAAGTGTGACAGGGATATGTAAGTAGCATGCAGTGTTTCAGTGTAGCGTTACAGCCTCTGCTTGTTGACCTGTTGATCTCACTGACTGAACTGAAGTTTAGCCAAGTTTAATTTGTGAATATAGTATAGAGCAAAAAGAGATTTCTTTCTTTCTTTCTTTCTTTCTCTCTGGTTTTTCCTTTTCATCAATGACTTTAATACTGAGGTTAACTTTAAGTTCATTAAAGACATGCAGTATTCACATATTTGGCAGATTTTTTGGATCGATACCCATGAGCTTATCGTTTCATGAAGTCAGTTGTCATTTCCCATGATGAAAATTTCTCGGTGTCTTTCTGTGTAGGAAACCAAGGCAAATTTCCTATTCATTTGCTGAGAATGTATTTCTATTTCTTTCCAGGCCTCAGTGAAACTAACACTGAATACACAGGGACATCATTACCAGCAGCCACTATAATGGCATTAATCATTTCTGGGACACTGTTTCTTCTCATCTGTGTGTTGGCTGTCTTCTTGGCTAAGAGGTTTTACTTCTCAAGAGAATGTGACAACCAGCAGGTAAGTTTATAATTTGAAGAATATTTAAACATATTTCTGTACTGCACACATTTTCTTTTTGGGGATGTCAAATTTTAAGGATTTCATGACAGGATGCTGTTTTGATGTGATATACAGTATTAAAGACATTTGCAAGAAGGCAAAATTGAGTTTCACTTCCATGCCAGCAGTTGCTTTGTAAGAGTAGGTAACCTTTGTTTTTTTTTTGTTTTTTTAAATGGTTGACATGTTGCTGCGTTATCTTCTCATCAGGTACAGACTGCTCTTCAAATAGCAAGGCTGTCGGTGGAGGCGCAACCCCAATCTGCGGGCAATGAATCTTCTTCCTGTCAAACTGAGACAGATTATGAAAACGTAGACACACAACACATCCAGGCCAGCAACACAACCATCACACCAGAGGAAGGAGTGCGATCCAAGCAACCTCCGAAAGTAGACACAGTCTACTGCTCTTTACAGTTACCAGTCACGACCACCCTGCTGGACAAGAGGGACAACAGAGAACACCAGAATCAATCCAGGGACAATATGAGAGCCAGAGAAAGGCCAAAACAGCCGTCAGAGTTGGCTACGGTTCAACCGGTGCAGACTTACCCACAGAACCTTAGAAGTGCTTCATCAGAGGAAACAGATGGTGGAGACGTGTTAGTTAAAGATGTACAGCGCCACCAAGAGGCCAGAGGGAACTCTGTCACCCTGGAGGAGGCACAGCACCCCATACAGGCTGACACAGTGTACAGTGTGCTGCAGAAGCCAAGACATCTGCCCAGGTCAAAGCACCATCAACAGGCCAAACAGGATTGTGGAGGCCAAACAGCTAACAATGACACTTGAAAGTAAGAGACGCTTGAACCAACTGTGTAAAAGTCAGCATCAGCAGAACAGTGCACTCTTCTGCCACTGGGCTAAAATCGTATGAAAACAAATGTAATATTCACAATTTTTAAATAGGAGGATACATCTTTGTAGATAGCGCAATAATTTTGTACATAGTGTCTTGATACTATACTGTCGCATTTGAGGTGATGGTTTCAATTCAATTCAGGGATTGCTGAAGTTAAACATGACACCTGCCTTCTTTTTCAGGAGACACAGACTGAAATATTGTTTTTTCATCTATCAACTCTGAAATTATAATTTCCATTTGCTTACAAGTGACTCTTCACCAGAGATCATCATATCTTCAATAATAAACTCATTCATTAAAGCTGTTTCTTTATGTTTCTACAGTCCCACTAATTGATAAAACCAACAAAATGAGCAATTTTCATCATGTAAGTCATTTTGTGATCATATCTCTTAAAATGCCATGGTAACACACACCTACTCAAATGTATTTCTCACTAAGTGCATGTGAACAGTGAAACTAGCTTAAGGCTAGTACATGCTTGCCAGCTCCAGTGTCTTTGCAAACAACCATCTAGATTACTACAAAGCCAAGACAGCCAACAATAGTGAGCAGCTACTGTACAGCTGACAGTAACTAAGCTGAGCAATTACAAACAAAAGCACACAGAATGATAAATAATACTATAACAATGAAAAGTGAAATCAAATGACCAATTGCAGCTCACTACTACAACTTAACTAACGTTACTGCTAACACAGGGCTACAGGGCCGACTATAGTAAAGGATTAAGCCCACTTAAAACAAAGACATCCAACCAACAAAATGCAAAACCATCAATCTAATGTTGTAAATTGATACGCCTTACCTTATCAGGACGCCAGGGAACTTGAACTGAATATTTGACTAGATAGCAATTTGCCCTTCTGCCAAGCATAAAAAGCTGCTCAGGAGCAAGCAAAGACTAGAGAAAACGTCAATCATGGGGTCTGGATGGCTTCAAACGATCAAGTCATTTTAACTTGTTTCCAGACCTATCACGTTTATTATTTTAGTCAAATTATCTCACTCCACTGGCAGATAATCTTGCTGGTTTCAATAAATTTCACTTGATACATGCCAGAATGACTTCTTTCAAGAAATCATCATAAAACAATCAAGAAAATATTGAAAATAGAAACTTTCTCCAAGACAATTTCACTTTTACAAAGTAAATGTCACATTATCCTGAAAACAAAGTAAAAATATTGAAACTGGTACAATCATCTGCCAGTTCAGTAAGATGATTTCACAAAAAAAACCTTTTAAAATAAGCTTGATGACTCTGGATACAAGATGAGATAACTTAACAAGTTTGTCAGTTTTTGCAGTGCTGCAAGTCGTTGCTTTCAACCGTCGAGTCCTTCACACAGTTATTCCCATAAGATATGCATGGAGCATCACTGCACCTAAAGTGCTTCCGCCAGACATAGCAGTTAAATCTGAAAGTGGTCCGTCTTTCCCTAAAACCCCATTTGGACGTAGGTGGAAATTACCAGAAATGATGTGTTTCTGGATTAGTGTTCTAGAGTGTACAGGCTGGAAACACACCTGTTCCTGCTGGTTGAAAAGCAGTATTAATGTCACACTTACACTGCCACTGAAATCTGCTGTTTTCACACATTATCACATGTGACTCATATCTGATCCGTGGGTTTAGACACAAGTGACATGTGGGCTGAGATTTCCACATATGAAAAAATCTGATATTATGTGACTTTTTGCTGTTTACGCCTTGAGCAGTAAATCAGATACGTAGCGGATGTGTAAAAAAATTGGACTTGTGTCACTTCAAATGTGTGGTGTAATTGTATAGATTTTCAAGTCTTAGTTTGGTTTGGGTGGTTCAGAATGTGTGATTGGCTGATACAAAGGCATACTCTATAATGCTAGATGGCGTTTCGCGGGGACGTTAATATCGATATCATCGCATATGATGTCATATCACCCCCCTGCTCCTCCTCTCTCTCTCTCCCACACACCTCCTTTTCTTTCTTCCAAGTTCTCTCCTCCCTTCCTCTGTTCCTTATCCACTTCCTGTCCTGCCCAACTCCTCCTGCTCTTCTTTACTCCTTTTTTCTCCCTCCTCTTTACTTGCCATCTCCTTCATTTGTTCACCCTTCTGTCTAGTAATACCAGAGGTCAAGATAATGCAAAGCAACTTCACTGCATCTTCACCAGACAACCATCTTGAACGTCACAGTGCTATCTACCTAAATTATTGCTCCACTTATTGTACAATGTTGTCATACAAAAAGCAGAAATACCATTACCGTAAGACTATTTTGTAATTCACTTGTTCTCAAACATGGTAGATTTCACAGGCGCACATAAGAGTTTCGAGTATTGATGGGCATCTCTATCAATCTTCTGTGTATACAGCACATGAACACACATACATACACTCACACCACACATACCCCCTAATGTGTTACATACACTACATGCAAGTACAACGTGCACAAATAAACACATTCCTAACATATGTGTGTATCATATACATCTTTCTCTTTCTTGTCCTTTTACTCACATCCCACAAACATATACAATAATTAACCATTTCTGAATATGCCTGTAAATCCAATCCATGTTATAAATGAAGTATATGTATGTACTAACCAAGAGTAAACTTTAAATAGAAAGGTTTACGCAATGCCACCGCTTAACCCCAATCCTCACCATGTCAGCCTCTGATTCATTATTCACATTATTTGAAACACTGATGCAAGGATCCAATGTCTTATGGATCTGCAATAATTACACTAAAGAGGAAGGAAGCAGCGATGGTCTGGTCTAACCTCATAGAAGGAGAAGTTGGACAATATTGGCACGAAATTACATTTCTTTTTCACCTGTCTGATGAGGTATAAATCTTTATTTTAGTGCTGAGTACACTCCTCTACCATGGACACACTCAAGGTGATGACAGAACTTTCTCTATTCTCTTTATCTATTCATTCACTCAAGATGAATCTCCACCTATCACTCTTCATCGCTTTCCCTTTCTATCTCTACATTTTTCCATACATATCATTTCACTGTATGTTTCTGCACAACTTATGACTAAGTTTGTCAAATCGTATATTGCTCAAAACAAAACAATTTCTAGTATTTAGTTTTTCTTCTAATTGTGTAGTGCTGTATGTTTTTGTGTAGGGAGAACAGATGCTGTGCTGACCCTTGAACCCAACCGGTCCCATGTATTTACTGGAGAGTCTGTTACATTCATATGTGACATGAGGGAAGGACAGGACACTGACTGGTGGTACAAAATCAACAAGGATGGTCAACAATTTGTTGGATTCTCTGAGCATAAACGCTACACATTACAACCTCTAGCAACAGGTGACAGTGGTGAATACCAGTGTACTGGTATTTACAAACGTAACAGAAACCATAAAAAATAAAGTAATAAAGTCACTCTGATTGTATCAGGTAAGTCATCAAACTTATTATCACTACCATCTTGTTTACCATCACCTATAGCACTTATATATGAGTCATTAAGGATGTTGTCCAACCCATGGATATATATGATAATAACCCTGTTTGGTACTGTGCTTGTATGATGTATAAATGTAATTATGATTTTAATCTTTCCACTGTAAGATTTTTTTTTGATTCAGACCCCTTAAATGATGACCAGTTTCACTAACTGTATTTTTTGAAAACGTGTTTAGTAGGTATAAAGCTAAGCAGATAGTGTAATCCAACATAATATTCTTTGGTGTAAAGAACTAACCATCATACACATAACCATGAGGGATAAGATAACAAAAAAGAGAAGAAGGGCAGTTCATTTCTCACAATAAAGAGATTCACATATTTATAAGTGGACTTGCACAACAAACTATCTGCTACAGTTCTTTGTTGTGTGAACTGCGGAAATTCACTTATTTCTAAAGAATACCAGAATCTTTAAAGTGATACCGATACCAATGAAGGACTTAATTCAATACCTGTCATGTGAATGAAAGTATCCAAATGTTTTTTACCCTAATAGGGGGTATTTGAATTATAAAAAATATTTATTAACTAACTTCATGCAATTAATTATTCATTTAGACATTGTAAATTTAAAAATCTTTTATGATAAGTAGAATTCAAATGACAACAATATAAATAAAACTGAAGAAGGCTTGTGGTGATTGGCTGCGAGCAAAACCATAGAAATACAGTAGCCAGTTTTTCTAGATCTGGGTATAAAAAGGACTGAAAGATGGTATCGATTGACTGGAGTAGTAGTAGTATCGATTATCAGGCCAAGACCCCATGCTGTTGTTGTGTTTGTGGGAATAACAAACACAACAACAGTGACATATGCGTGGTGTTACATCATAGAAAAATGTCATCTTTTTTCGCTTTAATCTTAACAGCACGTAGACCTAAGGCCACACTGAGTGCTGACAAAACAGCCATACCAGTAGGGGGCAGTGTGACCCTGACCTGCTCTGTGCAGGAATCTTCTAGCTGGAAGTACTACTGGTACAGAAAGGAGAAAGACTCTGAACCCCTGACCACAGAAGATGATGATCCCAACTCAAATAAAATCAGCGTCTCACAGGAAGGACTCTACTGGTGCAGAGGAGCGAGAGGAGACTCGGTTTACTACACAGAGTACAGTGACTCAATACGCACTGATAAAAATGCGTATTGCCTCAAGGCAAAATGTTGCATATTTTTAGCTTTAAATATCTCATAATATCTCTGCTCTCAGTTTGACCTCTGATTGTGTGTCTTTCAGATCGTCGCTCATCAGCTTCTGTCACAGTGAGTCCCAACAGAACGCAGCACTTCTCCTCTGAGTCTGTCTCACTGAGCTGTGAGGGAAACTCTACTGAGTGGACAGTGAAGAGGTTTACTGAGAGAGGACACTTGACCTGACACACTGTTCAACTTACTGGGGGTCAATGACTGGATCCAAATGCAACATCGTCAACATACGGTCTAGTGCAGTGTACTGGTGTGAGTCTGGCTCAGGAGAGTTCAGCAACGCAGTCAACATCACTGTACAGTGTGCATTTCAATTACACTTTTTCTTTTATTGAAATTATTTTCAACATTCAACTAAATCATTCAACGTTTCATTATATTTTCTTGGCAAACTCCTAATGTGGACATATGAAGGGTTTCCAAAATGCCACACACCTATGTATTCATTTAAAAAAAAGAAAATCTATCAAATATATCACTCTTTAAGCAAGTGTCTTAAGGTAGCTGATAATTTAAACCTGCAATAAGCGATATCAGACCTTATAACCAATCCTGAAACTAATGTGTGTGGAGTTTTCATTGAGACATAATGATATAAACCAATATTCTGCTGTTTTCACCTCTTTTCTAAAGCTTGTTGTCAAATTCTGCTCCGTAACGAAGCTCCTCCTGATCCATTCAGTAACTTTTAACTTTTTTAAAAACTAGCTTGGCTCCTCCCTCGCTGTTTAAAAGCGGCGCTCTCCCCCTCCCATCCCTGAAAACGATTCTTGTGAGGGTAGAATCGATGCAGCCAGTGAGAAAACTTGTTAAACTAGTAAACTTGCTACCTACCTCTTCACTTGTCATTGTTGGACATGTAACCTTCAGCGACACTGGTAACTCCGTAGGTACGGTTAGCGTAGCTATTAGCCTTTATCCTTCCATTTGTCCTTCTTACGGTGATGCCCCACTTAACATGAATTGCTTAGTGAACAATTCCACCTCTATTCATTTTCTATGGGATGCGAGTAATTCGCTGCGCTGAGCATGCTGGGATAGCTTGCGGCGCAGACCAAGCTCGCGGTACGGTGAATAGGGCGGGACAAAAGTTGAGCTCAAATGAACTTTATGCAAATGCACGCGGTGTTCGCGTCTCGAGAGCCAATCACTTTCGAGGCACCCACACACTCACCCTCTTTTTATCCTCCTGGTCGGTAAAGCGTATATTGAGATAATCTGGAAAAATTGTCACAAATTGTAAACTTTCACGGTTGAGTAGCCTTATTGCGGTTGTCCTTCAAAGTTGGCTAAAAAGAGGGTGAGTGTGTGGGTGCTCAGCAGAGGTATAGCATACTGATGGTGATGTCACACCCACACAGGTGTGATTTATTTGGTATAATGCTCTCGACCCGAGGGCAGATAGTCAAATGGGTCCAGGTTCACTTTTATTCATAAAACTGTGTTTACATACGTAAGGTTAGAGTAAAGAGACGGGGAAAGGCCACAAATATTATCATCCCTCTGTTCCATATTCATAGCCAGTTCTCCCAGATCGTACCTAAACATAACAAACACCGTTCTTTATGTAAGTTTCACACTGCTGAACCAAACCAAGCCAGTACTTTCCACTGTTGGCTCTACAGTATGAAAAGACTATTGATGCCGTTTCTTACACCTGGGTCTTGACTAACCAAAATGTGATACTAACATCTACAAAACAACCCAAGGCTCTAATATGAATCAAAATGGTATAGCTTTGCTTACATCTATCTCTAAAATGATTCATTTGACCTTGCCTTTATTTTCACTGACCTGTAGGTGATGCTAATGTCTATGAAACTATCAAAGCCTCTGAAGACACTCAAAATGGTACAGTATTTACTTTATGATTAACATGGAGCAGTTGGAAATGCTAGAATCACAGAAATTAGGTGAATAACTGATTGATTTAAATCAATATTTCAGGCGGACCTGCAGTTGAATCCAGTGACATCACCTTTTCTTCGATTGAACTCAGAAACGTTCACAAGAAAGGTGAGTACACAAATTATAAACATGAAATGAATACAGAACAGCCAGCAATGCCTAAATGTACCTAAAAGAACGCAGGTGGTGTTTTTTTTTATTTTTTTTTTTAAATACATTCATCTGATCATCCTCAACAGGGAAGTATGCTGATCCAGCAGAGAGCTCTGTCTATGAAAATAGGATCAACAGGTAAAGTTATATATGATCCTCCCTAACTTTCAGCCTGCTAGCTCATTTACATAAACTTCACTGATACTGTATCACAGCATCATTACTAATTATACCAGATGTAATCCTGGGTCAGGATGCAGTTCAAATCACCTCAGTCACTTTGGCTGTTTGCTTTGGGTCGTTAATGCCCAGATAATTCTAATAATGAGACAATTAAAATACTTCCAAGGTGTCAGATAAGTTTCAGCCAATCGCTTAACAGTTTTTGTTTGTCTGTTCATATATGTATCCATATTGTGTCCATGAGTGTCATGCCCATTCAACTAAAGGGGCATGTGCCCTCTCCAATATCTCCATACCATCTCTTACATGTGAAATAAAACAGAATTCTTTGTTGCTTTTCTTTTCTACTGTCTAGTCATGGTGTTTCAGGTTGTGTGGTAGATCATACCTTGGCAATTAACCCTCACTTCCTCAGTTTCTCACACAAATGAGTTGACACCATCAGAGATAGCTGTGTTTAAAAAAACAATTTATTGCTAACAATATCTGTGTCAATGGTTATGTTCTCTATTGATTTGCATTGTGAACTTGTTTCTGCAACTGCCCCCTCAAAAACTCTGGGTGCACTATATGACACCCGGTAGCTGCTGTGAGCTCTGGTGTCAGTGTGGTTACAACACTGTCTAAATTCAGCTATCACAGCAACATTTCTCATGTATGTGTAAAGAAAAACTGGGAAATTGAGTTGTTTTCACTCACAAGAAGTGACTTAGCTTGTTTCTTCTCCGTCTCTACTTACCAGACAATTATTAAATGATGCAAATATCAGTTTTAACTGTTAAGATCAAATATCACAGTTTATCACGTCTGCTTAACAAATGAGTCTTGAAATTTCCCTTCTGTACTAGAAGAATCATATGTGACCTGTGCCCAGGTTTACACCCACCTGCAGTTTGTAGTGTTAGTGTGCAACATATTGCTCTCAGACACAGTTTAACGTGACTTCTGTGTCCTCCACAAATACGCTGTGTTTTATTCATTTCAATGCCAACTCTTGTAACCAGGGAGCTAGCTAGTGATCATTCATGTTTTCTCCTGTTTTATTGTTATGTATATATACTATTGTGGAGAAAACTATTCAGACAGTATACATGCATTGGTAACTGTTGTAGGTATGAGTACTTTGGGCATTACCATAGTGTTATAGCTGTAATCAGGGCAAATTGGAACTGTAATTTACTGAGCTAAAGGTTAAAACTGAGTATTTGGAGACCAAGAATCAAAGTGCTGTGGGTCTTTGCACATCCATTTATGTGTCTATTACATTAATGTTTACTCTCCATTCACAGAAGTATCAACTCCTGCGGGAACTGAAGCTACTGGTTATTCTGAAGTCAAACTGGGAAGCGCAGATGGTAAAAATTATAGAGCTAATGCTGCCATATCATATACATATTTTGTCTTGTTTTTTGAATGCTGCATTCTACAGATAATTAAATGAGTTACAACCGAATGTAAAATGTCAGACAGCACCCGAACATTTACAATGATTTTGTTCCAGGTCCGTAAAGAGAAATGCGTCAGACAACCAAACAAGAGAGACATGGATTACAAGAAAACATGAAAAGTTAAACACATTCTTACTTACATGACACACTGTATCATTTACAGTGTACAGATGTGTGTGTGCATACTATAATTGCACGCATCTCTGCTATTCAAATATCGCACATGCATTTTCTATACCTGCTTATTCCTATTCAGGGTCAGGGCTGGAGCCTATCCCAGCATGCATTGGGCGGAAGGCAGGGAAACATGCACATTATTTTGTACAGAATTTATATGATAGTAGATCATTAATACAGACAGGTGATGTAGTTGAATGAAGTTTGTTGTTCCCAGCACAAACTGCAGGACCACTGAGAGGTTTTGTAATTTTAAGAGTTTATACATATCTACAATATATATACTGTATATTTTGTCACATTATTTTTTAAAGCTGCACGAGGGAACTTCATATATAAGCAGCTCCAAATGGCAGGGAGAGGTAACAGTTTGAGAAATTGACCTGTGACCTGTGATCACTTTATACCAAAGGATACCAAAGGGACCAGAGAGGCAAAAGATCTAAAGCTGGTGAGTCCAGCTTTCTCTGAGTGCTGCTCACTGCTGATCAGCAGACAGTTTGTATTTAGCTCTTTAGTTTTGATTCATCACTTCCTGTGGGTGGAGAAGTGTCCAGACCTGCCACCAGAATATCATTTGGGCAAATAGTGAGAATCTGCTGGATCTCCATTAGATGGGATGGGACGCTCTTTTCTCTTGCAGCCCCTTGCAGGGTGTATTTTTACATAAAAATCTTTCCTAGTGCAGCTTTAAGTCAGTAACTTATTCAGTGTTAGGTGTGAAAGCCCAGGGATTTCCAGAATTGTTTTTTCATGTGTAATGAACTGATGTCAACGAGAACATTTATGAGTTTTCCTCTGTCCTTTTAAAACTGTATAGATAGATAAGTATTTATTTATCATGGAGGGAAAATGAATTCATTTTTTAATTCATTTCATTGTAAAGCTTGGTTTTTCACCAGTTTATGCAACAATAAACATTTATTTCTTCAGCAAGCTGTCAGTAGTGTTTTTATATCGATATGATAATTTTCTCCTTCCAGCCATGTTTAATCTGTTCTATAATCCTCCATGTATTATTGATCAGTCAAGTATAATCGTCCCCTTGAGGGGCAGCAGTAGCCTAGAGGTTGGAGAAGTGGGCTTGTGACCGCAACACAACCATCACACCAGAAGAGGGAGTGGGATCCAAGCAACCTCCGAAAGCAGCTGCACTCTGCTGCCTTTTACAGTTACCAGTCGCGACCGCCCCGCTGGAAATTTGTGGCAGCAGCAGTAACCTGTAAGCCATCAGCTGGCCTATAAATGTTAGTGGTACTCCAGGCATTTCAGATATGCACAGTTCAATGAGGACTTCATGAAAATCCAAGCGGCATCTACACATGCTGATGCTTTGTAAGAGAAGTAATAGTCATAGTTTCTAATAGTTGGAGAAATGAACTCCATGGACTTGTGAATGGAAGGTCGCTAATTTGAACCCCATGTGCCCCATGTGATCCTCTCCTCTCCTTCACTGACTTCTCTGAACCTTGAGCAAGGCACATAATCCCCAATTACTCCAATATACCTGTTCAGTTCAGGGCCCAACAGTATTGGGCAGGTCCTTATGTGAATATGTGTGATTGTGTGAAGCCAGATGCTACTGAAGAAGACCATATGGTAAGAAGCTTTTTTTTTTTTTTTACAGTTAATAATAGGAATCAAAGGGAGAGTAATCAAAAAAAGTCTGACACCTTTTGAGTGGTGAGTTTAAAGTGGAGAGCTTTAGTTTGGACAAACTCACACTGGCATGAAATGTAATATCTGTCTCACCGCAGTTCGCTGTCTCTCTCTTCCTACGCAGAAGTTTTAAGCTTGAAGTGAAGTGAATAGGAAGTCTGCTTCTGACAACTATGAATAGCCCAGTGACAAACACTGGGCTAAGGTGGTATGAAAACAGACTCCAGTGTCTTTGCAAACAACCATCTAGATTACTACAAAGCCAAGACAGCCAACAATTGCGACCAGCTACAGCTGACAGTAACTAAGCTGAGCAATTACAAACAAAAGCACACAGAATAATAACTAATACTACAATATAACAATGAAAAGTGAAATCAAATGACCAATTGCAGCTCACTATTACAACTTAACAACTAACGTTACTGCTAACATCGGGCTACAATGCCGACTATAGTAACGTTACATCCACAACAAAGGATTAAGCCAACTTACAACAAAGACATCCAACCAACAAAATGCAAAACCTTCATCAATCTAATGTTGTAAATTGCAGCCGTAAGCTATGAGCCATCAGCTGGCCTATAAACGTTAGTACTCCAGGCATTTCAGACATGCGCAGTCCAACAAGGACTTAATGAAAATCCTACAGGCCCGTGCCATCAGCATATGCAGATACTTGCCCTTCTGCCAAGCATAAAAAGCTGCTCAGGAGCAATTACTCCAATATACCAGTTCAGTGCAGGTCCTTATGTGAATATGTGTGACTGTGTGTCTGTGAAGCCAGATGCTACTGAAGGAAACCATAGGGTAAGAAGCTTTTTTTTTTTTTTTTTACAGATAATATGCCAATCAAAGGGAGACTACTCCATTTGTTTGAACAGAAAATAACACTATTGTTGTGTACTTTATTAAAATCTGACACCTTTTGAGTGGTGAGCTTTGAGGGGAAGTGGTGACCACTTCCTCCTCCTCTTACTGTCTGCATCTTGTTCTCCTGGCCGACCCTCCATGATCTGTTTGAGATCAGTCTTGTTTACACGGCTAACTTTCTTCTTCTAACCCCTCTGCTCCTCCTCTCTCTCTCCCACGCACCTCTTTTTCTTTCTCCCAAGTTCTCTCCTCCCTTCCTCTGTTCCTTATCCACTTCCTCTCCTACCCAACTCCTCCTGCTCTTCTTTACTCCTTTTTTCTCCCTCCTCTTTACTTGCCATCTCCTTCATTTGTTCACCCTTCTGTCTAGTAATACCAGAGGTCAAGATAATGCAAAGCAACTTCACTGCATCTTCACCAGACAACCATCTTGAACGTCACAGTGCTATCTACTTCAATTATTGCTCCACTTATTGTACAATGTTGCCATAAAAAATGTCTTATGGATCTGCAATAATTACATGTATTTTCTGTGCCTGCAATCATACATATAAAAATTATGTCTTGGTCAAACTAAACGTTGTTTTGTGAGCTCGTCCAATAAAGAGGAAGGAAGCAGCGATGGTCTAAACTAAGTTGGACAAACTCATACTGACATGAAGTGTCATTTCTTTTTCACCGCAGCTCGCTGTCTCTCTCTTCCTGCACAGAAGTTTTAAGCTCACTCTGTATAGGAAGTGGAAAAGTTTGTCAGAAGCAGAGCGACAGAGTGGCTGAGCTGGACGTGAGGATGGGGCGCACCTCGCTCAGTGTGCTTGTGTTATTCTGTGAGTACAACAGTGATTTTCTGTGTTCGAATGGTACAGAATAATGAAAATGTTGTGGTGAAAAGAACGGAGCATCAGTGGTTTGTCTAATTTCTTTGTCACTGAGAGTTTGAATAGAGCAGAGTCTTGTGGGTGTAATCGATATGGCAACTGTGCTATCCAAGCAGTTGCCATTGATGAAACTCAAGCTGTTTTGCCTTTGTTGATTGTCATTTTGACAGTTTGATAGTGTCTGATGAGGTATCAATCTTTATTTTAGTGCTGAGTACACTCCTCTACCATGGACACGCTCAAGGTGATGACAGAACTTTCTTTATTCTCTTTATCTATTCATTCACTCAAGATGAATCTCCACCTATTATTCTTTATTGCTTCCTCTTCCTATCTCTACATTTTTCCATACAAATCATTTCACTGTATGTTTCTGCACAACTTATGACTAAGTGTGTCAAATCGTCTATTGCTCAAAACAAAACTATTTCCAGTATTTATTTTTTCTTCTAATTGTGTAGTGCTGTATGTTTTTGTGTTGGGAGAACAGATGCTGTGCTGACCCTTGAACCCAACTGGTCCCATGTATTTACTGGAGAGTCTGTTACATTCATATGTGACATGAGGGAAGGACAGGACACTGACTGGTGGTACAATATCAACTGGAATGGTCAAGAATTTGTCAGAAACTCTGAGCATAAAAGCTACACATTACAATCTCTAGCAACAGGCGACAGTGGTGAATACCAGTGTACTGGTATTCACAAACATTATACATACCATGAAAGAAAGAGCAATAAAGTCACTCTGACTGTATCAGGTAAGTCAACAAACTTATTATCACTACCATCTTGTTTACCATCACCTATAGCACTTATATATGAGTCATTAAGGATGTTGTTCAACCCATGGAGATATATGATAATAAGCCTGTTTAGTGCTGTGCTTGTATGATGTATAAATGTAATTATGATTTTAATCTTTACAGTGTAAGAATTTTTTAGATTCAAACCCCTTAAATGCTGACCAGAGTTGATAGCTGTATTATTTATACCACTTTTCAACTGAAAATGTGTGTTTAGTAGGTATAAAGCTAAGCAGATGGTGTAATCCAGCATATTCTTTGGTGTAAAGAACTAACCATCACACATAACCATGAGGGATAAAATAACAAAAAAGAGAAGAAGGGCAGAGTTCATTTCTTACAATAAAGAGATTCACATATTTATAAGTGGACTTGCACAACAAACTATGTGGTGCAGTCTTCTGTTGTGTGAACTGTATGGGGAAATTAACTTATATATTTCTAAAGTAGGCTTATCATTAATTGATGGAAATTCTAAAGAGGGTGAATCTGTATATTGATTATAATTAAAAAATAATATAATGTAGAATTCTGATAGCACACTTTCAAACGTCCTGAGTGCATTATGTGATATGCTGTCACAACACTTGCTCAACATATATAGTATGACGTATGTGATCACGTGACTGAGCATTGTAACATTACATCAAGAATTCAAACTCCTTAAAAAGAACTGGTCTGGACCTTTCCTCGCTGATTGTGCAATATTAATCTGAACAGAGAGTCAGATCAGGTCAACTGGATGATGTAATAAATCTGTGTGTTCATGACTGCCTACAGCTACTCTGACCTATGAAGTCTAAATATAGACTGGACCTGGAAATGATACAGAGGAAAGACTCTAACTCAGATTGTCTTCTCTGGTAGATAACATACAATAAGACACAAGAAAGAGTATCTGGGTGGCACTGTCTCTCCAGAGACACTTGTACTCCTGTTTAAATCTTTTTCAAAATGTTCTACTTTACTCATAAGAATGACTTCAGCTAGAATGTCTCTTCTATACCATTTAGAGGTCCAGCCTATATGTTTCTATATGGTTACAATTAATTAATAACAATTAATGCAAGTTCAAGTCAAATCTCAAGTGTTTGAGGGACAAGTCTGAGTCAAGGCTCAAGTCTTTGGTCATGAGTCTCAGACGTCTGCTTAAACCACAACATGGTTATTTCTAAGAGCAGAGAATTTAAGGCCAGCTGATTACATGATGTTTTATTTAGCTATGTGTACATGAGGCATTGGTTAAATAGAATGATGATGTACTGTAACCCAAACAAAGGTACTGACAGGAACCACAAGTGTACAGTACAGGATCAATTAACACAATGCAAGCTCGGCTTTTTAAAGTTTGAAAGTCTTTGTAACCAAATACTGTTGAAAACGGCACTGCAGCTGATGCCATTAGTCCTGGGCATCGTTTTGAAAATTACAATACCAGAACGAATACCAGAACCCTTAAAGTGAAACCGATACCCACAATAAGGTACTTAATTCAATGTGAATGAAAGATTTCAGTTTTGTAAAATGCCACAGCCCACCACCCCTCCTCATCCAAATGTTTGTCACACAAATAGATTTTGAAAATGTTCAAATTATTAAAATATTCATTAACTAACTTCATGCAATTAATTATTCAGTTGGACAGTGTAGTTTTCAAAGAGTGCAAGTCAAAAACTTGAGTTCCCATCCCTGGTGTAGTCAAAGTGTGGTGACACAGAGTAGCTGTCGGCAGAATTGAACTTGTACAGTATGTGAATACTCTATAGCTGTGTTTGTCTTCATATAGTGACTTTACTTGTAAAATGTTTTCCTTCTAAACCAACAGCAGTTAAACCAAAGGCCACACTGAGTGCTTACCCAACAGCCATACCAGCAGGAGGCAGAGTGACGCTGACCTGCTCTGTGGAGGGCTCTTCTGACTGGAAATACTACTGGTACAGACAAACCACAGACTCTGACACACTGATCATGGAAGATGGTGTAACCAACCTGAACAGAGCTATCAGTGTCTCAGACGGAGGACTCTACTGGTGCAGAGGAGGGAGAGGAGAACCGATTTTCTTCACACAGGACAGTGATGCAATCAGCATAAACAGAATTGGTGAGTTTGTTTTGGAATAAAACAACATGCATTCATGATTACCAAATTTGTTCTGTTGATTTTATATTTCTATTTGTATCGTAATTGGGGATTTTTGGTGTGAACAGTTAGCGACAGGGCTGTTGTGACCCTGCAACCCAACTGGCCTCAGATATACAATGGAGAGACCATCACTCTCAGATGTGAGATCCAGGGAGGAGACACTGAGTGGGAGTATGAATGGAGAACAACCAACTCATACAAACCTCCAAAACAAAATGAATACAGGATTAGCAGTGCTTATTCATACCACAGTGGAGACTACGAGTGTAAGGGCAGACAGAGAAGTGGACAGCAGTCTTCAACAGAGTGGAGCAGTGCCTTCAAATTGACAGTCAAATCATGTAAGTCAGATCATCTTTCATTCATACTGAAAATGCCAAGGATTCATTAAAAGGTTAATATAGATACCTTCATATTATATTATACTGTATATTTGGAGGCAGCACTTAAAGAAAAACTTACTAAATATGTTGTTCGGACAGCGTCCAAGCATTGCATGTAATACACTGACAAGACTAGCTAAGTTATACATCATGTCATATTTTAATTCTGAGAAAAATACTTTCCAACAGATAAACCCACGCCTGTCCTCACCGTCTCTCCTGTATGGCTGAGTCCTGGAGCCTCAGTAACTCTGAGCTGTGAGGTTGAAGGTTCATCTGCAGGATGGAGGTTCTACTGGTACAAGGCTGTTCCCAAACTATCAGACAACTCCTACACCTATGAGCTGCTGCCTGGTAGCAACGATGGGACTGCAGAGGGTTCCTACATCCTTCATGGACCGACACACACAGGAGGATATATGTGTAGAGCTGGGAGAGGAGACCCAGTGTTTTACACTCATAACAGTGAACCTAAGTTTATCTTGTCTGGAGGTGAGTGTGTTTCATTCATTCATTTATGGACAAGCCATCAGCCCATATAGCCAGCCTACAAGTTAGCCTCCTCCTCCACTCACTCACTCGCTGATTCTTTATCATTTCCCTCTTTCTCTCAATATCTCTCTCTTTCTTATGATATTGCTTTACTTCAGAATTAGAAGAGCACAGTTAAACCTCTTCAGCTCTAAAGATTCCAAAGATACCAAATACGTCATGCTGAATTACAGGGCAATGTGTATATAAATGATGCACAGGATACTTATGTTAGGTTACTTTAGGTAGGGTACTTTCATTCTTTGTTATCCAATGAAATGTAAAAAAAAAAACTTCTTTACTGTGTGAAAAGCCAGCGATAAGAAAACAATCCACAAAATTGAAATGATTAAATTGTTTTCTTTCCTGGTGTGAAATCAAGGCGAAGACACGCCACCAGGGTTAACACATTTTTCGAGGAAACAAATTTTGCCGTAACCCCCAATACTTCAGCCTCTGCAGGCTAGATGCCGTTTCAAGGTAGACAGTTTATCAAGATGAGTGACAAGTGTCGGGGCGGGAACTGAGGGGAGGAAGGCAGGACTAATAATACACTTCGCTGTCTCAAGGCAAAATGTTGCATATTTTTAGCTTTAAATATCTCATAATATCTCTGCTCTCAGTTTGACCTCTGATTGTGTGTCTTTCAGATCGTCGCTCATCAGCTTCTGTCACAGTGAGTCCCAACAGAACGCAGCACTTCTCCTCTGAGTCTGTCTCACTGAGCTGTGAGGGAAACTCTACTGAGTGGACAGTGAAGAGGTTTACTGAGGAAGGATACCTGACACACTGTTCATCTAACTGGGGGTCAATGACTGGATCCAAATGCAACATCGACAGCATATGGACTAGTGCAGTGTACTGGTGTGAGTCTGGCTCAGGAGAGTTCAGCAACGCAGTCAACATCACTGGACAGTGTGCGTTTCAATTAAATATATATTTTTTTTACATTCAATTAAGTCATTCAACATTTCATTATATTTTCCTGGCAAACTCCTAACATGTGGACATGTTTCCAAAGTGTTACATGCCTGTGTATTCATTAAAAAATCTATCACTCTTTCAGCAAGGGTCTTAAGGTAGCTTATAACTTAAATGATGTTCCATACTGAATTTTATTTTATAGCCAGTGATCTTTTGTTACAGTAGGTGTCCAACTTGAACTGCGGATTGGATTTGGATTGAAACTCTTCATATTTAATTTTCTGTTTCACAGATGGAAGTCTTATCCTGCTGAGTCCTGTCCATCCTGTGACTGAGGGAGATTCTGTGACTCTTGGCTGCAAATCCAGGACAGAACCATTACGTTATAATGTGGATTTCTATCGAAATGACAAACTCATCCAAAACGAAACCACAGGGGAGATGACTATCCATGCTGTGTCTAAGTCAGACGAAGGCTTCTACAAGTGTAAATACTCTAGAACAGAATCACCACAGAGTTGGATGGCAGTAAAATGTGAGTCGAATTAAAACAGCTTCTTCTGAGTTTTTTTTTTTTCATCAACTGTGTTACAATCAGAGATGGAAAGAGTAGTGAAGTTTTTTACTCAGGTGAAAGTACTGTTACTTCAAGCTAATCACCTAGGTTGGAGTAAGAGAACTTGTCTTATAAATTATTTAAGTAAATATGTATCTCACTAAAAAAAAAATGCAGGTAAATGACTGATTACTGAATTTACTCAGAGTAGCCTAGTAAAAGTACAGATTTTTAGTAGTGAAAAATAAACATCATTAAATCTACATAAATAAAGTCACTAGGGTAATTTCAATCACTTAATATTCCTGCTTTCAATGTTAGTCAGATGTGGACGTGACAAAGAGCTTTTAAGAGTTTAATCAAAACAATTTTTGTTGCGATTTCACTTTAAAATAAGTCAGTGTTCATATACTAGTGACATCACAGGTGTACTGTTTTAATAATACCTCTCTAGTTGCAGCGTCCAGGCCTGCAAGCTCTTCATTTCCTGTGTGGTTGATCATTGGACTGGTTACTGTCATTTTACTGATCATACTCCTGCTGCTGCTGTGTTGCTACAGAAAGTCCAAGGGTGAGATTTTTTTCTCGCATATATTAGAGGGATTACACTCTGATTATTCAAAATCACTGAACAATTCTCCCTTATGTCATGACACTGAATAGCTGAGGGACAATTTGTGAAGCAAGACTATATAACAACAAATGTGTTTTTCACAGATCCATGTTGTGGCAGGTAAGTACAGCACCAATTCTCTCATCTTAACCATAACAGTGGTAAATTCCATGTTATTTACTACATTTACTACATTTATTAGACCCATCCAGTCTCAGAGCACCAACCAGGGCTCCACTACAGACCAGAGAGAAGATCAAGAGAACGGACGGACTCCTCTCCATGGTCAGCCTTCAAACCGATCATGATTGCTCTTCAAGACTAATCAAAACCCTAACACTAACATTTATAACAATCACTTTCTAGTCAATGGAGACTGTTTCAAAGAACAACCCATAAGATTGGAACTTTTTGATGATCTATTTTTAAATCAAACAGTCAACCTGTTAGGTTGATGGTCAGAGAATTTGTTTATATAACCATCTGTTCTATGGCACAACATCGTACCTCGTAGATTGTACCTAAACATAATCAAACACTGTTTCACACTGTTGAACCAAACCAAGCCAGTACTTTCAAATGTTGGCTCTACAGTATGAAAATACTATTGATGCCATTTCTTACACCTGGGTCCTGACGAACCAACATTTGGTACTAACATCTACAAAACAATCAACAGCTCTAAAACAAATCTAAATGGTATAGCTTTGCTTTGCATCTATCTCTAAAACAATATGCCACACTCACATATAATTTGAGATGAGCTGTACTGACTGGAAACAGAATATTAAAAGTAACTTGCTCAGTGCTACAGACAGATTTGAACAAGATGTATGTTAGAAGAGATGGTGAAGTTGGTAAGATGGAATGAAAGTGATGAATTTGACCTTTATTTTTACTGACTTGTAGGTGATGCTTATGTCTATGAATCTATCAAAGGCTCTGAAGACACTGAAAATGGTACAGTATATACTTTATGATTAGCAAGGATCAGTTGGAAATGCTAGAATCACTGAAATTAACATGAGTAACTGATTGATTGAGATTCCAATAAGTAGAAAAATCTACATTTCAGGCGGACCTGCAGATGAATCCAATGACATCACCTATTCTTCAATTGAACTCAAAAACGTTCACAAGAAAGGTGAGTACACAAATTATAAACATGAAATGATACAGAATAGCCAGCAATGCCGAAATATATCTAAAAGAAAGTAGGTGTTTTTAAAAATACATTTATATGATCATCCTCAACAGTGAAGCATGTTGATCCAGCGGAGAGCTCGGTCTATTCTGATGTGAAGATAGGATCAACCACAGGTAAAATCATTTATTCATCATCCTCACTAACCTTTCAGCCACAAGCTCATTTACACAAACTTTTCACTGAAACTGTATCACAGCATCATTACTAATTATACCAGATGTAATCCTGGGTCAGGATGCAGTTCAAATCACCTCAGTCACTTTGGCTGTTTGCTTTGGGTCGTTAATGCCCAGATAATTCTAATAATGAGACAATTAAAATACTTCCAAGATGTCAGATAAGTTTCAGCCAATCGCTAGAGTAAAAATAAAGAGTTTTTATATTTGTTTATATACGTTTGTATCCATATTATATCCATGAGTGTCATGTCCATTCAAATCAAGGGGCATGTGCCCTCTCCAGTATTTCCATACCCTGCCATCTGACATGTAATAAAACATAAGTTTTTGTTGCTTTTCTTGTAGTCTAGCCATGATGTTTCAGATTGTGTAATAGATCATACCCCTCCTCACTTTCTCAGTTTCTTACACAAACGAGCTTACAGATAGCTGTTTCAAAACGCAATCTCTCGTCAACAATAGCTGTGTAAATGGTTATGTTCTCTACTGCATTGTGAACTTGTTTCTGTAACTGCCCCCTCAAAAATGATGGGTGCACTATGTCCCTGCATATGACACCTCCTAGTTGCTGTGTGTAAACACATTAACTCTGGTGTCAATGTGGTGACAACACAAATTCAGCTATCACAAGCAACTGATCTCATGTATGTGTAATGAAGAACTGGGAAATTGAGTTGTTTTCACTTGGCTTGTTTCTTCTCTGGCTCTAGTTGCCAGTAAATAGGTTTTCTTCAACACACCAGGATGTTTTTCTTTTTAATGTATTGTTTATTTGATCAACAAACTGAACAGTGTTTCATTTGATTTTCCCTTCTGCATTTTATTTTCGGAAGCCATTGTATCACCTCAGAGTAAAAAGTTTCAAATATCTTTATTTACTCTATCCATCCATTTGCTAACATGATTTAGCTATGTGTTACAGGTCCTGAATGAAGCGCTGGGCCCAAACTGGTGCAACACATTTATTTATAGGGGGGTTACCTGTGCAAAACATTTAACACAGTGGTCAGCAATGCTCATCATCTCTTCGTGGCACTAGCTCTATCTCTGACCTCTGAACTTCCCTGTATTACTTGAGCTTAGAGTCCTGCTTTACACCTACACTCAATGGACTTCACTTATTTTAGCCATCTAGTACACCATGCTACCCACATTTACATGTTTAGGCTGCACCATGACATCTTCTACATAACACAGAAACAACACTGAACATATATAAACATATTTTAAGTTCCATAAATGTCTCTTGCTCAGTTAACTAATTCAAAACATCACATTACACATTAACCTCTATTTACAGGATGACCTAGCCAGTCTAACTAGCCCTGCTACCCATTATATCTGCTGGCAAGGAAATACAGTAAACCTAGCTTTCCAACCTATATTTCTACAGGCTTAACGTTACAGGTCTGACTTGGCTGGCTAACTGCCTGTATTCTAGCAATATTCTTACTTTTAAACACTCTGAACACAAATAACATCTACAAGACACAGTAAAATGCTATTAACAAAACACATGAACATTTCACGGACTTTACCGAATCAAAATGGCCGCTAGCGCTAACCGTTAATACTCATTACACTGTGAATTACCCCCTGCTAATTGCCAATGCTAATATTAGCCCGTGAATCGCTAATGCTAACCGCTAGCGCGATTCACTTATACTTTCAGTACATACTCACATCCCGGCCCCACACATTCAAATTCCCTTTGTATCCGACCCCAAACCAATGTCCATAACACTTAAGAGTTTACTTTTGTCACCATAGCAGTTCTTACCTGCGCAAAACATTTAACACAGTGGTCAGCAATGCTCATAATCTCTTCGTGGCACTAGCTCTATCTCTGACCTCTGAACTTCCCTGTATGCCGCGAAAGCGATGCGTGCTGACTGCTAAACTCAGAGCGCCCTCTGCTGCCCTTTTACTGTCCTAGCACAGACACATATAATACTCTTTGGTTCTGCCACTGGCACAAATAACAATAAATCCTCACAATGTCTAGGCTAAACGTTTTGAAATGGGGTGGGGTGGGGGGGGATACTACTATGCTTCAGTGTTTTGCTCTATAATATAGTCTGTTGAAACCCCTTATGGGCCACATATGCTTCCAAAAGGCCACATGAAGTCCTAAAACCAGACAATCATTCAAATATGCAAAACATCAGTTTTAACTATTAAAATCAAATGCAGTTTATCATGTCTGCTTTACAAATGATTCCTGAAATTTGTCTTCTGTTCTAGAAGAATCAAATGTGACCTCTGCCCAGGTTTACCACCAAAATAAAGGTAAAGCCAAGGATAACAAAGGTAAGTAAAGCCTATATCCACCTGCAGTCAGTAGTGTTAGCGTGCAACATATTGTTCTTGGACAGTTTCATGTGATTTCTGTGTATGTCCTCCCTCCACACATATGAACCTGCCATGTTTGTGAAATGGTAGCTGTGTTTTATTCATTTCAATGCCAACTGTTGTGGTAACCAGGGAGCTAGTTAGTGATCATTCATGTCTTCTTCTGCGTTTTATTTTTATGTATATATACTGTACTACTTTGGAGAAAACTATTCAGACAGTATACATGCATTGGTAACTGTTGTAGGTATGAGTACTTTGGGCATTATCATAGTGTTTTCACCAGTGAGCTACATATTAAAACTGAGTATTTGGAGACCAAGAATCAAAATACTGTGGGTCTATGCACATCCATTTAAAATTTAAATTGAATTAATGTTTTGCGGTCCACAGAATTATCAACTCCTGCAGAAATTCAAGATACTGTTTATTCTGAAGTCAAAGCGGGAACACCACTTGGTAATATTAAGCTATTTTTATCATACTTATAGAGCTAATGCTGCCATATCATATACATATTTTGTCTTGTTTTTTTATGCTGCATTCTACAGATAATTAAATGGGTTACAATCGAATGTAAAATGTCAGTCAGCACCCGTACATCTTCAATAACAGTAGGCTATATCTCTGTGGTTGAGTTTTTAAGTTGTTTGCTGTGTTTTTGTTCCAGATCCGTAAAGAGAAGTGCGTCAGCCAACCAAAGAGAGAGAGACATGGACGACAAGAAAACATGAAAAGAAAAATACATTCTTACTTACCTGACACACTGCATCATTTATACAACCACACAGATGTAACTGCAAATTCACACATGCAAATTCAAGCACATGCCTTTTAAACTGAATCGCCTTTCTGAGCATCTACAAGTTTATACTCCACCCTTATATAGTCTGTATGGGGCACGCTATAATTGTACGTATCTCTATTATTCAAATATCACACATGCACACTATGTTGTACAGATTATTTTGATAGCAGATCATTAATACAGACAGGTGATGTAGTTGAATGAAGTTTGTTGTTCCAAGCACAAACTGCAGGACCACTGAGACATTTTGTCATTTTAAGAGTTTACGCATATCTACAATATATAATAATAATAATACTTTATTTGTATAGCACTTTTCAAAACAAATGATTCAAAGTGCTTCACACAGACGAATCAAAAAGGTAATAAAAACAGGATGAAGATAAAACATAAAACAAAAACCATAGTCACCAAGTTCATTCAGATAAACTGTCAAGTAAAGCAATTTACATAAGATGAAGTACAGTAAGATAAAAATAAAAATCAAATAATAAAATAAGTAAAATAGAATAAAAGTCAACCATGAGAGAGTAGAGAGGTTATAAAAAGGCCTTCTGATAAAGATATGTTTTTAGGAGTGTTTTGAAGGATGACACAGAGTCTGCTCGCCTTATCTCTTCAGGCAGGGCATTCCAGAGTCTAGTCTAACAGCAAAGGCCCGGTCACCTTTAGAGCAGAGCCTGGACTGAGGAACAGCCAAAAGGGCCCTGCCCGAGGATCTCAGGCTGCGCGCTGGCTCGTAGAGAGTTAGCAGGTCCGAAATGTAGCTCGGTGCCAAGCCCTGAAGTGCTTTAAAAGTTATCAATAAAATCTTAAAAATGATTCTAAAACGAACTGGTAACCAATGTAGAGATGCTAAAACGGGAGTGATATGATCCCGTCTCCTCGTCCCTGTTAAAAGCCTGGCTGCAGAATTTTGTACTGTTTGAAGCCGATCCAAAACTTTTTGGTTAAAACGGGAGAATAACGAGTTGCAATAATCCAGCCGCGATGAAATGAAGGCACGAATAATCCTCTCCGTGTCGTTAAAATTCAGAATTGGTCTAATTTTTGCGATGTTCCTAAAATGGAAAAAACAGGATTTTACTAGGGATTTGGCATGCTGCTCAAAGCTCAGGTCTGGGTCAAAAATAACTCCTAGATTTTTGGACACAGTCTTAATGTTATGAGTGAGATGTCCAAGGGAGGGCAGGATCTGTCTGGATATATGCTCAGGGCCAATCACAAGAACTTCCGTTTTGTCTGAATTTAATTGAAGTTTTCAGTCATCCATCCCTTGATGTCAGTTAAACATTCGAGCAGAGAAGCCAGCATGCATTGTATGTATTTTGGTACAATTATTTTGTCACATTATTTTTTAAAGCTGCACGAGGGAACTTCATATATAAGCAGCTCCAAATGGCAGGGAGAGGTAACAGTTTGAGAAATTGACCTGTGACCTGTGATCACTTTATACCAAAGGATACCAAAGGGACCAGAGAGGCAAAAGATCTAAAGCTGGTGAGTCCAGCTTTCTCTGAGTGCTGCTCACTGCTGATCAGCAGACAGTTTGTATTTAACTCTTTAGTTTTGATTCATCACTTCCTGTGGGTGGAGAAGTGTCCAGACCTGCCACCAGAATATCATTTGGGCAAATAGTGAGAATCTGCTGGATCTCCATTAGATGGGATGGGACGCTCTTTTCTCCTGCAGCCCCTTGCAGGGTGTATTTTTACATACAAATCTTTCCTAGTGCAGCTTTAAGTCAGTAACTTATTCAGTGTTAGGTGTGAAAGCCCAGGGATTTCCAGAATTGTTTTTTCATATGTAATGAACTGATGTCAATGAGAACATTTATGAGTTTTCCTCTGTCCTTTTAAAACTGTATAGATAGATAAGTATTTATTTGTCCTGGAGAGAAAATTAATTATTTTTTTAATTCATTTCATTGTAAAGCTTGGTTTTTCACCAGTTCATGCAACAATAAACATTTAATTTTTTCAGCAAGCTGTCAGTAGTGTTTTTATATCGATATGATAATTTTCTCCTTCCAGCCATGTTTAATCTGTTCTATAATCCTCCCTGTATTATTGATCAGTCAAGTATAATCGTCCCCTTGAGGGGCAGCAGCAGCCTAGAGGTTGGAGAAGTGGGCTTGTGACCGCAACACAACCATCACACCAGAAGAGGGAGTGGGATCCAAGCAACCTCCGAAAGCAGCTGCACTCTGCTGCCTTTTACAGTTACCAGTCGCGACCGCCCCGCTGGAAATTTGTGGCAGCAGCAGTAACCTGTAAGCCATCAGCTGGCCTATAAATGTTAGTGGTACTCCAGGCATTTCAGATATGCACAGTTCAATGAGGACTTCATGAAAATCCAAGCGGCATCTACATATGCTGATGCTTTGTAATAGAAGTAATAGTCATAGTTTCTAATAGTTGGAGAAATGAACTCCATGGACTTGTGAATGGAAGGTCACTAATTTGAACCCCATGTGCCTCATGTGATCCTCTCCTCTCCTTCACTGACTTCTCTGAACCTTGAGCAAGGCACATAATCCCCAATTACTCCAATATACCTGTTCAGTTCAGGGCCCAACAGTATTGGGCAGGTCCTTATGTGAATATGTGTGATTGTGTGAAGCCAGATGCTACTGAAGAAGACCATATGGTAAGAAGCTTTTTTTTTTTTTTTTACAGTTAATAATAGGAATCAAAGGGAGAGTAATCCAAAAAATCAAAAAATCAAAAAATAACACTGCTTTTGTGTAATTTATGAAAGTCTGACACCTTTTGAGTGGTGAGTTTAAAGTGGAGAGCTTTGAAGTTTGGACAAACTCATACTGGCATGAAATGTAATATCTGTCTCACCGCAGCTCGCTGTCTCTCTCTTCCTACGCAGAAGTTTTAAGCTTGAAGTGAAGTGAATAGGAAGTCTGCTTCTGACAACTATGAATAGCCCAGTGGCAAACACTGGGCTAAGGTGGTATGAAAACAGACTCCAGTGTCTTTGCAAACAACCATCTAGATTACTACAAAGCCAAGACAGCCAACAATTGCGACCAGCTACAGCTGACAGTAACTAAGCTGAGCAATTACAAACAAAAGCACACAGAATAATAAATAATACTACAATATAACAATGAAAAGTGAAATCAAATGACCAATTGCAGCTCACTATTACAACTTAACAACTAACGTTACTGCTAACATCGGGCTACAATGCCGACTATAGTAACGTTACATCCACAACAAAGGATTAAGCCCACTTACAACAAAGACATCCAACCAACAAAATGCAAAACCTTCATCAGTCTAATGTTGTAAATTGCCACGCCTTACCTTATCAGGACACCAGGGAACTTGAACTGAATACTTGACTAGATAGCAATTTGCTTGCACAACCAATTAGAATTATACAGAAATGTGAAACTGAAAAATCAATCTTCCAATGCATACGTGCTGAACATCCGTGGCAGCAGCAGTAAGCTATGAGCCATCAGCTGGCCTATAAACGTTAGTACTCCAGGCATTTCAGACATGCGCAGTCCAACAAGGACTTAATGAAAATCCCACAGGCCCGTGCCATCAGCATATGCAGATACTTGCCCTTCTGCCAAGCATAAAAAGCTGCTCAGGAGCAATTACTCCAATATACCAGTTCAGTGCAGGTCCTTATGTGAATATGTGTGATTGTGTGTCTGTGAAGCCAGATGCTACTGAAGGAAACCATAGGGTAAGAAGCTTTTTTTTTCTACAGATAATATGCGAATCAAAGGGAGACTAATCCATTTGTTTGGACAGAAAATAACACTGTTGTTGTGTACTTTATTAAAATCTGACACCTTTTGAGTGGTGAGCTTAAAGTGGAGAGCTTTGAGGGGAAGTGGTGACCACTTCCTCCTCCTCTTGCTGTCTGCATCTTGTTCTCCTGGCCGACCCTCCATGATCTGTTTGAGATCAGTCTTGTTTACACGGCTAACTTTCTTCTTCTAACCCCTCTGCTCCTCCTCTATCTCTCCCACGCACCTCCTTTTCTTTCTCCCAAGTTCTCTCCTCCCTTCCTCTGTTCCTTATCCACTTCCTGTCCTGCCCAACTCCTCCTGCTCTTCTTTACTCCTTTTTTCCCCCCTTGTCTTTCTCCTCTTTACTTGCCATCTCCTTCATTTGTTCACCCTTCTGTCTAGTAATACCAGAGGTCAAGATAATGCAAAGCAACTTCACTGCATCTTCACTAGACAACCATCTTGAACGTCACAGTGCTATCTACTTCAATTATTGCTCCACTTATTGTACAATGTTGCCATAAAAAATGTCTTATGGATCTGCAATAATTACATGTATTTTCTGTGCCTGCAATCATACATATAAAAAATATGTCTAGGTCAAACTAAACGTTTTGTGAGCTCGTCCAATAAAGAGGAAGGAAGCAGCGATGGTCTAAACTAAGTTGGACAAACTCATACTGGCATGAAATGTCATTTCTTTTTCACCGCAGCTCGCTGTCTCTCTCTTCCTGCACAGAAGTTTTAAGCTCACTTTGTATAGGAAGTGGAAAAGTTTGTCAGAAGCAGAGCGACAGAGTGGCTGAGCTGGACGTGAGGATGGGGCGCACCTCGCTCTGTGTGCTTGTGTTATTCTGTGAGTACAACAGTGACTTTCTGTGTTCGAATGGTACAGAATAATGAAAATGTTGTGGTGAAAAGAACGGAGCATCAGTGGTTTGTCTAATTTCTTTGTCACTGAGAGTTTGAATAGAGCAGAGTCTTGTGGGTGTAATCAATATGGCAACTGTGCTATCCAAGCAGTTGCCATTGATGAAACTCAAGCTGTTTTGCCTTTGTTGATTGTCATTTTGACAGTTTGATAGTGTCTGATGAGGTATCAATCTTTATTTTAGTGCTGAGTACACTCCTCTACCATGGACACGCTCAAGGTGATGACAGAACTTTCTCTATTCTCTTTATCTATTCATTCACTCAAGACGAATCTCCACTTATCACTCTTCATCGCTTTCCCTTTCTATCTCTCCATTTTTCCATACATATCATTTCACTGTATGTTTCTGCACAACTTATGACTAAGTTTGTCAAATCGTATATTGCTCAAAACAAAACTATTTCCAGTATTTATTTTTTCTTCTAATTGTGTAGTGCTATATGTTTTTGTGTAGGGAGAACAGATGCTGTGCTGACCCTTGAACCCAACCGGTCCCATGTATTTACTGGAGAGTCTGTTACATTCATATGTGACATGAGGGAAATAAAGGACACTGACTGGTGGTACAAAATCAACAAGGATGGTCAACAATTTGTTGGATTCTCTGAGCATAAACGCTACACATTACAATCTCTAGCAACAGGTGACAGTGGTGAATACCAGTGTACTGGTATTCTCAAACGTAACAGAAACCATAAAAAAGAGAGTAATAAAGTCACTCTGATTGTATCAGGTAAGTCAACAAACTTATTATCAATACCATCTTCTTTACCATCACCTATAGCACTTATATATGAGTCATTAAGGATGTTGTCCAACCCATGGATATATATGATAATAACCCTGTTTGGTACTGTGCTTGTATGATGTATAAATGTAATTATGATTTTAATCTTTCCAGTGTAAGATTTTTTTTTTGATTCAGACCCCTTAAATGCTGACCAGTTTTGCTAACTGTATTTTTTGAAAACGTGTTTAGTAGGTATAAAGCTAAGCAGATAGTGTAATCCAGCATATTCTTTGGTGTAAAGAACTAACCATCACACACATAACCATGAGGGATAAGATAACAAAAAAGAGAAGAAGGGCAGAGTTCATTTCTTACAATAAAGAGATTCACATATTTATAAGTGGACTTGCACAACAAACTATGTGGTGCAGTCTTCTGTTGTGTGAACTGTATGGGGAAATTAACTTATATATTTCTAAAGTAGGCTTATCATTCATTTGATGGAAATTCTAAAGAGGGTGAATCTGTATATTAATTATAATTAAAAAATAAATCTGAATGTCAATGTAGAATTCTGATTGCACACTTTCAAACGTCCTGAGTGCATTATGTGATATACTGCCACAACACTTACTCAACATATATATGCAGTATGTGATCATGTGACTGAGCTGACTTGCTGAAACAAGGCTCCTCTTCTGCTGCATAGATGGTGATGTGATCCTGGAAAGTCCTGCTTTTGCCTTGTTTGTGGGAGAGTCGGTGACTCTGCGCTGTAGGCATCGTATTCAGGGAAATGAGAACAGAGTTAGTTTCTACAGAGATGGATCACTAGTTGAAATGGACACAAACCACTCTTCAATCAAAATATCTGAAACCACAGAAGAAATGACCATTAATCCAGTATCAAAGACAGATGAGGGATCCTACAAGTGTAAATTTGGTGAGCAGGATGGTGCACAATCCAAAGAGAGGGAACTGAAAGTGGAAGGTAAGATGCTGTCACACTATGGTGAGAAATCTGAAAATGTTTTTGTCATGGCAACATTACATCAAGAATTCAAACTCCTTAAAAAGAACTGGTCTGGACCTTTCCTTGCTGATTGTGCAATATTAATCTGAACAGAGACTCAGATCAGGTCAACTGGATGATGTAATAAATCTTTGTGTTCAGAGCTCTGCCTACAGCTACTCTGACCTATGAAGTCTAAATATAGACTGGACCTGGAAATGATACAGAGGAAAGACTCTAACTCAGATTGTCTTCTCTGGTAGATAACATACAATAAGACACAAGAAAGAGTATCTGGGTGGCACTGTCTCTCCAGAGACACTTGTACTCCTGTTTAAATCTTTTTCAAAATGTTCTACTTTACTCATAAGAATGACTTCAGCTAGAGTGTCTCTTCTATACCATTTAGAGGTCCAGCCTATATGTTTCTACATGGTTACAGTTAATTAATGTCAATTAATGCAAGTTCAAGTCAAATCTCAAGTGTTTGAGGTCTGAGTCAAGGCTCAAGTCTTTGGTCATGAGTCTCAGACGTCTGCTTAAACCACAACATGGTTATTTCTAAGAGCAGAGAATTTAAGGCCAGCTGATTGTATTGTGTTTTATTTAGCTATGTGTATATGAGGCATTGGTTAAATAGAATGATAATGTACTGTAACCCAAACAAAGGTACTGAAAGGAACCACAAGTGTACAGTACAGGATCAATTAACACAATGCAAGCTCGGCTTTTTAAAGTTTGAAAGTCTTTGTAACTAAATGCTGTTGAAAACGGCACTGCAGCTGATGCCATTAGTCCTGGGCATCGTTTTGAAAATTACAATACCAGAACGAATACCAGAACCCTTAAAGTGAAACCGATACCCACAATAAGGTACTTAATTCAATGTGAATGAAAGATTTCAGTTTTGTAAAATGCCACAGCCCACCACCCCTCCTCATCCAAATGTTTGTCACACAAATAGATTTTGAAAATGTTCAAATTATGAAAATATTTATTAACTAACTTCATGCAATTAATTATTCATTCGGACAGTGTAGTTTTAAAATTTTAAGATTTTGAGTCGAGTCTGAAGTCAGTTTGTACGTGCGACTTGAGTGCAAGTCAAAAACTTGAGTTCTCATCCCTGGTGTAGTCAAAGTGTGGTGACACAGAGTAGCTGTCGGCAGAATTGAACTTGTACAGTATGTGAATACTCTATAGCTGTGTTTGTCTTCATATAGTGACTTTACTTGTAAAATGTTTTCCTTCTAAATCAACAGCAGTTAAACCAAAGGCCACACTGAGTGCTTACCCAACCATACCAGTAGGGAGCAGTGTGACGCTGACCTGCTCTGTGGAGGGCTCTTCTGACTGGAAATACTACTGGTACAGACAAACCACAGACTCTGGACTACTGATCATGGAAGATGGTGTACCCAACCTGAACAGAGATATCAGTGTCTCAGACGGAGGACTCTACTGGTGCAGAGGAGGGAGAGGACACCCGATTTTCTTCACACAGGACAGTGATGCAATCACCATAGACAAAATTGGTGAGTTTGTTTTGGAATAAAACAACATGCATTCATGATTACCAAATTTGTTCTGTTGATTTCATATTTCTATTTGTATCCTAATTGTGGATTTTTGGTGTGAACAGTTGGCGACAGGCCTGTTGTGACCCTGCAACCCAACTGGCCTCAGATATACAGTGGAGAGACCATCACTCTCAGATGTGAGATCCAGGGAGGAGGAGACACTGACTGGGAGTATGAATGGAGAACAAGCAGCTCAAACAAACCTCTGAAACAAGCTGCATATAGGATTGTCAGAGCTTCTGAGTCTGACAGAGGAGACTACTCATGTAAGGGCAGACAGAGAAGTGACCTATATTCTTCAACAGAGTGGAGTAATACCATCAGATTGACAGTATGTAAGTCAGATCGTCTTTCATTCATAATAAATATGTCACTATGTCACATGTTTTTATGTTTTCATCTGTCTACACATCCCAACAAGGTAATAGTAAACATGTCGTCCCCCATGAATAATGCAGTCCCCTCAGGGCCAATCAGTAACAAATATGTCACCTTGTGTTTTCTTCTTGTGTGGGAAAGAAATAACTGAAGAGGAGCCGTCATTCAGTGGACTGCAGCTTTTGAAATGCATTTATTTATTTATTTAATCATGTAATTGTAACACCCCTCTGAACCATTTAGTGTAGTCTTGAAAATATCAGAAAACAGAAGTGAGATTCATCATAAGTTTTGTCAATTCGACTCATTGAGGGGGACAATAATTGAATCTTTTTTCGCTTTAATCTTAACAGCACGTAGACCTAAGGCCAAACTGAGTGCTGACAAAACAGCCATACCAGTAGGGGGCAGTGTGACCCTGACCTGCTCTGTGCAGGAATCTTCTGGCTGGAAGTACTACTGGTACAGAAAGGAGAAAGACTCTGAACCCCTGACCACAGAAGATGATGATCCCAACTCAAATAAAATCAGCGTCTCACAGGAAGGACTCTACTGGTGCAGAGGAGTGAGAGGAGACTCGGTTTACTACACAGAGAACAGTGACTCAATACGCATTGATAAAAATGGTGAGTTTGGCAATGTGTTGGTATGAAAAATGTGTGTGTTCATGATTACTATTTAGGATTAATGCTAAAAATTATGAAGTTTGATGTTGATTTTACAGTCATTTCTGTATCCTAATTCTGTTTTTTCTGATTTTTGGTGTGAACAGTTGCAAACAGGGCTGTTGTGACCCTGCAACCCAACTGGCCTCAGATATACAGTGGAGAGACCATCACTCTCAGATGTGAGATCGAGGGAGGAGGAGACACTGACTGGGAGTATGAATGGAGAACATCCAACTCATACAAACCCCAAAAACAAAATGAATACAGGATTAGCAGTGCTTATTCATACCACAGTGGAGACTACGAGTGTAAGGGCAGACAGAGAAATGGACAGCAGTCTTCAACAGAGTGGAGCAGTGCCTTCAAATTGACAGTATCATGTAAGTCAGATCATATTTCATTCATACTGAACATGTCAAGGATTCATTAAAAGGTTATTATATAAAGTATACCTTCATATTATATTATACTGTATATTTGGAGGCAGCACTTAAGAAAAACATACTATGTTGTTGGGACAGCGTCCAAGCATTACATGTAATACACCGACAAGACTAGCTAAGTTATACATCATGTCATATTTTAATTCTGAGAAAAATACTTTCCAACAGATAAACCCACGCCTGTCCTCACTGTCTCTCCTGTATGGCTGAGTCCTGGAGCCTCAGTAACTCTGAGCTGTGAGGTTGAAGGTTCATCTGCAGGATGGAGGTTCTACTGGTACAAGGCTGTTCCCAAACTATCAGACAACTCCTACACCTATGAGCTGCTGCCTGGTAGCAACGATGGGACTGCAGAGGGTTCCTACATCCTTCATGGACCGACACACACAGGAGGATATATGTGTAGAGCTGGGAGAGGAGACCCAGTGTTTTACACTCATAACAGCAAACCTAAGTTTATCTGGTCTGGAGGTGAGTGTGTTTCATTCATTCATTCATTCATTTATGGACAAGCCATCTGTCCATATAGCCAGCCTACAAGTTAGCCTCCTCCTCCACTCACTCACTGATTCTTTATCATTTCCCTCTTTCTCTCAATATCTCTCTCTTTCTTCTGATATTGCTTTACTTCAGAATTAGAAGAGCACAGTTAAAACTCTTCAACTCTACCAGCTCCACCGGTGGGACCGTCATTACAAATACATGTTGCGGGAATAAGCTTTGTTCAAACCTACAGAATTTTATTTTAAATTTTGTCATGCTGAATTACAGGGCAATGTGTATATAAATGATGCACAGGATACTTATGTTAGGTTACTTTAGGTAGGGTACTTTCATTCTTTGTTATCCAATGAAATGTTCAAAAAATGCATACTAATAATACACTTCGCTGCCTCAAGGCAAAATGTTGCATATTTTTAGCTTTACATATCTCATAATATCTCTGTTCTCAGTTTGACCTCTGATTGTGTGTCTTTCAGATCGTCGCTCATCAGCTTCTGTCACAGTGAGTCCCAACAGAACGCAGCACTTCTCCTCTGAGTCTGTCTCACTGAGCTGTGAGGGAAACTCTACTGAGTGGAGAGTGAAGAGGTTTACTGAGAGAGGACACCTGACACACTGTTCATCTAACTGGGGGTCAATGACTGGATCCAAATGCAACATCGTCGACAACATATGGACTAGTGCAGTGTACTGGTGTGAGTCTGGATCAGGAGAGTTCAGCAACGCAGTCAACATCACTGGACACTGTGCGTTTCAATTACATTTTTTCTTTTATCGAAATCAACATGTTTTCAACATTCATTCAACATTTCATTATATTTTCTGGGCAAACTCTTAACATATGGACATGTTTCCAAAGTGATACATGCCTGTGTATTCAGAAAAAAAAAAATCAAATCTATCACTCACAAGCAAGGGTGTTAAGGTAGTTTATAACTTAAATGATGTTCCATACTGAATTTTATTTTCTAGCCAGTGATCTTTTGTTACAGTAGGTGTCCAACTTGAACTGTGGATTGGATTTGGATTGAAACTCTTCATATTTTTTTTACTGTTTCACAGCTGGAAGTCTTATCCTGCTGAGTCCTGTCCATCCTGTGACTGAGGGAGATTCTGTGACTCTTGGCTGCAAATCCAGGACAGAACCATTACTTTCTAATGTGGATTTCTATCGAAATGACAAACTCATCCAAAACAAAACGACAGGGGAGATGACTATCCATGCTGTGTCTAAGTCAGACGAAGGCTTCTACAAGTGTAAATACTCTAGAACAGAATCACCACAGAGTTGGATGGCAGTAAAATGTGAGTAGAATTAAAACAGCTTCTTCTGAATTATTTTTATTTTTTTTCCATCAATTGTGTTACAATCAGAGATGGAAAGATAAGTTAATTTTTACTCAGGTAGAAGTACTGTTACTTCAAGCTAATCACCTAGGTTGGAGTAAGAGAACTTAATTAAAGTAAAAATGTTTCTCACTAAAAAAAGAACGCAGGTAAATAGTTACTTTCAACAAAAGTTATAAAGATATACATGTTCCAAAATTGTTTATCCTTTCCAAGTGACTGAATGGTCATTATCAGCCTACTGTTGTGAAAAATTCTCCTTTTAGCTCAACAAATCATGCATTAGGGGAGATAACATTCAGAATAACTGTGTTTTGCTGTGAATGACTGATCTTATAGGATCACTCCTACGTCTAAAACTAAAAAAATACAAAGTAGGAGTGAATTCTTAGAAATTACTCAGCGGTTTTGAAGGCACAGTAGGGGAATTGTAATCACTTTCTACTCCTGCTTTCAATGTTAGTCAGATGTGGACGTGACAAAAGACTTTTAAGAGTTTAATCAAAACAATTTTTGTTGCATGATCTGTTATTTCACTTTAAAATAAGTCAGTGTTCATATACTACTGACATCACAGGTGTACTGTTTTAATAATACCTCTCTAGTTGCAGTGTCCAGGCCTGCAAGCTCTTCATTTCCTGTGTGGTTGATCATTGGACTGGTTACTGTCATTTTACTGATCATACTCCTGCTGCTGCTGTGTCTCTGCAGAAAGTACAAAGGTGAGACTTTTTCCTGCATATATTAGAGGGATTACACTCTGATTATTCAAAATCACTGAGCAATTCTCCCTTATGTCATGACACTGAATAGCAGAGGAACAATTTGTGAAGCAAGACTATATAACAACAAATGTGTTTTTCACAGATCCATGTTGTGGCAGGTAAGTACAGCACCAATTCTCTCATCTTAACCATAACAGTGGTAAATTCCATGTTATTTACTACATTTACTACATTTATTAGACCCATCCAGTCTCAGAGCACCAACCAGGGCTCCACTACAGACCAGAGAGAACATCAAGAGAATGCATACTCCGCTCTTCTCCATGGTCAGCCTTCAAACCGATCATGACTGCTCTTCACAACTAATACTACACTAACATTTCTAACAATCACTTCCTAATCAATAGAGAGCTGTTTTTTTCAAAGAACAACCTATAAAGATTGGAACTTTTTCTTATATATCGTTAAATCAGACAATCAAACAGTCAAAGAATTCAATTTATAACCAGCTGTTTTATTTCATTTTATAGTGAACCTGTAACCATTTGACTGTCTACCCTCGGGTCAGGAGCAACATTTCAAATGAATCTCACCTGTGTGGGTGCGACGTCCCCAGCTGTATACTATACCTCTGCTGTGCACCCACACACTCACCCTCTTTTTATCCTCCTGGTCGGTCAAGCGTATATTGAGATAATCTGGAAAAATCGTCACAAATTGTAAACTTTCACGGTTGAGTAGCCTTATTGCTGTCGTCCTTCAAAGTTGGCTAAAAAGAGGGTGAGTGTGTGGGTGCTCAGCAGAGAGATAGTCAGATGGTTCCAGGTTCACTTTTATTCATAAAACTGTGTTTACATACGTAAGGTTAGAGTAAAGAGACGGGGAAAGGCCACAAATATTATCATCCCTCTGTTCCATATTCATAGCCAGTTCTCCCAGATCGTACCTAAACATAACAAACACCGTTCTTTATGTAAGTTTCACACTGCTGAACCAAACCAAGCCAGTACTTTCCACTGTTGGCTCTACAGTTTGAAAAGACTATTGATGCCATTTCTTACACCTGGGTCTTGACTAACCAAAATGTGATACTAACATCTACAAAACAACCCAAGGCTCTAATATGAATCAAAATGGTATAGCTTTGCTTACATCTATCTCTAAAATGATATCCCACTGAACATACTCCATTTGAACAAGACGTATGTTAGAACAGATGAGGTTGAAGTTGGTATCATGGAATAAAAGCGATTCATTTGACCTTGCCTTTATTTTCACTGACCTGTAGGTGATGCTGATGTCTATGAAACTATCAAAGCCTCTGAAGACACTCAAAATGGTACAGTATTTACTTTATGATTAACATGGAGCAGTTGGAAATGCTAGAATCACAGAAATTAAGATGAGTAACTGATTGATTTAAATCAATATTTCAGGCGGACCTGCAGGTGAATCCAGTGACATCACCTTTTCTTCGATTGAACTCAGAAACGTTCACAAGAAAGGTGAGTACACAAATTATAAACATGAAATGAATACAGAACAGCCAACAATGCCTAAATGTACCTAAAAGAAAGCAGGTGTTTTTTTTTAATTACATTGATCTGATCATCCTCAACAGGGAAGTATGCTGATCCAGCAGAGAGCTCTGTCTATGAAAATAGGATCAACAGGTAAAGTTATATATGATCCTCCCTAACTTTCAGCCTGCTAGCTCATTTACATAAACTTCACTGATACTGTATCACAGCATCATTACTAATTATACCAGATGTAATCCTGGGTCAGGATGCAGTTCAAATCACCTCAGTCACTTTGGCTGTTTGCTTTGGGTCGTTAATGCCCAGATAATTCTAATAATGAGACAATTAAAATACTTCCAAGGTGTCAGATAAGTTTCAGCCAATCGCTTAACAGTTTTTGTTTGTCTGTTCATATATGTATCCATAGTGTGTCCATGAGTGTCATGCCCATTCAACTAAAGGGGCATGTGCCCTCTCCAATATCTCCATACCATCTCTTACATGTGAAATAAAACAGAATTCTTTGTTGCTTTTCTTTTCTACTGTCTAGTCATGGTGTTTCAGGTTGTGTGGTAGATCATATCTTGGCAATTAAGCTTCACTTCCTCAGTTTCTCACACAAATGAGTTGACACCACCAGTGATAGCTGTGTTTAAAAAAACAAAACAATCTATTGTTAACAATATCTGTGTCAATGGTTATGTTCTCTATTGATTTGCATTGTGAACTTGTTTCTGCAACTGCCCCCTCAAAAACTCTGGGTGCACTATATGACACCTGGTAGCTGCTGTGAGCTCTGGTGTCAGTGTGGTTACAACACTGTCTAAATTCAGCTATCACAGCAACATTTCTCATGTATGTGTAAAGAAAAACTGGGAAATTGAGTTGTTTTCACTCACAAGAAGTGACTTGTTTCTTCTCTGGCTCTAGTTACCAGACAATTATTAAATTATGCAAACTGTTAAGATCAAATATCACAGTTTATCACGTCTGCTTAACAAATGAGTCTTGAAATTTCCCTTCTGTACTAGAAGAATCATATGTGACCTGTGCCCAAGTTTACACCCACCTGCAGTTTGTAGTGTTAGTGTGCAACATATTGCTCTCAGACACAGTTTAACGTGACTTCTGTGTCCTCCACAAATACGCTGTGTTTTATTCATTTCAATGCCA
Source organism: Centroberyx gerrardi (assembly GCF_048128805.1). Lineage (NCBI taxonomy): Eukaryota > Metazoa > Chordata > Actinopteri > Beryciformes > Berycidae > Centroberyx > Centroberyx gerrardi. Next base: position 7,779,675 of record NC_136019.1, on the reverse strand, counting down.
ACTCTTGTAACCAGGGAGCTAGTTAGTGATCATTCATGTTTTCTCCTGTTTTATTGTTATGGATATATACTATTGTGGAGAAAACTATTCAGACAGTATACATGCATTGGTAACTGTTGTAGATATGAGTACTTTGGGCATTACCATAGTGTTATAGCTTTAATCAGGGCAAATTGGAACTGTAATTTACTGAGCTAAAGGTTAAAACTGAGTATTTGGAGACCGAGAATCAAAGTGCTGTGGGTCTTTGCACATCCATTTATGTGTCTATTAAATTAATGTTTACTCTCCATTCACAGAAGTATCAACTCCTGCGGGAACTGAAGCTACTGGTTATTCTGAAGTCAAACTGGGAACCGCAGATGGTAAAAATTATAGAGCTAATGCTGCCATATCATATACATATTTTGTCTTGTTTTTTGAATGCTGCATTCTACAGATAATTAAATGAGTTACAACCGAATGTAAAATGTCAGACAGCACCCGAACATTTACAGTGATTTTGTTCCAGGTCCGTAAAGAGAAATGCGTCAGGCAACCAAACAAGAGAGACATGGATTACAAGAAAACATGAAAAGTTAAACACATTCTTACTTACATGACACACTGTATCATTTACAGTGTACAGATGTGTGTGTGCATACTATGATTGCACGCATCTCTGCTATTCAAATATCGCACATGCATTTTCTATACCTGCTTATTCCCATTGAGGGTCAGGGCTGGAGCCTATCCCAGCATGCATTGGGCGGAAGGCAGGGAAACATGCACATTATTTTGTACAGAATTTATATGATAGTAGATCATTAATACAGACAGGTGATGTAGTTGAATGAAGTTTGTTGTTCCCAGCACAAACTGCAGGACCACTGAGATGTTTTGTCATTCTAAGAGTTTATGCATATCTACAATATATATACTGTATATTTTGTCACATTATTTTTTAAAGCTGCACGAGGGAACTTCATATATAAGCAGCTCCAAATGGCAGGGAGAGGTAACAGTTTGAGAAATTGACCTGTGACCTGTGATCACTTTATACCAAAGGATACCAAAGGGACCAGAGAGGCAAAAGATCTAAAGCTGGTGAGTCCAGCTTTCTCTGAGTGCTGCTCACTGCTGATCAGCAGACAGTTTGTATTTAACTCTTTAGTTTTGATTCATCACTTCCTGTGGGTGGAGAAGTGTCCAGACCTGCCACCAGAATATCATTTGGGCAAATAGTGAGAATCTGCTGGATCTCCATTAGATGGGATGGGACGCTCTTTTCTCTTGCAGCCCCTTGCAGGGTGTATTTTTACATAAAAATCTTTCCTAGTGCAGCTTTAAGTCAGTAACTTATTCAGTGTTAGGTGTGAAAGCCCAGGGATTTCCAGAATTGTTTTTTCATATGTAATGCACTGATGTCAACGAGAACATTTATGAGTTTTCCTTTGTCCTTTTAAAACTGTATAGATAGATAAGTATTTATTTATCATGGAGGGAAAATTAATTCATTTTTTAATTCATTTCATTGTAAAGCTTGGTTTTTCACCAGTTCATGCAACAATAAACATTTATTTCTTCAGCAAGATGTCAGTAGTGTTTTTATATCGATATGATAATTTTCTCCTTCCAGCCATGTTTAATCTGTTCTATAATCCTCCATGTATTATTGATCAGTCCAGTATAATCGTCCCCTTGAGGGGCAGCAGTAGCCTAGAGGTTGGAGAAGTGGGCTTGTGACCGCAACACAACCATCACACCAGAAGAGGGAGTGGGATCCAAGCAACCTCCGAAAGCAGCTGCACTCTGCTGCCTTTTACAGTTACCAGTCGCGACCGCCCCGCTGAAAATTTGTGGCAGCAGCAGTAACCTGTAAGCCATCAGCTGGCCTATAAATGTTAGTGGTACTCCAGGCATTTCAGATATGCACAGTTCAGTGAGGACTTCATGAAAATCCAAGCGGCATCTACATATGCTGATGCTTTGTAATAGAAGTAATAGTCATAGTTTCTAATAGTTGGAGAAATGAACTCCATGGACTTGTGAATGGAAGGTCACTAATTTGAACCCCATGTGCCCCATGTGATCCTCTCCTCTCCTTCACTGACTTCTCTGAACCTTGAGCAAGGCACATAATCCCCAATTACTCCAATATACCTGTTCAGTTCAGGGCCCAACAGTATTGGGCAGGTCCTTATGTGAATATGTGTGATTGTGTGAAGCCAGATGCTACTGAAGAAGACCATATGGTAAGAAGCTTTTTTTTTTTTTTTTACAGTTAATAATAGGAATCAAAGGGAGAGTAATCCAAAAAATCAAAAAATCAAAAAATAACACTGCTTTTGTGTAATTTATGAAAGTCTGACACCTTTTGAGTGGTGAGTTTAAAGTGGAGAGCTTTGAAGTTTGGACAAACTCATACTGGCATGAAATGTAATATCTGTCTCACCGCAGCTCGCTATCTCTCTCTTCCTACGCAGAAGTTTTAAGCTTGAAGTGAAGTGAATAGGAAGTCTGCTTCTGACAACTATGAATAGCCCAGTGGCAAACACTGGGCTAAGGTGGTATGAAAACAGACTCCAGTGTCTTTGCAAACAACCATCTAGATTACTACAAAGCCAAGACAGCCAACAATTGCGACCAGCTACTGCTGACAGTAACTAAGCTGAGCAATTACAAACAAAAGCACACAGAATAATAACTAATACTACAATATAACAATGAAAAGTGAAATCAAATGACCAATTGCAGCTCACTATTACAACTTAACAACTAACGTTACTGCTAACATCGGGCTACAAAGCCGACTATAGTAACGTTACATCCACAACAAAGGATTAAGCCCACTTACAACAAAGACATCCAACCAACAAAATGCAAAACCTTCATCAGTCTAATGTTGTAAATTGCTACGCCTTACCTTATCAGGACACCAGGGAACTTGAACTGAATACTTGACTAGATAGCAATTTGCTTGCACAACCAATTAGAATTATACAGAAATGTGAAACTGAAAAATCAATCTTCCAATGCATACGTGCTGAACATCCGTGGCAGCAGCAGTAAGCTATGAGCCATCAGCTGGCCTATAAACGTTAGTACTCCAGGCATTTCAGACATGCGCAGTCCAACAAGGACTTAATGAAAATCCCACAGGCCCGTGCCATCAGCATATGCAGATACTTGCCTGAAAAAGCTGCTCAGGAGCAATTACTCCAATATACCAGTTCAGTGCAGGTCCTTATGTGAATATGTGTGACTGTGTGTCTGTGAAGCCAGATGCTACTGAAGGAAACCATAGGGTAAGAAGCTTTTTTTTTCTACAGATAATATGCGAATCAAAGGGAGACTAATCCATTTGTTTGGACAGAAAATAACACTGTTGTTGTGTACTTTATTAAAATCTGACACCTTTTGAGTGGTGAGCTTAAAGTGGAGAGCTTTGAGGGGAAGTGGTGACCACTTCCTCCTCCTCTTGCTGTCTGCATCTTGTTCTCCTGGCCGACCCTCCATGATCTGTTTGAGATCAGTCTTGTTTACACGGCTAACTTTCTTCTTCTAACCCCTCTGCTCCTCCTCTATCTCTCCCACGCACCTCCTTTTCTTTCTCCCAAGTTCTCTCCTCCCTTCCTCTGTTCCTTATCCACTTCCTGTCCTGCCCAACTCCTCCTGCTCTTCTTTACTCCTTTTTTCCCCCCTTGTCTTCCTCCTCTTTACTTGCCATCTCCTTCATTTGTTCACCCTTCTGTCTAGTAATACCAGAGGTCAAGATAATGCAAAGCAACTTCACTGCATCTTCACTAGACAACCATCTTGAACGTCACAGTGCTATCTACTTCAATTATTGCTCCACTTATTGTACAATGTTGCCATAAAAAATGTCTTATGGATCTGCAATAATTACATGTATTTTCTGTGCCTGCAATCATACATATAAAAAATATGTCTAGGTCAAACTAAACGTTGTTTTGTGAGCTCGTCCAATAAAGAGGAAGGAAGCAGCGATGGTCTAAACTAAGTTGGACAAACTCATACTGGCATGAAATGTCATTTCTTTTTCACCGCAGCTCGCTGTCTCTCTCTTCCTACACAGAAGTTTTAAGCTCACTCTGTATAGGAAGTGGAAAAGTTTGTCAGAAGCCGAGCGACAGAGTGGCTGAGCTGGACGTGAGGATGGGGCGCACCTCGCTCTGTGTGCTTGTGTTATTCTGTGAGTACAACAGTGACTTTCTGTGTTCGAATGGTACAGAATAATGAAAATGTTGTGGTGAAAAGAACGGAGCATCAGTGGTTTGTCTAATTTCTTTGTCACTGAGAGTTTGAATAGAGCAGAGTCTTGTGGGTGTAATCAATATGGCAACTGTGCTATCCAAGCAGTTTCCATTGATGAACCTCAAGCTGTTTTGCCTTTGTTGATTGTCATTTTGACAGTTTGATAGTGTCTGATGAGGTATCAATCTTTATTTTAGTGCTGAGTACACTCCTCTACCATGGACACGCTCAAGGTGATGACAGAACTTTCTCTATTCTCTTTATCTATTCATTCACTCAAGACGAATCTCCACTTATCACTCTTCATCGCTTTCTCTTTCTATCTCTACATTTTTCCATACATATCATTTCACTGTATGTTTCTGCACAACTTATGACTAAGTTTGTCAAATCGTATATTGCTCAAAACAAAACTATTTCCAGTATTTATTTTTTCTTCTAATTGTGTAGTGCTGTATGTTTTTGTGTAGGGAGAACAGATGCTGTGCTGACCCTTGAACCCAACCGGTCCCATGTATTTACTGGAGAGTCTGTTACATTCATATGTGACATGAGGGAAGGACAGGACACTGACTGGTGGTACAAAATCAACAGGAATGGTCAAGAATTTCTCAGATACTCTCCGTCTAAACGCTACACATTCCAACCTCCAGCAACAGGCTACAGTGGTGAATACCAGTGTATTGGTGATCTCAAACGTTACACAAACCATATAAAAGAGACTAATAAAGTCAATCTGACTGTATCAGGTAAGTCAACAAACTTATTATCACTACCATCTTGTTTACCATCACCTATAGCACTTATTTATGAGTCATTAGGGATGTTGTTCAACCCATGGATATATATGATAATAAACCTGTTTGGTACTGTGCTTGTACGATGTATAAATGTAATTATGATTTTAATCTTAACAGTGTACGATTTTTTTTTGATGCAGACCCCTTAAATTTTGACCAGTTTCGCTAACTGTATTTTTTTAAAACGTGTTTAGTAGGTATAAAGCTAAGCAGATAGTGTAATCCAGCATATTCTTTGGGCAGAGTTCATTTCTCACAATAAAGAGATTCACATATTTATAAGTGGACTTGCACAACAAACTATGTGGTGCAGTCTTCTGTTGTGTGAACTGTATGGGGAAATTAACTTATATATTTCTTAAGTAGGCTTATCATTAATTTGATGGAAATTCTAAAGAGGATGAATCTGTATATTAACTATAATTAAAAAATAATATAATGTAGAATTCTGATTGCACACTATCAAACGTCCTGAGTGCATTATGTGATATGCTGCCACAACACTTGCTCAACATATATATGCAGTATGTGATCATGTGACTGAGCTGACTTGCTGAAACAAGGCTCCTCTTCTGCTGCATAGATGGTGATGTGATCCTGGAAAGTCCTGCTTTTGCTTTGTTTGTGGGAGAGTCGGTGACTCTGCGCTGTAGGCATCGTATTCAGGGAAATGAGAACAGAGCTAGTTTCTACAGAGATGGATCACTAGTTGAAATTGACACAAACCACCCTTCAATCAAAATACCTGAAACCACAGAAGAAATGACCATTAATCCAGTATCAAAGACAGATGAGGGATCCTACAAGTGTAAATTTGGTGAGCAGGACGGTGCAGAATCCAAAGAGAGGGAACTGAAAGTGGAAGGTAAGATGCTGTCACACTATGGTGAGAAATCTGAAAATGTTTTTGCCACGCCAACATTACATCAAGAATTCAAACTCCTTAAAAATAACTGGTCTGGACCTTTCCTTGCTGATTGTGCAATATTAATCTGAACAGAGAGTCAGATCAGGTCAACTGGATGATGTAATAAATCTTTGTGTTCATGACTCTGCCTACAGCTACTCTGACCTATGAAGTCTAAATATAGACTGGACCTGGAAATGATACAGAGGAAAGACTCTAACTCAGATTGTCTTCTCTGGTAGATAACATACAATAAGACACAAGAAAGAGTATCTGGGTGGCACTGTCTCTCCAGAGACACTTGTACTCCTGTTTAAATCTTTTTCAAAATGTTCTACTTTACTCATAAGAATGACTTCAGCTAGAATGTCTCTTCTATACCATTTAGAGGTCCAGCCTATATGTTTAGACTTTTCAAGGCCAGTGTCTCTCCAGTGTAGACCAGTAGATGCTCACTGGTCACTTAATGCTAAGTTCAAGTCAAATCTCAAGTGTTTGAGGGACAAGTCTGAGTCAAGGCTCAAGTTTCTGGTCATGAGTCTCAGACGTCTGCTTAAACCACAACATGGTTATTTCTAAGAGCAGAGAATTTAAGGCCAGCTGATTACATGATGTTTTATTTAGCTATGTGTACATGAGGCATTGGTTAAATAGAATGATGATGTACTGTAACCCAAACAAAGGTACTGACAGGAACCACAAGTGTACAGTACAGGATCAGAACACAATGCAAGCTCAGCTTTTGAAGCTGCAATGCTGTTGAAAACAGCACTGCAGCTGATGCCATTAGTCCTGGGCATCGTTTTGAAAATTACAATACCAGAACGAATACCAGAACCCTTAAAGTGAAACCGATACCCACAATAAGGTACTTAATTCAATGTGAATGAAAGATTTCAGTTTTGTAAAATGCCACAGCCCACCACCCCTCCCCATCCAAATGTTTGTCACGCAAATAGATTTTGAAAATGTTCAAATTATGAAAATATTTATTAACTAACTTCATGCAATTAATTATTCATCCGAACAGTGTAGTTTTAAAATTTTAAGATTTTGAGTCGAGTCTGAAGTCAGTTTGTACGTGCGACTTGAGTGCAAGTCAAAAACTTGAGTTCCCATCCCTGGTGTAGTCAAAGTGTGGTGACACAGAGTAGCTGTCGGCAGAATTGAACTTGTACAGTATGTGAATACTCTATAGCTGTGTTTGTCTTCATATAGTGACTTCACTTGTAAAATGTTTTCCTTCTAAACCAACAGCAGTTAAACCAAAGGCCACACTGAGTGCTTACCCAACCATACCAGTAGGAGGCAGAGTGACGCTGACCTGCTCTGTGGAGGAATCTTCTGGCTGGAAATACTACTGGTACAGACAAACCACAGACTCTGGACTACTGATCATGGAAGATGGTGTACCCAACCTGAACAGAGATATCAGTGTCTCAGACGGAGGACTCTACTGGTGCAGAGGAGGGAGAGGAGAACCGATTTTCTTTACACAGGACAGTGATGCAAAAACCATAAACAAAATTGGTGAGTTTGTTTTGGAATAAAATAACATGCATTCATGATTACCAAATTTGTTCTGTTGATTTCATATTCCTATTTGTATCCTAATTGTGGATTTTTGGTGTAAACAGTTAGCAACAGGGCTGTTGTGACCCTGCAACCCAACTGGCCTCAGATATACAGTGGAGAGACCATCACTCTCAGATGTGAGATCCAGGGAGGAGGAGACACTGAGTGGGAGTATGAATGGAGAACAACCAACTCATACAAACCTCTGAAACAAGCTGCATATAGGATTGTCAGAGCTTCTGTGTCTGACAGTGGAGACTACTCATGTAAGGGCAGACAGAGAAGTGACCTATATTCTTCAACAGAGTGGAGTAATACCATCACATTGACAGTATCATGTAAGTCAGATCGTCTTTCATTCATAATAAATATGTCACTATGTCACATGTTTTTATGTTTTCATCTGTCTACACATCCCAACAAGGCAATAGTAAACATGTCGTCCCCCACGAATAATGCAGTCCCCTCAGGGCCAATCAGTAACAAATATGTCACCTTGTGGTTTCTTCTTGTGTGGGAAAGAAATAACTGAAGAGGAGCCGTCAATCAGCGGACTGCACCTTTTGAAATGCATTTATTTATTTAATTAATCATGTAATTGTAACGTCCCCCTGAACCATTTAGTGTAGTCTTGAAAATATCAGAAAACAGAAGTGAGATTCATCATTACCCCAAGTTTTGTCAATTCGACTCGTTGAGGGGGACAATAATTGAATCTTTTTTCACTTTAATCTTAACAGCACGTAGACCTAAGGCCAAACTGAGTGCTGACAAAACAGCCATACCAGTAGGGGGCAGTGTGACCCTGACCTGCTCTGTGCAGGAATCTTCTGGCTGGAAGTACTACTGGTACAGAAAGGAGAAAGACTCTGAACCCCTGACCACAGAAGATGATGATCCCAACTCAAATAAAATCAGCGTCTCACAGGAAGGACTCTACTGGTGCAGAGGAGTGAGAGGAGACTCGGTTTACTACACAGAGTACAGTGACTCAATACGCATTGATAAAAATGGTGAGTTTGGCAATGTGTTGGTATGAAAAATGTGTGTGTTCATGATTACTATTTAGGATTAATGCTAAAAATTATGAAGTTTGATGTTGATTTTACAGTCATTTCTGTATCCTAATTCTGTTTTTTCTGATTCTTGGTATGAACAGTTGCAAACAGGGCTGTTGTGACCCTGCAACCCAACTGGCCTCAGATATACAGTGGAGAGACCATCACTCTCAGATGTGAGATCCAGGGAGGAGGAGACACTGACTGGGAGTATGAATGGAGAACATCCAACTCATACAAACCCCAAAAACAAAATGAATACAGGATTAGCAGTGCTTATTCATACCACAGTGGAGACTACTCGTGTAAGGGCAGACAGAGAAATGGACAGCAGTCTTCAACAGAGTGGAGCAGTGCCTTCAAATTGACAGTATCATGTAAGTCAGATCATCTTTCACTCAAGCATTGCATTTAATACACCGACAAGACTAGGCTATGTATCATGTCATGTTTTAATTCTGAGAAAAATACTTTCCAACAGATAAACCCACGCCTGTCCTCACCGTCTCTCCTGTATGGCTGAGTCCTGGAGCCTCAGTAAATCTGAGCTGTGAGGTTGAAGGTTCATCTGCAGGATGGAGGTTCTACTGGTACAAGGCTGTTCCCAAACTATCAGACAACTCCTACACCTATGAGCTGCTGCCTGGTAGCAACGATGGGACTGCAGAGGGTTCCTACATCCTTCATGGACCGACACACACAGGAGGATATATGTGTACAGCTGGGAGAGGAGACCCAGTGTTTTACAGTCATAACAGCAAACCTAAGTTTATCTGGTCTGGAGGTGAGTGTGTTTCATTCATTCATTTATGGACGAGCCATCAGCCCATATAGCCAGCCTACAAGTTAGCCTCCTCCTCCACTCACTCACTGATTCTTTATCATTTCCCTCTTTCTCTCAATATCTCTCTTTCTTCTGATATTGCTTTACTTCAGAATTAGAAGAGCACAGTTAAACCTCTTCAACTCTACCAGCTCCACCGGTGGGACCATCATTACAAATACATGTTGCGGGAATAAGCTTTGTTCAAACCTACAGAATTTTATTTTAAATTTTGTCATGCTGAATTACAGGGCAATGTGTATATAAATGATGCACAGGATATAATGTTAGGTTACTTTAGGTAGGGTACTTTCATTCTTTGTAATCCGATAAAATGTAAAAAAAAACCACAACTTCTTTACTGTGTGAAAAGCCAGCGATAGGAAAACAATCCACAAAATTGAAATGATTTAATTGTTTTCTTTCCTGGTGTGAAATCAAGGCGAAGACACGCCACCAGGGTTAACACATTTTTAGAGGAAACAAATTTTGTCGTAACCCCCAATACTTCAGCCTCTACAGACTAGATGCCGTTTCAAGGTAGACAGTTTATCAAGATGAGTGACAAGTGTCGGGGCGGGAACTGAGGGGAGGAAGGCAGGACTAATAATACACTTCGCTGCCTCAAGGCAAAATGTTGCATATTTTTAGCTTTAAATATCTCATAATATCTCTGCTCTCAGTTTGACCTCTGATTGTGTGTCTTTCAGATCGTCGCTCATCAGCTTCTGTCACAGTGAGTCCCAACAGAACGCAGCACTTCTCCTCTGAGTCTGTCTCACTGAGCTGTGAGGGAAACTCTACTGAGTGGACAGTGAAGAGGTTTACTGAGGAAGGATATCTGGAACACTGTTCACCTAACTGGGGGTCAATGACTGGATCCAAATGCAACATCGACAGCATGTGGACTAGTGCAGTGTACTGGTGTGAGTCTGGATCAGGAGAGTTCAGCAATGCAGTCAACATCACTGGACAGTGTGCGTTTCAATTAAATATATATTTTTTTTACATTCAATTAAGTCATTCAACATTTCATTATATTTTCCTGGCAAACTCCTAACATGTGGACATGTTTCCAAAGTGTTACATGCCTGTGTATTCATTAAAAAATCTATCACTCTTTCAGCAAGGGTCTTAAGGTAGCTTATAACTTAAATGATGTTCCATACTGAATTTTATTTTCTAGCCAGTGATCTTTTGTTACAGTAGGTGTCCAACTTGAACTGCGGATTGGATTTGGATTGAAACTCTTCATATTTAATTTTCTGTTTCACAGATGGAAGTCTTATCCTGCTGAGTCCTGTCCATCCTGTGACTGAGGGAGATTCTGTGACTCTTGGCTGCAAATCCAGGACAGAACCATTACTTTCTAATGTGGATTTCTATCGAAATGACAAACTCATCCAAAACGAAACCACAGGGGAGATGACTATCCATGCTGTGTCTAAGTCAGACGAAGGCTTCTACAAGTGTAAATACTCTGGAACAGAATCACCACAGAGTTGGATGGCAGTAAAATGTGAGTAGAATTAAAACAGCTTCTACTGAGTTTTCCTTTTCATCAACTGTGTTACAATCAGAGATGGAAAGAGTAGTGAAGTTTTTTACTCAGGTAGAAGTACTGTTACTTCAAGCTAATCACTCAGGTTGGAGTAAGAGAACTTGTCTTATAAATTATTTAAGTAAACATGTATCTCACAAAAAAGAACACAGGTTAATATTATTACATGCATCAATTATGGGAGATAACATTCAGAATAACTGTGTTTTACTGTGAATGACTGATCTTATATCATTAATCCTATGTATAGAACTAAAATAGGAGCGAATTCTTAGAAATTATTCAGAGAGAAGTTAATCACTGGTATTGGTAATCACTTTCCACTCATGCCTTCGATATTAGTCAGTTGTGGATGTGACAAAGGGCTTTCCTGCTCACACCTAGAGTTTAATCGAAAAACAATTTTTGCTGCGTGATTTGTTATTGTAAAATAAGTCAGTGTTCATATACTAGTGACATCACAGGTGTACTGTTTTAATAATACCTCTCTAGTTGCAGTGTCCAGGCCTGCAAGCTCTTCATTTCCTGTGTGGTTGATCATTGGACTGGTTACTGTCATTTTACTGATCATACTCCTGCTGCTGCTGTGTCTCTGCAGAAAGTCCAAAGGTGAGATTTTTTTCTCGCATATATTAGAGGGATTACACTCTGATTATTCAAAATCACTGAGCAATTCTCCCTTATGTCATGACACTGAATAGCAGAGGGACAATTTGTAAAGCAAGACTATATAACAACAAATGTGTTTTTCACAGATCCATGTTGTGGCAGGTAAGTACAGCACCAATTCTCTCATCTTAACCATAACAGTGGTAAATTCCATGTTATTTACTACATTTACTACATTTATTAGACCCATCCAGTCTCAGAGCACCAACCAGGGCTCCACTACAGACCAGAGAGAAGATCAAGGGAACGGACGGACTCCTCTCCATGGTCAGCCTTCATACCGATCATGATTGCTCTTCAAGACTAATCATAAACCCTAACACTAACATTTATAACAATCACTTTCTAGTCAATGGAGAGGTGTTTCAAAGAACAACCCATAAGATTGGAACTTTTTGATTATCTATTTTTAAATCAAACAGTCAACCTGTTAGGTTGACGGTCAGAGAATTTGTTTATATAACCATCTGTTCTATGGCACAACATTGTACCTCGCAGATTGTACCTAAACATAATCAAACACTGTTTCACACTGTTGAACCAAACCAAGCCAGTACTTTCAAATGTTGGCTCTACAGTATGAAAATACTATTGATGCCATTTCTTACACCTGGGTCCTGACTAACCAACATTTGGTACTAACATCTACACAACAAAACGGCTCTAAAACAAATCTAAATGGTATAGCTTTGCTTTGCATCTATCTCTAAAACAATATCCCACACTCACATATAATTTGAGATGAGCTGTACTGACTGGAAACAGAATATTAAAAGTAACTTGCTCAGTGCTACAGACAGATTTGAACAAGATGTATGTTAGAACAGATGGTGAAGTTGGTAACATGGAATGAAAGTGATGAATTTGACCTTTATTTTTACTGACTTGTAGGTGATGCTTATGTCTATGAATCTATCAAAGGCTCTGAAGACACTGAAAATGGTACAGTATATACTTTATGATTAGCAAAGATCAGTTGGAAATGCTAGAATCACTGAAATTAACATGAGTAACTGATTGATTGAGATTCCAATAAGTAGAAAAATCTACATTTCAGGCGGACCTGCAGATGAATCCAATGACATCACCTATTCTTCAATTGAACTCAAAAACGTTCACAAGAAAGGTGAGTACACAAATTATAAACATGAAATGATACAGAATAGCCAGAAATGCCGAAATATATGTAAAAGAAAGTAGGTGTTTCTAAAAATACATTTATATGATCATCCTCAACAGTGAAGCATGTTGATCCAGCGGAGAGCTCGGTCTATTCTGATGTGAAGATAGGATCAACCACAGGTAAAATCATTTATTCATCATCCTCACTAACCTTTCAGCCACAAGCTCATTTACACAAACTTTTCACTGAAACTGTATCACAGCATCATTACTAATTATACCAGATGTAATCCTGGGTCAGGATGCAGTTCAAATCACCTCAGTCACTTTGGCTGTTTGCTTTGGGTCGTTAATGCCCAGATAATTCTAATAATGAGACAATTAAAATACTTCCAAGATGTCAGATAAGTTTCAGCCAATCGCTAGAGTAAAAATCAAGAGTTTTTATGTTTGTTTATATACGTTTGTATCCATATTATATCTGAGTGTCATGTCCATTCAAATCAAGGGGCATGTGCCCTCTCCAGTATTTCCATACCCTGCCATCTGACGTGTAATAAAACATAAGTTTTTGTTGCTTTTCTTGTAGTCTAGCCATGATGTTTCAGATTGTGTAATAGATCATACCCCTCCTCACTTTCTCAGTTTCTTACACAAACGAGCTTACAGATAGCTGTGTTTCAAAACGCAATCTATCGCCAACAATAGCTGTGTAAATGGTTATGTTCTCTACTGCATTGTGAACTTGTTTCTGTAACTGCCCCCTCAAAAATGATGGGTGCACTATGTCCCTGCATATGACACCTCCTAGTTGCTGTGTGTAAACACATTAACTCTGGTGTCAATGTGGTGACAACACAAATTCAGCTATCACAAGCAACTGATCTCATGTATGTGTAATGAAGAACTGGGAAATTGAGTTGTTTTCACTTGGCTTGTTTCTTCTCTGGCTCTAGTTGCCAGTAAATAGGTTTTCTTCAACACACCAGGGCAAAACACACACATGAGATGTTTTTCTTTTTAATGTATTGTTTATTTGATCAACAAACTGAACAGTGTTTCATTTGATTTTCCCTTCTGCATTTTATTTTCGGAAGCCATTGTATCACCTCAGAGTAAAAAGTTTCAAATATCTTTATTTACTCTATCCATCCATTTGCTAACATGATTTAGCTATGTGTTACAGGTCCTGAATGAAGCGCTGGGCCCAAACTGGTGCAACACATTTATTTATAGGGGGGTTACCTGTGCAAAACATTTAACACAGTGGTCAGCAATGCTCATCATCTCTTCGTGGCACTAGCTCTATCTCTGACCTCTGAACTTCCCTGTATTACTTGAGCTTAGAGTCCTGCTTTACACCTACACTCAATGGACTTCACTTATTTTAGCCATCTAGTACACCATGCTACCCACATTTACATGTTTAGGCTGCACCATGACATCTTCTACATAACACAGAAACAACACTGAACATATATAAACATATTTTAAGTTCCATAAATGTCTCTTGCTCAGTTAACTAATTCAAAACATCACATTACACATTAACCTCTATTTACAGGATGACCTAGCCAGTCTAACTAGCCCTGCTACCCATTATATCTGCTGGCAAGGAAATACAGTAAACCTAGCTTTCCAACCTATATTTCTACAGGCTTAACGTTACAGGTCTGACTTGGCTGGCTAACTGCCTGTATTCTAGCAATATTCTTACTTTTAAACACTCTGAACACAAATAACATCTACAAGACACAGTAAAATGCTATTAACAAAACACATGAACATTTCACGGACTTTACCGAATCAAAATGGCCGCTAGCGCTAACCGTTAATACTCATTACACTGTGAATTACCCCCTGCTAATTGCCAATGCTAATATTAGCCCGTGAATCGCTAATGCTAACCGCTAGCGCGATTCACTTATACTTTCAGTACATACTCACATCCCGGCCCCACACATTCAAATTCCCTTTGTATCCGACCCCAAACCAATGTCCATAACACTTAAGAGTTTACTTTTGTCACCATAGCAGTTCTTACCTGCGCAAAACATTTAACACAGTGGTCAGCAATGCTCATAATCTCTTCGTGGCACTAGCTCTATCTCTGACCTCTGAACTTCCCTGTATGCCGCGAAAGCGATGCGTGCTGACTGCTAAACTCAGAGCGCCCTCTGCTGCCCTTTTACTGTCCTAGCACAGACACATATAATACTCTTTGGTTCTGCCACTGGCACAAATAACAATAAATCCTCACAATGTCTAGGCTAAACGTTTTGAAATGGGGTGGGGTGGGGGGGGATACTACTATGCTTCAGTGTTTTGCTCTATAATATAGTCTGTTGAAACCCCTTATGGGCCACATATGCTTCCAAAAGGCCACATGAAGTCCTAAAACCAGACAATCATTCAAATATGCAAAACATCAGTTTTAACTATTAAAATCAAATGCAGTTTATCATGTCTGCTTTACAAATGATTCCTGAAATTTGTCTTCTGTTCTAGAAGAATCAAATGTGACCTATGCCCAGGTTTACCACCAAAATAAAGGTAAAGCCAAGGATAACAAAGGTAAGTAAAGCCTATATCCACCTGCAGTCAGTAGTGTTAGCGTGCAACATATTGCTCTTGGACAGTTTCACGTGATTTCTGTGTATGTCCTCCCTCCACACATATGACCCTGCCATGTTTGTGAAATGGTAGCTGTGTTTTATTCATTTCAATGCCAACTGTTGTGGTAACCAGGGAGCTAGTTAGTGATCATCCATGTCTTCTTCTGCGTTTTATTTTTATGTATATATACTGTACTACTTTGGAGAAAACTATTCAGACAGTATACATGCATTGGTAACTGTTGTAGATATGAGTACTTTGGGCATTATCATAGTGTTTTCACCAGTTCAGTACACTGTCATTGTAAAAGCGGAGCCTACTGGCAACCTTTACCAGCTACTGTAATTTACTGAGCTACAGATTAAAACTGAGTATTTGGAGACCAAGAATCAAAATACTGTGGGTCTATGCACATCCATTTAAAATTTAAATTGAATTAATGTTTTGCGGTCCACAGAATTATCAACTCCTGCGGAAATTCAAGATACTGTTTATTCTGAAGTCAAAGCGGGAACACCACTTGGTAATATTAAGCTATTTTTATCATACTTATAGAGCTAATGCTGCCATATCATATACATATTTTGTCTTGTTTTTTTATGCTGCATTCTACAGATAATTAAATGGGTTACAATCGAATGTAAAATGTCAGTCAGCACCCGTACATCTTCAATAACAGTAGGCTATATCTCTGTGGTTGAGTTTTTAAGTTGTTTGCTGTGTTTTTGTTCCAGATCCGTAAAGAGAAGTGCGTCAGCCAACCAAAGAGAGAGAGACATGGACGACAAGAAAACATGAAAAGAAAAATACATTCTTACTTACCTGACACACTGCATCATTTATACAACCACACAGATGTAACTGCAAATTCACACATGCAAATTCAAGCACATGCCTTTTAAACTGAATCGCCTTTCTGAGCATCTACAAGTTTATACTCCACCCTTATATAGTCTGTATGGGGCACGCTATAATTGTACGTATCTCTATTATTCAAATATCACACATGCACACTATGTTGTACAGATTATTTTGATAGCAGATCATTAATACAGACAGGTGATGTAGTTGAATGAAGTTTGTTGTTCCAAGCACAAACTGCAGGACCACTGAGACATTTTGTCATTTTAAGAGTTTACGCATATCTACAATATATAATAATAATAATACTTTATTTGTATAGCACTTTTCAAAACAAATGGTTCAAAGTGCTTCACACAGACGAATCAAAAAGGTAATAAAAACAGGATGAAGATAAAACATAAAACAAAAACCATAGTCACCAAGTTCATTCAGATAAACTGTCAAGTAAAGCAATTTACATAAGATGAAGTACAGTAAGATAAAAATAAAAATAAAATAATAAAATAAGTAAAATAGAATAAAAGTCAACCATGAGAGAGTAGAGAGGTTATAAAAAGGCCTTCTGATAAAGATATGTTTTTAGGAGTGTTTTGAAGGATGACACGGAGTCTGCTCGCCTTATCTCTTCAGGCAGGGCATTCCAGAGTCTAGTCTAACAGCAAAGGCCCGGTCACCTTTAGAGCAGAGCCTGGACTGAGGAACAGCCAAAAGGGCCCTGCCCGAGGATCTCAGGCTGCGCGCTGGCTCGTAGAGAGTTAGCAGGTCCGAAATGTAGCTCGGTGCCAAGCCCTGAAGTGCTTTAAAAGTTATCAATAAAATCTTAAAACTGATTCTAAAACGAACTGGTAACCAATGTAGAGATGCTAAAACGGGAGTGATATGATCCCGTCTCCTCGTCCCTGTTAAAAGCCTGGCTGCAGAATTTTGTACTGTTTGAAGCCGATCCAAAACTTTTTGGTTAAAACGGGAGAATAACGAGTTGCAATAATCCAGCCGCGATGAAATGAAGGCATGAATAATCCTCTCCGTGTCGTTAAAATTCAGAATTGGTCTAATTTTTGCGATGTTCCTAAAATGGAAAAAACAGGATTTTACTAGGGATTTGGCATGCTGCTCAAAGCTCAGGTCTGGGTCAAAAATAACTCCTAGATTTTTGGACACAGTCTTAATGTTATGAGTGAGATGTCCAAGGGAGGGCAGGATCTGTCTGGATATATGCTCAGGGCCAATCACAAGAACTTCTGTTTTGTCTGAATTTAATTGGAGGAAGTTTTCAGTCATCCATCCCTTGATGTCAGTTAAACATTCGAGCAGCGAGGCCAGCATGTATTGTATGTATTTTGGTACAATTATTTTGTCACATTATTTTTTAAAGCTGCATGAGGGAACTTCATATATAAGCAGCTCCAAATGGCAGGGAGAGGTAACAGTTTGAGAAATTGACCTGTGACCTGTGATCACTTTATACCAAAGGATACCAAAGGGACCAGAGAGACAAAAGATCTAAAGCTGGTGAGTCCAGCTTTCTCTGAGTGCTGCTCACTGCTGATCAGCAGACAGTTTGTATTTAACTCTTTAGTTTTGATTCATCACTTCCTGTGGGTGGAGAAGTGTCCAGACCTGCCACCAGAATATCATTTGGGCAAATAGGGAGAATCTGCTGGATCTCCATTAGATGGGATGGGACGCTCTTTTCTCCTGCAGCCCCTTGCAGGGTGTATTTTTACATAAAAATCTTTCCTAGTGCAGCTTTAAGTCAGTAACTTATTCAGTGTTAGGTGTGAAAGCCCAGGGATTTCCAGAATTGTTTTTTCATATGTAATGAACTGATGTCAACGAGAACATTTATGAGCTTTCCTCTGTCCTTTTAAAACTGTATAGATAGATAAGTATTTATTTATCCTGGAGAGAAAATGTATTCATTTTTTAATTCATTTCATTGTAAAGCTTGGTTTTTCACCAGTTCATGCAACAATAAACATTTAATTTCTTCAGCACGCTGTCAGAAGTGTTTTTATATCCATATGATAATTTTCTCCTTCCAGCCATGTTTAATCTGTTCTATAATCCTCCATGTATTATTGATCAGTCAAGTATAATCGTCCCCTTGAGGGGCAGCAGCAGCCTAGAGGTTGGAGAAGTGGGCTTGTGACCGCAACACAACCATCACACCAGAAGAGGGAGTGGGATCCAAGCAACCTCCGAAAGCAGCTGCACTCTGCTGCCTTTTACAGTTACCAGTCGCGACAGCCCTGCTGAATCAATCCAGGGACAATATGAGAGCCGGAGAAAGGCCAAAACAGCCGTCAGAGTTGGCTACGGTTCAACCGGTGCAGACTTACCCACAGAACCTAAGAAGTGCCTCATCAGAGGAAACAGACGATGGAGACGTGTTAGTTAAAGATGTGCAGTGCCACCAAGAGGCCAGAGGGAACTCTGTCACCCTAGAGGAGACACAGCACCCCATGCAGGCTGACACAGTGTACAGTGTGCTGCAGAAGCCAAGACATCTGCCCAGGTCAAAGCACCATCAACAGGCCAAACAGGATTGTGGAGGCCAAACAGCTAACAATGACACTTGAAAGTAAAAGCAGAAATCAGTAGAACAGTGCACTCTTTAGCCACTGGGCTAAGAGGGTATGAAAACAAATGTAATATTCACTATTCATAAATAGGAGGTTACATCTTTGTAGATAGCACAATCATTTTGTATATAGTGTCTTGGTACTATACTGTCGCATTTGAGGTGATGGTTTCAATTCAATTAAAGGATTGTTCAAGTTTTGAAAACATGACACCTGCCTTCTTTTTCAAGAGACACAGACTGAAATATTGTTTTATCATCTATCAACTCTATGAACCTATAATTTCCAATTTCTTTGCCATTTGCTTACTAGTGACTCTTCACAAAAGATCATCATAGCTGTCTGATGCATAAAATGATGAAATGTCCAATAATAAACTCATTCATTAAAGCGGTTTCTTTATGTTTCTACAGTCCCATTAATTGATAAAACCAACAAAATGCGTCATTTCCGTTGTGTAAATCCTTTTGTGATCATATCTCTTTAAGAGAAATGTGAAATTGAAAAATCGATCTTCCAATGCACCTGCACTGAAAATTCATAGCAGCAGCAGTAACCTATAAGCCATCAGCTGGCCTATAAACATTAGTACTCCAGGCATTTCAGATATACTGTATGTGAATGGAAGGTTTGAACCCCATGTGCCCCATGTGATCCTCTCCTCTCCTTCAACGACTTCTGTGAACCTTGAGCAAGGCACATAATCCCCAATTACTCCAATATACCTGTTCAGTTCAGGGGCCAACAGCGGTCCATCCATCTATTGAGCAGGTCCTTATGTTAATGTGTGTGACTGTGTGTCTGTGAAGCCAGATGCTACTGAAGGAAACCATAGGGTAAGAAGCTTTTTTTTTTTCACAGATAATATGCAAATCAAAGGGAGTAATCCATATGTTTGAACAGAAAATAACACTGTTGTTGTGTACTTTATGAAAATCTGACACCTTTTGAGTGGTGAGCTTAAAGTCTGCATCTTGTTCTCCTGGCTGACCCTCCATGATCTGTTTGAGATCAGTCTTGTTTACATGGCTAACTTTCTTCTTCTAACCCCTCTGCTCCTCCTCTCTCTCCCACGCACCTCCTTTTCTTTCTCCCAAGTTCTCTCCTCCCTTCCTCTGTTCCTTATCCACTTCCTGTCCTGCCCAACTCCTCCTGCTCTTCTTTACTCCTTTTTTCTCCCTCCTCTTTACTTGCCATCTCCTTCATTTGTTCACCCTTCTGTCTAGTAATACCAGAGGTCAAGATAATGCAAAGCAACTTCACTGCATCTTCACTAGACAACCATCTTGAACGTCACAGTGCTATCGTCTTAAATTATTGCTCCACTTATTGTACGATGTTGCCATAAAAAAAGCAGAAATACCATTACCGTAAGACTATTTTGTAATTCACTTGTTCTCAAACATGGTAGATTTCACAGCCGCACATAAGAGTATCAAGTATCCGTGGCATCTGTATCAATATTCTGGGTATACAACACATGAACAAATACATACATACCTATATACATACACATTTCATAATCAATCCAGTATGTAGAGTATCATATGTACACATACACACATATAAATGCACACATACATATACAAACATGCATTCATCATAAAATACATCCACACATATACCTGCATACATACACTCACACCACACATGCCTCTAATGTGTTACATACACTACATGTGAATGCAAGTACAATGTGCACAAATAAACACATACCTAACATATGTGTGTATCATATGTCTTTATACTCACATCCCACAAACATATACAATAATTAACCATTTCTGAATGCCTGTAAATCCAATCCATGTTATAAATCAAAGTATATGTATGTGCTAACCAAGAGTAAACTTTAAATAGAAAGGTTTACGCAATGCCACCGCTTAACCCCAATCCTCACCATGTCAGCCTCTGATTCATTATTCACGTTATTTGAAACACTGATGCAAGGATCCGATGTCTTATGGATCTGCAATAATTACATGTATTTTCTGTGCCTGCAATCATACATATAAAAAATATGTCTAGGTCAAACTAAACGTTGTTTTGTGAGTTCGTCCAATAAAGAGGAAGGAAGCAGCGATGGTCAAAACTCATAGAAGGAGAAGTTGGACAAACTCATACTGGCATGAAATGTCATTTCTTTTTCACTGCAGCTCGCTGTCTCTCTCTTCCTGCACAGAAGTTTTAAGCTCACTCTGTATAGGAAGTGGAAAAGTTTGTCAATAGCAGAGCGACAGAGTGGCTGAGCTGGACGTGAGGATGGGGCGCACCTCGCTCTGTGTGCTTGTGTTATTCTGTGAGTACAACAGTGACTTTCTGTGTTCGAATGGTACAGAATAATGAAAATGTTGTGGTGAAAAGAACGGAGCATCAGTGGTTTGTCTAATTTCTTTGTCACTGAGAGTTTGAATAGAGCAGAGTCTTGTGGGTGTAATCAATATGGCAACTGTGCTATCCAAGCAGTTGCCATTGATGAAACTCAAGCTGTTTTGCCTTTGTTGATTGTCATTTTGACAGTTTGATAGTGTCTGATGAGGTATCAATCTTTATTTTAGTGCTGAGTACACTCCTCTACCATGGACACGCTCAAGGTGATGACAGAACTTTCTCTATTCTCTTTATCTATTCATTCACTCAAGACGAATCTCCACCTATCACTCTTCATCGCTTCCTCTTTCTATCTCTACATTTTTCCATACATATCATTTCACTGTATGTATTTGCACAACTTATAACTGTATCAAATTACATATTGCTCAATACAAAGCTATTTCCAGTATTTATTTTTTTTTTCTAATTGTGTAGTGCTGTATGTTTTTGTGTAGGGAGAACAGATGCTGTGCTGACCCTTGAACCCAACCGGTCCCATGTATTTACTGGAGAGTCTGTTACATTCATATGTGACATGAGGGAAGGACAGGATGCTGACTGGTGGTACAGTATCAACAGGAATGGTCAACAATTTGTCAGCTACTCTCTGTCTAAACGCAACACATTACAATCTCTAGCAACAGGCCACAGTGGTGAATATCAGTGTATTGGTCATCTCAAACGTGACACATACCATAAAAAAGAGAGTAATAAAGTCACTCTGATTGTATCAGGTAAGTCAACAAACTTATTATCACTACCATCTTCTTTACCATCATTGTTCAACCCATGGATATATTTGGTACTGTCCTTGTTGATGTATCAATGTATAGTACACTTTCCAGTGTAAGATTTTTTTTTTTTATTCAGACCCCTTAAATGATGACCAGTTTCGCTAACTGTATTTTTTGAAAACGTGTTTAGTAGGTATAAAGCTAAGCAGATGGTGTAATGCAGCATATTCTTTGGTGTAAAGAACTAACCATCACACATAACCATGAGGGATAAGATAACAAAAAAGAGAAGAAGGGCAGAGTTCATTTCTCACAATAAAGAGATTCACATATTTATAAGTGGACTTGCACAACAAACTATGTGGTGCAGTCTTCTGTTGTGTGAACTGTATGGGGAAATTAACTTATATTTCTAAAGTAGACTTATCATTAATTTGATGGAAATTCTAAAGAGGGTGAATCTGTATATTAACTATAATTAAAAAATAATATAATGTAGAATTCTGATTGCACACTTTCAAACGTCCTGAGTGCATTATGTGATATGCTGCCACAACACTTGCTCAACATATATATGCAGTATGTGATCATGTGACTGAGCTGACTTGCTGAAACAAGGCTCCTCTTCTGCTGCATAGATGGTGATGTGATCCTGGAAAGTCCTGCTTTTGCCTTGTTTGTGGGAGAGTCGGTGACTCTGCGCTGTAGGCATCGTATTCAGGGAAATGAGAACAGAGCTAGTTTCTACAGAGATGGATCACTAGTTGAAATGGACACAAACCACTCTTCAATCAAAATATCTGAAACCACAGAAGAAATGACCATTAATCCAGTATCAAAGACAGATAAGGGATCCTACAAGTGTAAATTTGGTGAGCAGGACGGTGCAGAATCCAAAGAGAGGGAACTGAAAGTGGAAGGTAAGATGCTGTCACACTATGGTGAGAAATCTGAAAATGTTTTTGCCACACCAACATTACATCAAGAATTCAAACTCCTTAAAAATAACTGGTCTGGACCTTTCCTTGCTGATTGTGCAATATTAATCTGAACAGAGAGTCAGATCAGGTCAACTGGATGATGTAATAAATCTGTGTGTTCATGACTCTGCCTACAGCTACTCTGACCTATGAAGTCTAAATATAGACTGGACCTGGAAATGATACAGAGGAAAGACTCTAACTCAGATTGTCTTCTCTGGTAGATAACATACAATAAGACACAAGAAAGAGTATCTGGGTGGCACTGTCTCTCTAGAGACACTTGTAGTCCTGTTTAAATCTTTTTCAAAATGTTTTACTTTACTCATAAGAATGACTTCAGCTAGAATGTCTCTTCTATACCATTTAGAGGTCCAGCCTATATGTTTAGACTTCTCAAGGCCAGTGTCTCTCCAGTGTAGACCAGTAGATGCTCACTGGTCACTTAATGCTAAGTTCAAGTCAAATCTCAAGTGTTTGAGGGACAAGTCTGAGTCAAGGGTCAAGTTTCTGGTCATGAGTCTCAGACGTCTGCTTAAACCACAACATGGTTATTTCTAAGAGCAGAGAATTTAAGGCCAGCTGATTACATGATGTTTTATTTAGCTATGTGTACATGAGGCATTGGTTAAATAGAATGATGATGTACTATAACTCAAACAAAGGTACTGATAGGAACCACAAGTGTACAGTACAGGATCAGAACACAATGCAAGCTCAGCTTTTGAAGCTGCAATGCTGTTGAAAACGGCACTGCAGCTGATGCCATTAGTCCTGGGCATCGTTTTGAAAATTACAACACCAGAACGAATACCAGAACCCTTAAAGTGAAACCGATACCCACAATAAGGTACTTAATTCAATGTGAATGAAAGATTTCAGTTTTGTAAAATGCCACAGCCCACCACCCCTCCTCATCCAAATGTTTGTCACACAAATAGATTTTGAAAATGTTCAAATTATGAAAATATTTATTAATTAATTTCATACAATTAATTATTCATTCGGACAGTGTAGTTTTAAAATTTTAAGATTTTGAGTCGAGTCTGAAGTCAGTTTGTACGTGCGACTTGAGTGCAAGTCAAAAACTTGACTTCCCATCCCTGGTGTAGTCAAAGTGTGGTGACACAGAGTAGCTGCAGGCAGAATTGAACTTGTACAGTATGTGAATACTCTATAGCTGTGTTTGTCTTCATATAGTGACTTTACTTGTAAAATGTTTTCCTTCTAAACCAACAGCAGTTAGACCAAAGGCCAAACTGAGTGCTTACCCAACAACCATACCAGTAGGAGGCAGAGTGACGCTGACCTGCTCTGTGGAGGGCTCTTCTGGCTGGAAATACTACTGGTACAGACAAACCACAGACTCTGGACTACTGATCGTGGAAGATGGTGTACCCAACCTAAACAGAGATATCAGTGTCTCAGACGGAGGACTCTACTGGTGCAGAGGAGGGAGAGGACACCCGATTTTCTTCACACAGGACAGTGATGCAAAAACCATAAACAAAATTGGTGAGTTTGTTTTGGAATAAAACAACATGCATTCATGATTTATTTATACAGTTTAAAGTTACAGGGACAGTGCACATTAATAAACATTTCTGTAAATGTGCCAGCTTAGCCATCTTGGCTAATTTTCAACTGCAGTACCTGGGCAGGTGTAATGACAGCTACAAAAGACACATAAAATACATTAAATCAGGAACAGCAATACTGTACATATAGCAGAGCACACTTCATAAGAACACATAAAATACTTTAAAACAAGGACAACAATACATAAAACAAAGCACGCTTCAGATTATTTGAATAAGTTACAGTGTATGGCCACACACTTGATTGTCTTTTAACCATGATTTTAAATTAATTTTAAATGAACGATATGTGTCACAGTCTCTGATAAGTGTTGGCAGACTGTTCCATGTGTGAGCTGCTCTCACTGAAAAAGCTGACTGTCCGAAGGCAGTCCTCCTCATAGGTATTATACAATCCCCTCTTGCCACAGACCTAGTATGTCTATCATTAGTTGTTTTCTGCTTTATAAAAGCACTAAGAGGGGGAGGAGCCAAGCCATGCAGAATCTTATAGACAAGACAAGCGTCTGTAAATTTGATAAGATTGTCCCAGCTCAGTAAATTATGATTTCTTAGGCAGTAACAATGGTGATGGGTGTTTGGCTTCCTGTCAAGCACCTTAAGAGCCTGGTGGTATACTGACTGTACAGGTTTGAGTGTTGTACAGGAGGCTGGTGCCCAGCTAGTCAAACAGTATGACAAATATGACATGATCATGGCATTGAAATATAGTGTTGCTGCCTTAGTAGTTAGACAGTTTCTGATATGGCGGAAATTTGACAAGTTGAACTTTACTACCTTTGTTACCATCTTAATTTGTTTTTTAAATGTAAGATTAGAATCAATTGTTACACCAAGATAGTTGAAATCAGATACCACTGTCAGCTTTTCCCCTGCAACATAAACGTATGGTGTGAGATTATCTGTTGACCTCTTAGTGAAGAACATACAAACTGTTTTCTTTATGTTTAAGTGAAGACAGGAGTTATTAAGCCACTGTGTGACATAGGCCATCACTGCCGTGAGCTTACATGCAGCTTGCTGTTTGGTCGCTGCATGTACATAAATGACAGTATCATCTGCGTACATTTGAATCTCAGACTCATTGCATACAGTGGGAAGATCATTTATGTAAAGGCTAAACAACAGGGGCCCCAGAATTGATCCCTGAGGTACACCGATATCACAACTAAGGGCTGATGGCAGCTCCCCATTTATCTTAACCCTCTGTGCTCTGCCTTCCAGATAGGATTGCATCCATTTAATAGCATTCGGGGAGAAGTTGAACATTGAAAGCTTTGCAAGTAGGACATCATGATCCACAGTGTCAAAGGCTTTCTTTAGATCTAAGAATATGGCCCCAACAACTCCCCCCTTATCTAGTTTAGATTTCATATTCTCCAGGAGAAAGCAGTTAGCAGTTTCCGTTGAATGGTTAGATCTAAAACCAAACTGCATGGGATGCAGTCTGAAAGGGCTTTTGTTAAGGTGGCTAGTAAGTTGTTCTGCTACATATCTTTCAATTACCTTTGACACGATAGGTACTATGCTAATTGGCCTGTAATTGCATACCTCTGAAGGACCACCTGTTTTGTAAATAGGTGTTATTATGGCTGTCTTCCATGCTCTTGGGAAGACCCCTTCATTAATGGATCTATTGATAACATTTGTTATTGGACCAGACAAACACTCATTAAACATTTTCAGGAACATTGTGTCCAGTCCATACACATCTTTGGCTTTGGAATTCTTTAGGGAGTTTATAATCATTCTTACTTTTGTTTCAGAAATTTCCCTAATCTCAAACACAGGTTGATTGTAATTTACAGGCATCATACTTAGTAGATTGGTGGAAGAGCTCTGTATTAGTGTCCGTACTGATTCCACAAAATATGAATTAAAAGTTGCTGCTATTTGAGCTTCATCCTGTGTAATACTGCCATTCACACAGATTTCAAGGCGCTTTTCATTACCAGTATGATGTTTCCCTGTCAACCTCTTTAAGTTTTCCCAAATCAATTTGGAATTTGCCTTTGCTTGGTCAATGATATTAATAAAAATTTTTGCTTTTGCTTTCCTAATTTCTTTTGTTACCTTATTTCGTAGTCCCACAAACTTTAATCTATCAGTAACTAATTTTGATTTTAGAGCTGCTTTCAGTGCCGCATCACGTTCTCTCATCCATTTATGTATGTCACCACTTAACCATGGAAGAGCGTTTTTTTGTCTGCGGTCAGGTTTAGTTTTCCTTAAAAAAGTATTCATTATACATTGGATTGTGGACAAAAAGACCTGGCAGTCAGAGTCAACATCAGAATAAGACAGAATATTATTCCATTTAATCCCTTTAATTGCATTTTCAAAGTTATTTTGTTCTCCCTTAGGTATTCTGAGCTGACTGGGCTTTCTTACATCACAAGGACTAAGGCGCTTTTTGGACAATTTCCTAACTACAAGGGTTAAGTTATGATCAGATAGCCCAGTGATCATATTAAATGTTTTGACAATTCTCTCTGGTTTATTACTGAATATCAAATCTATCTGTGTTTTTGACAACTGTGTTATTCTTGTTGGTCCCTTAATTAGCTGTGTCAGGTCAAAGATATTTGTAATTCGTTTAAGAGCACTTCTATTGCATTTATCTTCCCAATTTATGTTAAAATCCCCCATTAAAATTACCTCTTTGTCGAAATTACATTCTTTTATTATACTGCTTAATTGGTCAAAAAAAGTAGTTTTGGAAGAGGGTGGTCTATACAAACTAACAAGGGTGAAAGACATTTGTGGAGATAATGTAATATTAAGTCCAATACATTCAAGTCCATTATCACATCGCCACTGGATTTGACGGCAACTGATATTATCTCTGACATAAAACATTATCCCCCCTCCTCTTCCTTCAGGTCTGTCCCTCCTGTAGATATTGTAGCCCGGGACGCTTAGTGCTGCACTTGGAGAGTTTTTATGTAGCCAGGTCTCTGATAGACACAGGTAATCCAAATTCGAGTCTGCGATAAGATGTTGAATTTGTTCACTTTTCCCAGTGACACTGCGAATGTTTATGTGCCCTCCAAGTAATCCCTTGGGTTTTGCTCGCGGATCCCACAGTATTCGTGCCTGATTGACAGTTTGGAAGAAGTTCCACCTCTTGCGCTTAATGATTGCAGGGTTTAAGAGTTTATGCTTCCTTTTGATTAGCTGTTGTGTCGTCGCCTTATGTTGATTGGCTGCTGCTGGTAGTTGCCTGGTAACGGTATTTACAGGGTCCAGTTCAATATCGGAAGACACTGAAATCAAAGTGGATACTTTTCTATGGCTCATGTCAATTCCTGGACAAGAACAGGGAGATGCAGATAACATCGGGCCTTGGCACTCACCCAACTCGCCGACCACCTGCACGTCGCCGGCTGTCTCCACCGTGGTGAGTTCAGTTTGTTTATTAGGCCCGGGATTGGGCTGGACATCCCCAGAGAGTAGAAGAGTTGTTGTCAACAGGTAGCTGAGCAATTTCCGAAATGCGTGGTATCCGTTGTTGTTTCGACTCTTGGATGAATCGTTACGTTGCGGTACAAAGTACGCTTGACCGTTGTTTAAGACATCACGATATGCTCCATACTGTCCGCTCCGAAAAAACGGCAAGCAGACGTGCTTTGTAGGGAAGTTGGCTTTTCCCGACGTCGACATTGTGACATCCCAGCATGGTCGCACTGACATGATCATTAATACCGCTACATAGCTGGTGACATGCCAGAAATAAGGCGCAGAATTGCGTATCCACTCATTGCGAGATTTTCTTTGCTGAGGTCTGCGTGATTGCAAAATGACATTAGACTTTGGAGGAGCAGCACCTGCCTCACTGCACCCTCCTTGGTCGGCCATCTTCCAATTTTGTTCTATTGTTCTATTTGTTCTATTGATTTTATATTTCTATTTGTATCGTAATTGGGGATTTTTGGTGTGAACAGTTAGCAACAGGGCTGTTGTGACCCTGCAACCCAACTGGCCTCAGCTATACAGTGGAGAGACCATCACTCTCAGATGTGAGATCCAGGGAGGAGGAGACACTGACTGGGAGTATGAATGGACAATGAACAGCTCAAACAAACCTCTGAAACAAGCTGCATATAAGATTGTCAGAGCTTCTGAGTCTGACAGTGGAGACTACTCATGTAAGGGCAGACAGAGAAGTGACCTATATTCTTCAACAGATTGGAGTAATACCATCAGATTGACAGTATCATGTAAGTCAGATCGTCTTTCATTCATAATAAATATGTCACTATGTCACATGTTTTTATGTTTTCATCTATCTACACATCCCAACAAGGCAATAGTAAACATGTCGTCCCCCACGAATAATGCAGTCCCCTCAGGGCCAATCAGTAACAAATATGTCACCTTGTGGTTTCTTCTTGTGTGGGAAAGAAATAACTGAAGAGGAGCCGTCATTCAGTGGACTGCAGCTTTTGAAATGCATTTATTTATTTATTTAATCATGTAATTGTAGTCTTGAAAATATCAGAAAACAGAAGTGGGATTCATCATTACCCCACGTTTTGTCAATTCGACTCATTGAGGGGGATAATAATTGAATCTTTTTTCACTTTAATCTTAACAGCACGTAGACCTAAGGCCAAACTGAGTGCTGACACAACAGCCATACCAGTAGGGGGCAGTGTGACGCTGACCTGCTCTGTGCAGGAATATTCTGGCTGGAAGTACTACTGGTACAGAAAGGAGAAAGACTCTGAACCCCTGACCACAGAAGATGATGATCCCAACTCAAATAAAATCAGTGTCTCACAGGAAGGACTCTACTGGTGCAGAGGAGTGAGAGGAGACT
The DNA here is from genome assembly GCF_048128805.1 of Centroberyx gerrardi. NCBI lineage: Eukaryota > Metazoa > Chordata > Actinopteri > Beryciformes > Berycidae > Centroberyx > Centroberyx gerrardi. The sequence continues at coordinate 7,750,331 of NC_136019.1, read as the reverse complement.
CGGTTTACTACACACAGTACAGTGACTCAATACGCATTGATAAAAATGGTGAGTTTGGCAATGTGTTTTGGAATGAAAAAATGTGTGTTCATGTTTATTATTTAAGATTAATGCTAGAAATTGTGAAGTTTGATGTTGATTTTACAGTCATTTTTGTATCCTAATTGGAGATTTTTGGTATGAACAGTTGCAAACAGGGCTGTTGTGACCCTGCAACCCAACTGGCCTCAGATATACAGTGGAGAGACCATCACTCTCAGATGTGAGATCCAGGGAGGAGGAGACACTGACTGGGAGTATGAATGGAGAACAACCAGCTCATACAAACCTCCAAAACAAAATGAATACAGGATTAGCAGTGCTTATACAACCCACAGTGGAGACTACTCATGTAAGGGCAGACAGAGAAGTGGACAGCAGTCTTCAACAGAGTGGAGCAGTGCCTTCAAATTGACAGTATCATGTAAGTCAGATCATTTTTCATTCATACTGAACATGTCAAGGATTCATTAAAAGGTTAATATATAGTATATACCTTCATATTATATTATACTGTATATTTGGAGGCAGCACTTAGAAACACTTACTAAATATGTTGTTGGAAGAGCGTCCAAGCATTGCATGTAATACACTGACAAGACTAGCTAAGTTATTCAGCATGTCATATTTTAATTCTGAGAAAAATACTTTCCAACAGATAAACCCACGCCTGTCCTCACCGTCTCTCCTGTATGGCTGAGTCCTGGAGCCTCAGTAACTCTGAGCTGTGAGGTTGAAGGTTCATCTGCAGGATGGAGGTTCTACTGGTACAAGGCTGTTCCCAAACTATCAGACAACTCCTACACCTATGAGCTGCTGCCTGGTAGCAACGATGGGACTGCAGAGGGTTCCTACATCCTTCATGGACCGACACACACAGGAGGATATATGTGTACAGCTGGGAGAGGAGACCCAGTGTTTTACAGTCGTGACAGTGAACCTAAGTTTATCTGGTCTGGAGGTGAGTGTGTTTCATTCATTCATTCATTTATGGACGAGCTATCGGCCCATATAGCCGAGTTAGTTAGCCTCCTCCTCCACTCACTCACTCACTGATTCTTTATCATTTCCCTCTTTCTCTCAATGGGCCTCATGCAAGGACATTCGTATTCTTCTCTTAAATTTCTCTTACTTTTTTCGTGAGGTGGTGTGGTGATACTACAGAAGACAAAAATACCATGATAAGGTCACTATAAACTCACTAGTGAGTACCACAGACACTCTAAGTCCATATCGGAGTATTATAGGAATATTATAGGACTATAGTGATTTGTCGTTAGGGCACCGTCACAGAAATAAAAAAAAAAAAGAAATGGCTTGACATGAAATTAGATGCAAAAAGCAAGGCGATCCATGCCTGCAACAGGAGGGGGCCAAGAGGAATTCTCCGTTACACAGACAGATGAAAGAATAGGCCTATACGTGCCATAATTGGCAATATAGCAGTGTCAGGTGTTCAGCAATTGTTGCCCTGGACAGCGACTTGCACCTCAACCTGGTAAGACCTAAAGCCATTTCTCTTTTTAAAGTTTAGATTCACTTGCACCCACATTAACATTATCAACTGGAGTAAAATAGCCTAGAAATCAGATTTATCTCCCTCTATGATATATTTACCCCCAATACAATCTAACCTTGCCTTTGTCTCATCTGAATGTTTGTCAAATAACCTGGCAATTATTAGTGTTTTTTGTTTTGTCTTTGTATTGAGCGCACTTATAGGCTACTATGTAACCTGCATGGATACTTATGAGATTCTATGCGGCTCTGGTAAAATAAATTACGCACTACCTTCTTTTGAAAAAGCCAACAGTGCTCCCTTGCTATTTTTCCTATGACTATAACCACTGTACTGGTTAATCTCAACATGATTATACATTACTTTACAGTGTCATTGATATATTCAAACTCAACATTTCTTCAAAGTGACAGAGATACAATCCATTAGTCAACAACAAAGTTTTTTTTTGCTTTGGAGAACAGCAGGTTGATTGTACGTGACTCATACGACAGGTCTGGACCACGGGTAAATTTTGTTCGTACCTAAGAGAAAATTCTAAATACGAGAAAATTGGTGAATGCGGCAAATTCTCTTAAATCGCTTGTGCGAGTGATTTAAGAACAAATCTGTTCGTACGAGTGGTTCTTGCATGAGGCCCAATATCTCTCTCTTTCTTATGATATTGCTTTACTTCAGAATTAGAGGACCATAGTTAAACCTCTTCAACTCTACCAGCTCCACCGGTGGGACCGTCATTACAAATACATGTTGCGGGAATAAGCTTTGTTCAAACCTACAGAATTTTATTTTAAATTTTGTCATGCTGAATTACAGGGCAATGTGTATATAAATGATGCACAGGATACTTATGTTAGGTTACTTTAGGTAGGGTACTTTCATTCTTTGTAATCCGATAAAATGTAAAAAAAAAACTTCTTTACTGTTTGAAAAGCCAGCGATAGGAATAAATCCACAAAATTGAAATGATTTAATTGTTTTCTTTCCTGGTGTGAAATCAAGGCGAAGACACGCCACCAGGGTTAACACATTTTTAGAGGAAACAAATTTTGCCGTAACCCCCAATACTTCAGCCTCTGCAGGCTAGATGCCGTTTCAAGGTAGACAGTTTATCAAGATGTCGGGGAGGGAACTGAGGGGAGGAAGGCAGGACTAATAATACACTTCGCTGCCTCAAGGCAAAATGTTGCATATTTTTAGCTTTAAATATCTCATAATATCTCTGCTCTCAGTTTGACCTCTGATTGTGTGTCTTTCAGATCGTCGCTCATCAGCTTCTGTCACAGTGAGTCCCAACAGAACGCAGCACTTCTCCTCTGAGTCTGTCTCACTGAGCTGTGAGGGAAACTCTACTGAGTGGAGAGTGAAGAGGTTTACTGAGGAAGGATATCTGGAACATTGTACATCTTACTGGGGGTCAATGACTGGATCCAAATGCAACATCATCGACATACGGTCTAGTGCAGTGTACTGGTGTGAGTCTGGATCAGGAGAGTTCAGCAACGCAGTCAACATCACTGTACAGTGTGCGTTTCAATTAAACATTTTTTTTTTTTACATTCAGTTAAGTCATTCAACATTTCATTACATTTTCCTGGCAAACTCCTAACATGTGGACATGTTTCCAAAGTGTTACATGCCTGTGTATTCATTAAAAAATCTATCACTCTTTCAGCAAGGGTCTTAAGGTAGCTTATAACTTAAATGATGTTCCATACTGAATTTTATTTTCTAGCCAGTGATCTTTTGTAACAGTAGGTGTCCAACTTGAACTGTGGATTGGATTTGGATCGAAACTCTTCATATTTAATTTTCTGTTTCACAGATGGAAGTCTTATCCTGCTGAGTCCTGTCCATCCTGTGACTGAGGGAGATTCTGTGACTCTTGGCTGCAAATCCAGGACAGAACCATTACGTTATAATGTGGATTTCTATCGAAATGACAAACTCATCCAAAACGAAACCACAGGGGAGATGACTATCCATGCTGTGTCTAAGTCAGACGAAGGCTTCTACAAGTGTAAATACTCTGAATACTCTCTCAACCGTGGAACAGAATCACCACAGAGTTGGATGGCAGTAAAATGTGAGTCGAATTAAAACAGCTTCTTCAGAGTTTTTTTTTTCATCAACTTTACAATCAGAGATGGAAAGAGTAGTGAAGTTTTTTACTCAGGTGAAAGTACTGTTACTTCAAGCCAATCACCTAGGTTGGAGTAAGAGAACTTGTCTTATAAATTAAAGTAGTAAATATGTATCTCACTAAAAAAAAATGCAGGTAAATGACTGATTACTGAATTTACTCAGAGTAGCCTAGTAAAAGTACAGATTTTTAGTAGTGAAAAATAAACATCATTAAATCTACATAAATAAAGTCACTAGGGTAATTTTAATCACTTAATATTCCTGCTTTCAATGTTAGTCAGATGTGGACGTGACAAAGAGCTTTTAAGAGTTTAATCAAAACAATTTTTGTTGCGATTTCACTTTAAAATAAGTCAGTGTTCATATACTAGTGACATCACAGGTGAACTGTTTTAATAATACCTCTCTAGTTGCAGTGTCCAGGCCTGCAAGCTCTTCATTTCCTGTGTGGTTGATCATTGGACTGGTTACTGTCATTTTACTGATCATACTCCTGCTGCTGCTGTGTTGCTACAGAAAGTCCAAAGGTGAGATTTTTTTCTCGCATATATTAGAGGGATTACACTCTGATTATTCAAAATCACTGAGCAATTCTCCCTTATGTCATGACACTGAATAGCTGAGGGACAATTTGTAAAGCAAGACTATATAACAACAAATGTGTTTTTCACAGATCCATGTTGTGGCAGGTAAGTACAGCACCAATTCTCTCATCTTAACCATAACAGTGGTAAATTCCATGTTATTTACTACATTTACTACATTTATTAGACCCATCCAGTCTCAGAGCACCAACCAGGGCTCCACTACAGACCAGAGAGAAGATCAAGAGAACGGACGGACTCCTCTCCATGGTCAGCCCTCAAACCAATCATGATTGCTCTTCAAGACTAATCATAAACCCTAACACTAACATTTATAACAATCACTTTCTAGTCAATGGAGACTGTTTCAAATAACAACCCATAAGATTGGAACTTTTTGATGATCTATTTTTAAATCAAACAGTCAACCTGTTAGGTTGATGGTCAGAGAATTTGTTTATATAACCATCTGTTCTATGGCACAACATCGTACCTCGCAGATTGTAACTAAACATAATCAAACACCGTTTCACACTGTTGAACCAAACCAAGCCAGTACTTTCAAATGTTGGCTCTACAGTATGAAAATACTATTGATGCCATTTCTTACACCTGACGAACCAACATTTGGTATTAACATCTACAAAACAATCAACAGCTCTAAAACAAATCTAAATGGTATAGCTTTGCTTTGCATCTATCTCTAAAACAATATGCCACACTCACATATAATTTGAGATGAGCTGTACTGACTGGAAACAGAATATTAAAAGTAACTTGCTCAGTGCTACAGACAGATTTGAACAAGATGTATGTTAGAACAGATGGTGAAGTTGGTAACATGGAATGAAAGTGATGAATTTGACCTTTATTTTTACTGACTTGTAGGTGATGCTTATGTCTATGAATCTATCAAAGGCTCTGAAGACACTGAAAATGGTACAGTATATACTTTATGATTAGCAAAGATCAGTTGGAAATGCTAGAATCACTGAAATTAACATGAGTAACTGATTGATTGAGATTCCAATAAGTAGAAAAATCTACATTTCAGGCGGACCTGCAGATGAATCCAATGACATCACCTATTCTTCGATTGAACTCAAAAACGTTCACAAGAAAGGTGAGTACACAAATTATAAACATGAAATGATACAGAATAGCCAGCAATGCCGAAATATATCTAAAAGAAAGTAGGTGTTTTTAAAAATACATTTATATGATCATCCTCAACAGTGAAGCATGTTGATCCAGCGGAGAGCTCGGTCTATTCTGATGTGAAGATAGGATCAACCACAGGTAAAATCATTTATTCATCATCCTCACTAACCTTTCAGCCACAAGCTCATTTACACAAACTTTTCACTGAAACTGGATCACAGCATCATTACTAATTATACCAGATGTAATCCTGGGTCAGGATGCAGTTCAAATCACCTCAGTCACTTTGGCTGTTTGCTTTGGGTCGTTAATGCCCAGATAATTCTAATGAGACAATTAAAATACTTCCAAGATGTCAGAAAAGTTTCAGCCAATCGCTAGAGTATAAATAAAGAGTTTTTATGTTTGTTTATATACGTTTGTATCCATATTATATCCATGACTGTCATGTCCATTCAAATCAAGGGCCATGTGCCCTCTCCAGTATTTCCATACCCTGCCATCTGACGTGTAATAAAACATAAGTTTTTGTTGCTTTTCTTGTAGTCTAGCCATGATGTTTCAGATTGTGTAGTAGATCATACCCCTCCTCACTTTCTCAGATTCTTACACAAACAAGCTTACAGATAGCTGTGTTTCAAAACGCAATCTATCGCCAACAATAGCTGTGTAAATGGTTATGTTCTCTACTGCATTGTGAACTTGTTTCTGTAACTGCCCCCTCAAAAATTATGGGTGCACTATGTCCCTGCATATGACACCTACTAGTTGCTGTGTGTAAACACATTAGCTCTGGTGTCAACACAAATTCAGATATCACAAGCAACTGATCTCATGTATGTGTAATGAAGAACTGGGAAATTGAGTTGTTTTCACTTGGCTTGTTTCTTCTCTGGCTCTAGTTGCCAGTAAATAGGTTTTCTTCAACACACCAGGGCAAAACACACACATGAGATGTTTTTCTTTTTAATGTATTGTTTATTTGATCAACAAACTGAACAGTGTTTCATTTGATTTTCCCTTCAAGCATTTTATTTTCGGAAGCCATTGTATCACCTCAGAGTAAAAAGTTTCAAATATCTTTATTTACTCTATCCATCCATTTGCTAACATGGTTTCTGCTATGCTTCCAAAAGGCCACATGAAGTCCTAAAACCAGACAAACATTCACTTACGCAAAACATCAGTTTTAACTATTAAAGTCAAATGCAGTTTATCATGTCTGCTTTACAAATGATTCCTGAAATGTGTCTTCTGTTCTAGAAGAATCAAATGTGACCTATGCCCAGGTTTACCACCAAAATAAAGGTAAAGCCAAGGATAACAAAGGTAAGTAAAGCCTATATCCACCTGCAGTCAGTAGTGTTAGCGTGCAACATATTGTTCTTGGACAGTTTCATGTGATTTCTGTGTATGTCCTCCCTCCACACATATGAACCTGCCATGTTTGTGAAATGGTAGCTGTGTTTTATTCATTTCAATGCCAACTGTTGTGGTAACCAGGGAGCTAGTTAGTGATCATTCATGTCTTCTTCTGCGTTTTATTTTTATGTATATATACTATTTTGGAGAAAACTATTCAGACAGTATACATGCATTGGTAACTGTTGTAGGTATGAGTACTTTGGGCATTATCATAGTGTTTTCACCAGTGAGCTACATATTAAAACTGAGTATTTGGAGACCAAGAATCAAAATACTGTGGGTCTATGCACATCCATTTAAAATTTAAATTGAATTAATGTTTTGCGGTCCACAGAATTATCAACTCCTGCAGAAATTCAAGATACTGTTTATTCTGAAGTCAAAGCGAGAACACCACTTGGTAATATAAAGCTATTTTTATCATACTTATAGAGCTAATGCTGCCATATCATATACATATTTTGTCTTGTTTTTTTATGCTGCATTCTACAGATAATTAAATGGATTACAACTGAATGTAAAATGTCAGACAGCACCCGTACATCTTCAATAACAGTAGGCTATATCTCTGTGTTACGTTTTTAAGTTGTTCGCTGTGTTTTTGTTCCAGATCCGTAAAGAGAAGTGCGTCAGCCAACCAAAGAGAGAGAGACATGGACGACAAGAAAACATGAAAAGAAAAATACATTCTTACTTACCTGACACACTGTATCATTTATACAACCACACAGATGTAACTGCAAATTCACACATGCAAATTCAAGCACATGCCTTTTAAACTGAATCGCCTTTCTGAGCATGTACAAGTTTATACTCCACCCTTCTACAGTCTGTATGGGGCACGCAATAATTGTACGTATCTCTACTATTCAGATATCACACATGCACACTATGTTGTACAGATTATTTTGATAGCAGATCATTAATACAGACAGTTGTATGCAGTTGAATGAAGTTTGTTGTTCCAAGCACAAACTGCAGGACCACTGAGACACTTTGTCATTTTAAGAGTTTATGCATATCTACAATATATATATATATATATATTGGGTACAATTATTTTGTCACATTATTTTTTAAAGCTGCACTAGGGAACTTTGCACAAAGGCAGGTCCAAATGGCAGGGAGAGGTAGCCTAACTCTGAAAAATTTGAACTTAAATACCCAGAAATCAGTGATCATTTTATACCAAAGGATACCAAAGGGACGAGAGAGGCAAAATATCTAATTTGGTGAGTCCAACTTTCTCTAGATGGAGCGCTGCTCACCAGGGTTCGAATTGAGTCCCAACTCTTGGGGGGTCCCACCCAGAAAGGGGGTGGTGTGGGAAGAGTGGAGTGAATTGAGTGGAACACTCAATTTGATGACTTTTGAAGGAAATTACAGGCTATAGAAATAATGGTATTAGTTTATGGTACTCGTTTGTGGGTTTATTATTGTTTATGCTAACTTGGAACTAACCTAACCTAACCTGCCACTGCATAGAGCATTGTATAGGGCTGACGTGGCAGTTAAACCTGCTGCCTATGGTCATATAAAAGTTGAAATCACAAAACTTACAGTACATATGTCCTGCTGCTGGGCTGGGACTGGTCTGGTGCTGGTCTGGACTGTCCTGATGCTGGAGTGTGCTGGTTTGCACTGGGCTGCTGCTCCTCTGAACTCTACAAGATGCAAGTTAAATATGTTCTAAAGACTGTTGGCTGATATCTATAGCACATTAGATTTTTTTTTATATAAAAACACCAGTTCATAGCTTAATTGAAGCATAAATAAAATGTTATGACACATGGTGTTAGAACACATTTTTCAAAATGGTTGTCAACAAACAAGTTGACCATTTCTGGGGGAAAATAATTACCCTTCAAAAAGTCTGTCATGAGAAGCCTCCTCTTTTTCCATCCGCTTCTGACGACAGTTGCGTTTTCAGGTCAATATTCCACTAGCAACAGTGTTTTCCAACTCCCGGCTACAGAGCCTTTTAGCCTTTCAAATTCGGCCTAACATTACAGTAGTTAACGTTAGCTAGCTAGCTAAACCTAGCATACGTTGGCTAGTAACCCAACTGGTGTATAGCAGTTAGGTTAAGTAGCTAATCAGTTACAGTTCAAGTTAGAAGTAAAAATGTGAATCGTTTAAGAGAGGAGCACAAAGTGGATTTTCCTTATGATAAATGTAGTTACTAACGTTTTATAAAACTGATAGTTCCGATCCTTGATTATGATTGGCTGAGCTGCGTTCGAAGCCGTTTTAAAATACTCTATTCACGCGTACGTTAAACGGGCAGTTGCACTCTGTCACGTAAGAAACCGCGCGTTTGTACATCACGTTACCGAGGTGACAGATTGGTGCTGCATTCACGGAAACTCGTAAATTTGGGGAACTTCAGAAATTTGCGGGTATTTATACAATATACAGTATGCTGCATTCTCTCGGAAATTTGGGTTTTATTTAATAACGTGACATGGGACCCCCCAAGTTTAGATTCCTCTTTCTGCTCACTGCGGTTTAGGAGACAGTTTGTATTTCACTCTTAAGTTTTGATTTGTCACTTCCTGTCCGGAAAAGTGTCCATATGGTCATACTGAAACTAGAATTTCATTTGGACAAATAGGGAGAATCTATTGGATCTCAATTAGTGGGGGTGGGACCGCACTTGATAGGCTGATAAGACGTGTATTTTTCCTAGTGCAGCTTTAAGTCAGCATCTTATTCCATGTTATGTGTGAAACACAGGGATGTCCAGAATTGCCTTTTCATATGTAATGAACTGATGTCAAAGAGAACATGATACATTTCTGAGTTTTCCTCTGTCCTTTTAAAACTGTATAGATACTGTAGATAGATAGATAGATAGATAGATAGATACTTTATTTATCCTGGAGTGAAATGTAACTGTTTATTTTGTATCTTTTAAAACTTGGTCTTTCACCAGTTTATGCAACAATAAACATTTAATGTCTTGAGCAAGCTGTCAGTAGTGTTTTTATATTGAAATGATTGTACAATTTTCTCCTTACAGCCATGTTTAGTCTGTTATTCTGTTTTTCCGTATAATCCTCCCTGTATATTGATCAATCAAGTATTCTGTCCCGAATGTGAGGCAAGGTGTTGATGGAAAAGAGCAAAAGCATGCACAGACTATTTTCCCTGGGTAAATACAGGTTAAATATGCGTTAAAGGTTTACTTGAAATTGCATCAGTCACGGACTGTATTTACACAGAAACAAATATTGTAACACCTCGAGCCCCAGAATTGTTTATACTGGAAATATCAAAGAGTGAAACTGGGCAACATGAATCAGCTTTCTTGCTGGTGTTGATTTGTAAACTCAGTCATGGAGGGAAACAAATTCTGAGGTTTTCCTTCTTATCCGCTTGGTGGTGCTGTGTGGTTTTGGTGCTTTTTGCATTCAGTCACTATTGGGACTTAGTGGGAGCTCAGGGTCTCTCTGTACCATATGATATACTATGATCAAATATCAATTCACGTGTCTCTGTGATTATGTGTTTTTTATCTAATACAATTGCATAAAAAAAGGTTTTTGTAGATGTTGTTTTAATAATTTGAAGTGTTCCATTCCAAGATGTTATTTATCCATCCAGGAAGAAAATGTGCTGACTATTTAAAAAAATGCAACCAACGATGTATGTCATATTCTATTTTGAGGTTTTTAGAGAATATAATGCTAATGCTAATCCACCGTGGGATTTCATTTCACGTCAGAACCTTTTTGTCAGATTAGGTCTCCACTTTTTAAAATGGTGGATATGTTATTGTGAATTAAAAGATCCTCATTTGGACCTATTTGGGTGGTGTTTCATAAGGATTTGATGGGTGCGTCCATAAACATGCTAATTCTTTTTTGGTTCCGTCTTGACTCACTGACCAGCGACATTTCTGCTGCCATTTACTTCATACACCCGGTATCACTTCCCCTTTCCAAAAAGACAGACACAAAACAGTGTGTGGTAACAGTACAGGGCAGCGTTTCACCAAGTATAGTTTTATTTTGCTTTTTTTCCAAGCAGCATGATAACACATTATGTCGGGTAGCCCAACAGACAGCTTCCCCCACCACATTTTCTTTAGACTTTAAACAACTGTTAGAGCAGATGAATAACATCAAAATGAATGTAATCCAATCTGAAAACGACATTTAATGAAGTAGAAAATGATACAACATAAATCCCTTTCAGCAGTGGGGAGAATAAGCTCTGAAGTGAAGTATTGAGTGGAGCGTTGAATCATATCAAATCATATCAAACCATATCAAACGTTAGGAGAAAAAAAGTCAACGTGTTTATTCCACTGGATGATCATATCTGACTCAGGAAGGAAATAGAAAGGAAACGAGTTTATATCTAGCTAGACACATTAACTGACATCGCTCCAAAGATAGCAATAAGCCCAAATTCACATCAAAACCTTTCAACAACTGTCCTCAATGTTCTATTCTATTATATTCTATTCTGAATTCAATGAGGAATGCCTGCAATATGGTGTGTGAATACAGAGAACACAGAAATCACTATTAACATGGGCCACTTAATAGCATTTGTTATATTCTTAGTGTAGGCTTAGCTGTTAGGCAGCATGGTGACCTAATGTTTAGTGGGACGTCCTGTAATCGAAAGGTCACAGGTTCAATCCCAACAACAGTCGTGCGCCCCGTCAAAAGCGTCCAAGACACTGAACCCCAAATAAAATACCTGTTCACTCATTCTACGTTCCTCAGGATAAGAGCAGCAGCTAAATGCCTAGAAATGTAACAGAAAAAAAAAACCTTGATCGAGTGTCAATATTCACCAAAGTGTGTTTGTTTGATGCTTCACGATACAGTGTGGGTGGCTGCAATTCAGAGTGATCGACATCGTCGCTGTTTCTGTTTCACCCTGTGGGTTTCTTTACGTGGTTTAACAGCAAACCGACCATCACCTCTGTGTTGATAGGAAATCAAGCTGGGTTGCATGCAACACACACTTCTGCAGAAGCCTGTGCGGGCAGAAACACAGCCATAAGTAATATGGACATAGTGGCTGATTTCCTTTAGGCTACTACCACCCCTGATGGATAAGACTATGGGCCATTTGTAGCATTTTCTTACTGCAGAATCAATTCAAACTGAGCTGGACTGAGTTTAAAGCGGCCTGGTTAATCCTGATTTAGACTTATGCTGTTTAATACACACGCGTCACTCTGTTTTCTCTCCAAATTCACCACTGCCATAGATAAATAAGATGAAACTTTAATGATTCTTGTGGGGAAATTGGGCGTAGGCTTCTAGTCTCTCTGAATTTTGACTTTAAACACCTTCAAAGCCCACAGAAATCAACAGAAAATGCTGTGATGAAAATGCAAGTTTTACTAAGGCCCCATCAAAAGGTTAATGTCAAGTTTATTTCACATCAAGTTTATTTATATAGTAATGGAGCGTACACTGATGAGAGACTAGTGATGGTTAGCCTTCAACCACAGTGTCTGCGCTTCACACTGCAAATAGGAAGTGTAAAGGTCAGAGCAGAACAGGCCGAGGTCTGCATGGAAAAAGATCCTCTTTCACTGGAATGTCAACGTTTGTCCCTGTGCTAAACCACAGTCTTTGTCTCGATGCTCTGTAATTCACTTCCTTCTCTGAAGTGCACAAGCAGCCCCACACAAACCTTAGACTCATTACAAGCCTCATCGCTACCACACACACAAGCACAAACACACACGCTTGCACATGCATGCGCACATACACACGCACATACAGAAAATGTGATTGATGATCTGATGATGAACAAATTGTTAGAAATGATGAAATAATGCCCACTAAAGCAACTGAGATGAAGTGCAGGTTGGAGTTTTGGTTATACAAACATTTCTCAGAGGCAGAGCTCCTCTGCTCTGCAGGCAGAAATAATCTCATTGGTTGAGTTAAACCTCAGTGGGCGGAGTGTAGCAAGCGAGAGAAACCCATTTTCAATCACCTCCAACTGAAGCCAGAAGCCATAGAAAACAATCATTTAATATCAGTCTAAAAATGTTAACTTCGCAAATTACTTGTCTTTTTTGATTTACTTCATGGTTTAAAGGGCACCAGTGAGAGAAGGCTATACCTAACAGTAAAGGGTCATTTAGTCAACAAGAGCTTGGCAATGAGTTTTCTCTCTCCTAAGTCTTCTTTTTATTTCCCACAGTATAAGGCCAGCCCCTTTCATGTTTGTGGTCCAAGTTCTGACAGAAAGTCCCCCCACTCTCTGCCTCCTCTCTTTTTTTTTAAAGGGCGCCAGCTTGAAATAAAGTGAGAAGGATATACCTATCAGTAAAGGGTCATTTAGTCAACAAGAGCTTGGCAATGAGTGAAGGATAAGACTCCATGCCTATGATGTTCAACTTTTCGATATGTTTAACTCTTTCAGCAGGTGGCACTGAAGTTTGGTATTCGGACATTTTGCTAGCAAACCTGTCCCTGTGTTGACGGCGTGAGAAAAGGTTTCATGACGTCACACCCTGCGACTTGCCTTATGTTAGCTGGAGGTAGCTGCTTAGCATTTTGACTGTTTAAGACGCATGTATTTTCTGTCATACATTAGTTATAAAAGACAAAGACAAAGCATATGATGAGACCAATACAGAGATGTCATATTTATTGTTATTGCATGTTTTTCCTATTCTTCTTCTTCTTCTTCTTCTTCTTCTTCTTCTTCTTCTTCATTCTACAGGGTTTTTGAATTTTTTTTTAATTTGAGCCCACAGCGCATGACAATGTTTGACTGTAAATGGTAGGCTACTAGACACAGCCACTGTAAACTGTCGCATAATATATGACCAAGCTTCATGAAAGTAAATCACAAAATTCTCCAGTCATTGTAAATGAAATATGTCCAATTTCGGAATTTCAGCTCAAAAATTACATTTTTGTATGTTGCCCTCATATAAACAACTATAGCCAAGGGAAAACAAAGCATCTTTAAACATCAGCTTCTCCTTATGGAGTAGTCAATCTCAGTAAATACAAGCATTTCCATATTGTCCAGATAATGCATGCCAATTATCTGAATTTTATCTTTAAAACTGAATCTGCCCTCAGGGAAAGAAAGTCACAATTATGTCCCCTGTGGCTGCTTTTAACAGCATCCACTCTTGGTCAAAGTGTGAAACAACCACTAGTCCAGCCACTGCTCAGCTGGCTCAGTGAATTCATGACTGGCCATTGGCACCAAAGGTTGTGAAATTGAATCCAGGGTGGAGCTGAAGAAACATGACACAATGTCATGCACCAGTGCTGGCTGTGATTTGGCCAAAGCACATATGATGTCATTTGTCCAGAAGGACTTCAATGTCTGGACCCCTGGAATGGCTGCTTGTAACTGTATTTCTTCTCTTTTTACTCTTCCGCCATCTTTCATACTCTTCTTTTTATTTCTCTTCCCTAAGTCTTCTATTTCTTACCACAGTAGCTATTTAAGGCCAGCCCCGTTCATGTTTGCGGTCCAAGTTCTGCTAGTCGCTGGCAGAAAGTCCCCCCACTCTCCACCTCCTCTCTTTTTTTTCTGTAAAGTTGTCAGTTAGCAGTGTCAGATAGAGCAGAAGAGGAAACAGAAGTTGTTCCTCCCTTCACAGAGATGGCTGGTGGTCGCCTGCTTCGCCTGCCCTGCTTCTTCAAACACAGTGCTGTGCTGCTGCTTGTGGTCTACTTCCATGGTATGTTCCCCTGTAACCCCCATTCAGTTTACACAGTTTTATAATCTTTAAGGATCTTTGTGTGCCGGATACAGATACACTCAGACATGTGATTAGAAAAGTATTGGCAAACTATGTTGCTCATGCTGGTGTGTTTATTTACAGAATGTTTGCCTACCATTTGGGGAAAAACAGTAACTTCCTTGGAAGTATTTGCTGTGTGTTTGAAATTACATGGAAGCTAATTGTAGTTCAGTCTGTTTGCTATGTCAGATGACATATTTGGATTTTTTGTAAACAGCATAGAGGAGATATACTGCCTTGGCTTGAACGTTATAGCGAATTGATTCTCATTGGAGAATGGGGGATTCATGAATCCAAAAAGTTAATTCAAGGAATCAGCATTTCAACATTTAAAAATGATTTGTTTTTCTTGCATTTCACAGGCTTAGGGTGCCTTGTATTTATTGACGACTTGCCCTCCTCCCTTTTTTGAACTTTTGGATTTTTATTAACAGACAAACCATTCTATTGTATCAGTCAGTTTTTTATTTGAGGACATACTTGGTCTTTTAAGTGTGAGTATAGACTGTGCGTCAGCAAATTTCCTCCATCTGCTCAGCAAGAAATCTTTAAATAACTCGATGCAAGACAGGGATAGAACATCCTTTCTGTTTGCTTCTACTGGTTTCGCAGGACTGCTTGTTGAAGTCATATTCTGGGTGTGTTTTAGATGTTGGTATATCTTTACAATTGACTGTACTTCTGACAAAACATGATAAATCTTTCAACTTCTGTTTTATGGCTACTCTAAATATAGTGATAGTATGTGCACTGTGAAGGGGGTGTGGACCTGTTCTGAACATGCTCAGTTTCAGCCAGACTCAGTCACTATCACACATAGAATAGAATAGAATAGAATAGAATAAAGCTCTGGTTATTTGTCCAGTGAGCACATGCTATGTTATTTTACGTCATGCTGTTATGTTATGTGTTATGTTATGATGTGCTGTGTTGTGTTATGTTATGTTATGTTATGTTATGTTATGCTATGCTATGCTACCCTACGACAGTTATTCTCAACCTTTTTCACATCAAGGACCCCTAATTTAGTCCACATTAGGGCCACGGACCCCCATTTGATGAGATTTTGTCTCTCGGACCCAAATCTGAGAATATTTTTATTGTTAGATATGATTTTGTCCAGTATTCCATGACTGTCTGTATTGTAGGTAGAGAGATAACAGTGAAACTATGATCAAAACAGTCATTCTTCTACATTCTCTAATTGTGTTAACTTCTTGTGAATGAAATAATGCTGAAGTTTAACAATTCATCAGTTTGCTGGGGACCCACTGGAACTCCCTCAAAGACCCCTGGTGGTCCCTGGACCCCACGTTGAGAGCCACTGTCCTACAATACGTTTTACATTGTTATGTTTTATGTTATGTTATATTATGTTGTGTTGTCTCTCTCTCTCTCTATCTCTCTCTCTCTCTCTCTCTCTCAAATTCAAATTCAAATTCAAATTCAAACCCTTCACCACATAGTGAGCGTCAGTAGTTTGATGTGTAAATACAGTGTTTGTGTAGAAACAATAACATAAATGTAACATGCAAAGATTTAGTAAAATAATGGTCAAAATATAATTCAAATAATAATCAACGATAGCAGAGCATAAAGTGATAAGATATAAATAGTAAAGAGATGAAAATGTAACAAATCAGGTTCAGGGTTTACTGGCTGTGTGTCCTGGAGGAGCCGCTGTCTCTGGACTGAAGACAGGCGAGGACAAAGTCTGCAGCTGTTTGGACTGTCTGCATGCTTTCTCCCAGAATCTTTGTATTTTTTTCCGCAAATTTAGGCAAATATTTATTTCTAATGTCTTGGTGTTTGGAGCACCAGAGCAAGAAATGCTGTTCGTCTTCTATGTCTCCTGAGCTACAGTGTTGCCTCTCTTGCGTTGCTAGCCATGTTTTTTTCTGTGGCGCCTTACCTCGATAGCAAGACTGTGGCCATTTAGTCTATACATTTTTAATGTTTTCCTTTTTTTTTAAATTGTTTTATATTTATAAGATATTTTGCCAATTCAATATCTCTATTAAGAGTTTCATAACATTGTAATTTGTTGTTTGCTTTAGTTTCGTTTCGCCAATACTCATCATATACATGTTGGTTGGAGATGTCAGTTTCTTTGAATTTTGTGGCTGGGGGTTGGACAGCTGAATTTAGCTGGTGTTTCTGAGCTAGTCGTTCTAGCGGGTCTCTCTCTGGGTTCTGGTGTTTACAGATGAAGGCTTTATGGTGGTAACAGTCTGGGTCACTTTGTGACAAGTGACTCCAGAATTTACAGGCTCTTTTCTATTGGCAGTAGGAGGGGGAATTTTCCTAGTTCTGCTCTGCAGGCTAAGTTTGGGACATTTCTGTGAACTCCTAGGATGTTTTTAGTGAATTCAAGGTGGAGAATTTCGGGGAGGCTTTTGTCCTAAGTTTTTTTAGTCTAAATTATGCAGTAGCCCCCAAATTTCACTGCCGTATAAAATAATTGGTTGAATAACGGAATCAAAAAGTTTCAACCAGATTCTAATTGGGGGGTTGAATTTGTAAAGAGTTTTTCTAACGGCGTAAAAAGTCCTGCGTGCCTTTTCTGTCAGTGTCTATATGGCTGTCTCGAACCGCCCAGATGAACTGATCGTCAAGTCGAGGTAGGTGTAGTTGGTGGTGTGTGTGAGGGCTCTCCCTCCAAGACTGAAATGGTATCTACTTTCCTGAGATCTGGACTTTTTTTGAAACACCATTACTTTTGTTTTGTCTGGGTTTATTGATAATTCCCAGTCCTTGCAGTAATTTTCAAGCAAGGACAGCTTTTGCTGTAGTCCTTGCTCAGTAGGTGACAGTATAACAAGGTCATCTGCATAGTGCATATAGCAGACATTTTATTTCTTGGTCTCCAAGAGTGAGTCCTGGCGATGCAGATGATTCCAGAGTTCTTGCCAATTCATTGATGTAAATGTTAAATAGTGTGGGGCTCAAATTGCATCCTTGTCTTAACCCTCTGTTCTGGCTAAAAAATTGTGTTCTTTTATTGTCTAGTTTAAGGCAGCATTTGTTTTCGTTGTAGATTCCTTTAAAGATGTCGTAGACCTTTCCTCCGACACCAGTTTGGAGGAGTTTGAAGAACAGTCCCTTGTGCCAAATGGAATCAAACGCTTTTTTGAAATCAATGAAACTTTCCCTTTCCCTTCCCGCTCCCTCTCTCTCTCTCCCTAATCTTTTGACAATGACCTTTCAAGAAGATAATACTAACTGTTATATTTGCTCATGTGTTTCAGATGTGGAGGCTGCCACTTGTAAAGACTTAGTCCATAAAAAAGTTGGAGACACTGTGGAGCTTCCTTCATGCCTACCAAGTGAATCGGTCACCTTGGCAAGATGGAAATATCAAGGGCTAGAAATTGTAGAATGGGATCAGAGTTCAGGTGAACAAGTAAAGGCTTCGCAATTTGAAGGCAGAGTAAACATAAACACCAAAAACTTTAGTCTAACAGTAAAAAGTCTGACTCTTCGAGACTCTGGGAATTTCAGTTTTGTCTCAGCGGTGAATGACACACAAAGGGGCACGATCACCATCCCTATGCAAGTTCATGGTAGGATATTTATGTTTTTTTTATCCTTGTCGTATTGAGTTTACCTTTAATGATAGCAGTTGGTACATGATCTACAGGCACACAGTATTAATATTGTGTGCCTAGTGAATGTGGAAATAAAGTATTATGTTTACATCACGGCTCATAAGCAGAGAGTTCTTTTACTTTTCCCCAAACTAAGAATCAGTCTGAAATGCTGGTATCCTATTGAATTGTTTTCCACAGCTTTCTATTATCATCCAGGGAAAAGTCTCCTCTCCATGACATCAAGAAAAGGTTTAATCATTTATTAATCCATCCATCCATCCATCTCTCTCTCTCCCTCCCTCCCTCCCTCCCTCCCTCCACTGCTCTATCAGAGCCCATAACTGAGGATCCTGTCCCGGCGGTGAACTCCACCTGGCATGCATCGAACAGCACCTGTACGGTTTTGGTGGAGTGCAACGTGACCCGCTACAGCAGGGTGTCGTACAACTGGACCGTGGGGAACCAGACCCACGAGGGCTCCAGGGGGCATTTCTCCCTCACGCCACAGGAGGGAGACACTGATGTCAACTGCACAGTTTACAATGCTGTCAGTGTGAAATCTGCATTCAAAACAGTGAAGTGCAGCAACGACACGTCCCCAGACCCACCAGGTATGTGCAGGGCTTTAACTGAACTGCAGATTTAGATTTGAGGGACTTGAGTATTTCAACCTGAGGAACAGTTTTTCTCCACCACATCTCAAAGTATTCACTATTACATCTGATTTAACAGTTTTGCATATACAAAACATATGATCATATCATGGGAATAGCATTTTTTTTAAATTAGTTGTTGGTGCCATGAATGTAAAGTGATTGCAGTTCATGAGTGTAAATGTGAATGTAGTCCAATTCTCTGAGGGTATTTTAATAAAGTTATTATGCATCACACAGCTGGATGAATAGAATGATAAAGATAATGATGAGGAGGAGAAGGAGAAGGAGGAGGATGGTTGTGATGATGTTAATGAGGATGATGATGACTATGATGACTAAAAAAACTCTGCTAGGGGGTGAGAGTGGGCCATACCTGTCCTTCATGTATTCAGTTTCAGGTAACGGTGTTACAGACGCTCCTGTGTCCATCTTGAAACAAAGAGACCCCCCATTTATAGTCAGAGTTTCTTTCCATGAGGACCTTATCTGGGGATTCTGCACTGCCACTGTTCCCAAATATGCTGCAGCTAACTCTGTCTCTACAGAATTAAGGGTTTGAGCTGACCTGCATACAACAGCAAAAATGTCCCTTCTTGTGGCATTTCCTGCATTCAACATCCTTTGCCGGGCACACACTCCATGAATGCTTTGGAGTCTTGCTTGACTGTGGTTGAGGAAGACTGATGTGGATTCTGAACATAACGTTGATTTGTTTTCTGCCTGTAGCTATTTTTCTTGGATTTATGACACACCACCGCATCCATGTGGGCAGGGGAATCGGCTGAGCGTAAAATAGTTTACTGCTTTTTCACTTCCTCATGTTGCCTCACTTGTGCAATGGCTGTGGCTACATCCAATTTGGGGTTTAACTGTAGCCTCTCTGACAAGGTAGCATTATGTAGGGCCTATTCCAACTACAATCCTATCTCGGATCATTTCCTCACGTAATTCCCCATAGTTGCAACGTTCCGCCATTTTGTGCACATCAGTAATAAAGTGCTCTGCACTCTCTCCGGCTTCCTGGGCTCTTTTGTTAAACTTTGCCCGTTCGTAAATGACATTATGTACTCCAACAAAGTGTCCGTCAAAAGCCCTTTTAACAGCCTCATAGTTCTTCAGCTGCGCTGTCGTCAGAGGCAGAGAACTCAGTATGTCGTCGGCCTTGTCTCCCATAGTGTAAATCAGAGAATTGACCTGATATTCCCCGTCTTTGTCATTCAGACCTGACGCTGTCCTGAAGCGTTCGAATCGTCTGATCCCAGTGGGCCACGAACTTGGTTCAAAGTCAAATGATCCCGGTGGCGTAATTGCTAACATATGCTCCATATCGACTGTGCAGAGTGGACGTAGCCCGTTAGCTACTCTGGCCCGGTCAGGCATTAGCCTCTTGTCTTTAACTTCGTGACACGCATCTTCATTCACCAAACTTCTGTAAAGTGGTCGAACTGGTCATCACAGTCTTGCTAGACTCTATCCATCATGGGTGTAGCACTTCTGACACCATGTATTGTTGCTCTGTTATCCTCATAATACAAGTCTCATACACACCTCAAATCCCCCAGTCCACAGCGCCACACCGTGGCATACTCCTACCATTACAATTACTACTGCTGCTACTACTTAATCATGATAGTAATAGTAATACTGTCTCAGTTGCAGGGTCAGTAGATTTTGTGATCTACGTGGCTGCAGCATCAGGGATTGGTTGTTTGGCCCTGGTTGCCATTGTGGCTGCAGGTGTTTATCACTGGAAACAAAGACAAGCAGGTAGGAAACTCTCCCTTCACCAGTGAATGGCAAATGTGTGCTGCCTGATCTATGATGCAGCTGGCTGTGAACGTGCATAAATGTGCATAGATAATTGACTATGATCAATTTGACCACATATTGCTTGTTTTTTTCCCTTGAGGATCTATAATTGGATTTAATAGCCTACATGTCTTTTGACTACTGCCGATCCTTCCATATCTCTAAGTTGTCTCTCATGCTGCACTAAACAATACCAACAGACACTGATTCACATGGCAACACCATATATGCTGATGTCTCTGACAACGTTACAGTGAGAGATGTAAGTATACTTATGCATGTACTGTGGGCGCACATTCTTTTCACTAATTATCTGCATCAATTTTGGAGGAATGTTTTGTGTTTTGTGAGTAACATGCACATTTCATCCACTTTTCTTTCTCTCTGTCTCTTTCTTTTATCATTGCACGTGTGTGTGTGTGTGTGTGTGTGTGTGTGTGTTTGTGTGTCTGTGCACATGTGCATGTGCAAAATTCCAGGTGAGATCGAATACCTTGATGAACCCATCCTCAATCTATGAAACCATCGATGACAGAGTCAACTCAGTCACAGTCACTGGGGTAAGAGCAAAGCGACAAGTCTTCAAAAATAAGTGGTGGAGATTGACATGAATTATAGTACCTGTAGGTTTGAGTGTACGATTATATGAAATAGCCAAAAAGTGTGTCCCATAATGCACATTTCTCCCTCTTATCCAAAAGATATGACAACACCACAACATTTTTAGTGACTGTTTTGTGTCATATATCTTTTCTGAGATCATCTTTAAACAAATTTAAAATGCATATAGCAACGTTTATTTAAAGGCCAAACTCTTGTGAACATAATAACTGAAGAGTTTTATTCCAAAATGAAATATCCACCACTGGATAAAAGTGACACCTACACTCAGGGAATGACTGCTTATAACAGAAAACTCAAAGTAACATTTTAGTTACTAGTCCTTTTTAGTCTGGATTTTTGAAAACTATTATTGAAATTCTACTTTTTTTTTTCTGAATACAGATATTTTGCATTTATGACGGAAACTCTTGGATTTTCTTTAAAACGGATATAGCCTACCATTGACATGTTTTCAATCAGGAGAAAGACTATACAAATATTTGAAATGAAAACTTTTTGCATTTCCTTTTTTTTTTTAATTTGAAGATTGTGGTAAGGGTACAAACATCAATCATACAGTTACAATTATTACAGTTAGTTGACCCAAAAATTCAATTTCTCAAAGTTTTGTTGTTTTTGAACACCATAGACCAATAATCGATCAGAGCTGGGCATGACCAAAAAGTGTGTGTAAGGTTGGCAGGAGAAGAATTGCACCTAATGCATTTTGCGTCAACGTTAGGGTAGATTTGGGCTAGCCTAGCTCTAGACAGGTGGACACGGTGCAAAACTTTAAATTGAATTATCCCCAGTCTTGCACAAGAACTACTTACATTGACTCTTTCCAAGGCACAATCCCAGACATCGTCTGAATTTTCTTCTCCCAGTTCGTCTTCCCAGTCTGTTTTAATTTTATCAAGTGCGGTACTGGTCATGGAAGCAATACAGTCAAATATTCTAGATATAAGGCTTTTCAAGCTAGCAGGAGTCTTAAGAATAGCATCAATTCCATTTGCTGAAGGTATATTTGGGAAGTTGGGGGTGTGGCTTTGTATGAAATGAATTGAATGTGAATTTTACAAAGACTCCATCAATATACAGGTCTTGGAACGTAGAAAGGCCTTGACTATTCCATGTGGAGAAGGTCATATCCAGTCTGGCTGGAGCAAAGACATGGTTATTACATATAGGTCCTAAGTTAGAAAATTCTTTGATTCCAAAGTGCTGTCGAAACTGGGCCCATATCTTGAGGGTATTAATAACGACAGGGTTAGAGGTTAGAGGAAGGCTAGAGGTGACTAGAGCTTTGAGGGATGTTAATACACAAGAACTAGCCTCTGTTTGACACCAATCCATATTTGGGGACTGGACCCAGTACACAACTTTTTGGGCATTTGCTGCCCAATAATAAAAACACAGATTTGGGAGAGCCAGACCACCCTTGGATTTGTGTCTCTGGAGAAGTTCTTTGCGTACTCTGGGGTTTTTGCCGCCCCATATAAATGACATTATGACCTTATCAACAGATTTAAAAAATGACTTAGGAAGGAAAATTGGGAGGGACTGGAATAAGTAAAGGAACCTGGGAAGAACATTCATTTTAATACAGTTGATTCTACCTGCTAGGGATATATTAATAGCGTTCCATCTTTGAAAGTCACACTTTAGCTTATCAACCAGGGGAGCGAAGTTTTCCTGGAAGAGACTGGAAAAGTTCCGTGTTACACTGATCCCCAAATATTTGAAGCCGGATCGGGACATACGGAATGGTAGATCATTTTCTGATATTGCAAGGGCCAGGACATTAATGGGGAAGCATTCACTTCTATTAAAATTTAGTTTATATCCAGAGAGTGTGCCAATTTTTTGTAGGGATTCAACAATAGGTGGAATACTCGCCAGCGGGTCCAAAACAAATAATAATAAATCATCGGCATACAATAATAACTTATATTCCGTCTTCCCTCTCAGAATACCATGTATAGATGTTGTACATTTAAGAATAATAGAGAGAGGTTCTATTGCCAGGGCAAATAGAAGCGGGCTAACCTGGCGGGTCCCTCTTGACAGAAGAGTCTGAGCGCTTCCTATTTGTTACTACTGATGCCTTCGGTGAGGAATATAAGAGTTTGATCCAGGCTATGAAACTAGGTCCAAAGCCAATTTTTTCCAAACCCCAAAATAAGTAGCCCCACTCTGTCGAAAGCTTTCTCTGCATCCAACGAGATAACTACCTCAGGTACCTGGCTGGATGCTTGAGTACAGAGAACATTTAGAAGCCGACGCACATTGGTAAATGAATGACGTCCCTTAATGAACCCTGTTTGATCACATGAGATCACATCATGCATAACAGTTTCTAGGCGGAGGGCGGAGCGCTTTAGCCAAAATTTTAACATCACAGTTTAAGAGAGAGATGGGCCGGAATGAACCACATTCTGTTTTATCTTTTCCTGGCTTCAATAACAAGGTAATCGATGCCTCAGTTAGGGAATGTGGCAAGATCCTCTGGGCCAGAGAGTCGTTAAACATATCTAGTAAAAGTGGGATCAATTTGGTGGAATTTTTTTTGTAAAATTCTATTGGGTAACCATCTGGTCCAGGGGTCTTGCCACTTTGCATTGCCATGATTACATTACAATTTCTTGGTGCTGCAATGGAAGCTCTGTCTCTGCTCTGTGTATCTGGCTAATGGTGGGAGTTTCTAAACTGTTGAAGGAATCGTACATGTCAGTGGTTTCGGTGGGAGCTTCTGAAGTATATAAATTGGAATAAAATATTCTAAAAGTTTCATTAATTTCAAGTGGGTTAACAGTGAGTTCACCGTTTGGCATTCGTATTTGTGGGATTTGTTGTGTGGCGGCTTTATGTTTGAGTTGGTGCGCTAGGAGGCGACCAGCTTTATCCCCATGCTCATAAAAAACTACACGCGACTTAAATAAAAGCCGTTCACTCTTGTCCATTGATAACAAATTATATTTTGTCTGGAGATCTAACCTTTTCTTGTAAAGTTTGGGTGAGGAGCAGTCAGCATGCTGTTGATCTATTTCCTGTATTGAGTGGATAAGTTGTTCATGTTCGTATTTTTTTGCCTTTGTCAATGTAATGTTATATGATATAATTTCACTCTGGGTTTCCCAGAGTAATGATGGTGAAAACCTTTTCTCAGAAAATGATATATCCATCATTTTAAGTAATTGACACCTTATCTAACAAAATGAATGAAAGCACAAGATAGAAATATGGTCATTTTTAAATCACAATAAGTAACTTAAACTCGTTTGATAAAGTGACAGTTTTACGGATGAGATTCTCTATGGTTTAGAGATATCGAATGTTGATCTTAAGGTTGTAGCTTTTTTTTTCAAAACTGCATGTATTGCGTTTTTTAAAATGTAGCGACCCTTATGTTTGTGAGATTGACGTTGTTGTACCTCCTGTTTTCCATACATCCAGCCCCACACTGTGTATGACCAGATCCAGCTCAACCGCCTGACGGAGATCCCCACCTCTCTATACCAAGATGTCTACCAGGGCTCATAGCACAAGTAGCTTGAGTTGTTTGGTTTTCTCATGCTAAACGACAAAGAATGCCATCACACTTGGAAGGCCTGTGCCATGTGCTGCATTTAGCTACCAGTGTTGTAAATATTGTAAATATGCAGATCAATATTTTAAAAAGTTCATGTCTTGTTAAAAAAATAAATATATATTCTTGTTGTAATGTGTGTCATTCTCTTTGGCATATGTTCTTGTTGGCATACAGATATTTGCTATTTATGTATTGAAATTATTTGTGAATGCCATGCCTCAAAGATTCCCTAAAGATGTATTGTATTTTAGATGTCTCAAATTAACTGTGTTGTTTTGGTTCAAGGGTACAAGTAATGAATTACATTTACCTTTCTTACAGTAATTGAGTAGCTTTTTTGTGTACTTTCATTTTTGGTAATAAATGAACTGAAGTATTATGCTTTGCTACATTTCAAATTACATCCATTACGGAGTAGAAATTGTGTAACCTTTCCATATCTGCATCATACCCCATTGAATCTGTACAAGTTTGTGAAAGTAAAATTAACTTACTGTAGCATTAATTATCCAATTTACCCATGATAGTGGCTAAGCTAATATTACCCAAAGGCCATCCATCCAGCTTCAGTATCTACCTAGTTTGCTAGCTTTGCTAGCTAGCTGGATAGCTAATAACATCAACAGAGTAGCTCACTAACTTTTCTCCACTACATTTGACATTTTAAATGTCATAACTTTTTGCTTTGATATTATTTTTCAAACAGCACAATTATACTTATTCTACAATTCTACATGAGTCAAATGTCAGCAAAGAAACAAACTTGAGCCAGTGACTTGAACAGGATATTTTAGTTTCCACCACTTGTTTAGCCTGTTGATGGCAGCTAACAAGGAGTAGCCTATATTGGAGCAAATAACCATGTATGAGTTGTTGCTGTTGGAGTACCCACCTATCAATCTAATTATCACTGAAATGAAGAGGATAATATGGCACCAGTATACTAACCTAACCCCCCGTTAGCAGATGTACCGTCCTCCTCATCAAGCACTGGACCACTGTCACTAAGATTTAACAACTCAATGGCCATTCTGTTATATGCAAATTACACTGTTTTATAATAGTGGGAAACCACACAGACACTATTAATACAAGTGAATACAGATGATTTAAACTGAACCTTCACAAATAATGTTTCATGTCATATAGCCTTCAAATCAGGAGCCTAAGTTTGGTTTCCTACTGTTGTGAGCTACTGTAAAAAGAAAGCACAGAAGATATAGGCCCACTGTATTTTCAGTGAAAATCAAACAAAGCTCACAGACTGCAGACCTGTTATTTATACATATATATACATATACATATACATATACATATATATTCTCAGAGCATAGACTCACTACAGACACACTGACTATAACACTGATAACATTAAGTCAGTTTGGTTCACCAGTCTCCATGGAACTTTTATCTTTTTTTATGAAAAACAAAAGAGCAAATGTGATAGTCTGCATCACAGATAAATTACATGGTGCAATATACATTATCTCACAAGTACAATCATCTCTTTCTTTCCTGTGTTCTCCCTTTCTATTTTACGAAGAAATATATTCTGTTGTCTGGTGAAAAACAGCAAAAATGGTACTCCTTATTAGTCTTTGTTGACATTTTTGTGCAGCGTAGCCATTGTGGCGTCTTGGCTTGTTGAAATCTTCAAAATCTTCCCACTAACATGCTGTGTAAAGTAAACACAAATGTACTTTATTTTGATTAACAAACCATTTCTGGGCTATATTATGGTTTAAAGATTGAGAGGCAGGGAGGGAGAGAGAAACAGAGAGAAAGAGAGATTAATTGCTGAATTAGTTGCCTAAGCATTTGTCTATATTGTGATATTGTCTGTGTTGTCACAGATTGTTACACATGACTATGTATTGTAAACCACTTTGCCAATATTGTTAATCTTTTGACAGTCATGTTGATTAAGCATCTTTGAACAGAGAAAGAGAGAGACTTACCATGAGGTACATAGGTTGGTAAGTTTTTCTGTAAAATAGGGGAAAATAAATATGTACAAATATGTTTATGTTACCATATTGTTGTAATACGAACATGTCTATAACTTACATACCTTTAAGGTTTTTCAAAGCAGCTTTGATTTGACCTGTAATGACAAGAAATGGGGGTCAACGTACATAGTATCCATTGCTTTAGTATCACAACATAGCCTATAACCACAAGCACACAGGCAAGACAATCAAACAAGTGACATATTCAACCGATAAAGATAAGTTTGGCTTAAAGCTTTAAACCTCTCCCATCCTTCGACCCACTGGTGTGACCATCATTACAAACACATATTTCGCAGCCAAGCTTTGTTCAAACCCACAGAACTTAATTTGAAATTCTAGTCCAGATCCCAAGGACCAAATATTTCATGCTGAATTAAAGGGAAATATGTATAAAATAGTGATGCACAAGACATCTAGATTTTTAGAAATTAAGAGGAAAGTCAGGGTGCAAAGAGGTTTTAAACTTTAAGCAGGCAGCAGGGTGGCAGAGCAAGCAGGAAGGCCGCCCTTCAATTGGAAAACACAGGTTCAATTCCTTGTGTCGGCAAGCATCCACCCTGAAGTGTCTTTGAGCAAGACGCTGAATCCCCACCAGCTCCAGGGATGCTGACCCTGACCTCTGACCTTCCTGTGGAATGGGAAGCAAGCAAACAAGAGAATTTCCCTACAGTGGTCAGGTTTTTTTCTCACCTCTTGAAAAGTATAATATTGTCCCTAATACAATTCCCAGGAAAACTCCCAGGATAACCCCGTGGCCAAATCTTCCCGTCTCCACAGGCTTGTCCTCTGGATAATAAAATACATGGAGGAGCGAGAGAGACAGAGTTGACAAGAAAAGTCTGAAATTAGTTTCTGTAAACCACATTAGCACAGAGTTCATCTGTTCGATTTCTTCCCCTTGCAACCTGCCATGGGAGAAAGATTTTGGGAAACCTGTCCCGCATCAGATCCCTAACAGCACAAAACAGTTTACAAACCCAGCAGAAACATCATGACAGTTGTAGTAAGATTTGATATACCTACTAATTATAGTGTCCTAACATGTCATATTGTATGGTATGGTATTGTACCATACTGTATTGTACTGTATTGTATCATAGTGTATTGTTATGTATCATGTTGTATCATATATCATCATATTATAGTGTATAACTGTATCATACTGTATCATATTATACTGTATCCTATTGTATTGTATAGTGCTGTACCATATCATATTGCATCATATCGCATCGCATCGCATCGCATCGTATCGTATCGTATCGTATCGTATCGTATCGTATCGCATCGTATCGCATCGTATCGCATCGTATCGCATCGTATCGCATCGTATCACATCGTATCGTATTGTTTATGAAGTGTTTAGTCGTAGTGGACAATGACCTGTAGCGCCTCCCTGAGGGAAGGAGCTGAAAGAGGTGATGAGCAGGATGTGAGGCGTTGGAGATTATCTTCTTTGCTCGCTTTATAATCCGGTGAGTATGTAGAGATTCAACTGAGGGGAGTGGGCTGCCTATGATTTTGGATGCCTTGTTAACAATCCGCTGTAGTTTTTTCCGTGTTTGACTGTCCGTGCTGCCGTACCATACTGTAATAGAAGATGTGATGATGGACTCAATGATGGCTGAGTAGAACAGAACAAGAAGTTGATGCTTGATCCGGTATTTTTTAAGCTGCCTAAGGAAGTAAAGTCGTTGTTGAGCTTTTGCAGTGATGTGTTCAGTGTTAGTTTTCCACTTCAGGTTATTGCTAATGTATGTTCCGAGGAATTTAAAAGAGTCAGTGGTGGTGATGGGGTTTCCGTTTATGTGTACGGGTATTTTGGGATTCGGCATGCGTCGGAAGTCGATAATGAGTTCCTGGGTTTTGGCTGTATTAAGCAGGAGGTCATTGTTTGCGCACCAAGTGACAGCTCGGTCCACCTCAATGCGGTACTGAGTTTCATCATCGTTAGAGATGAGGCCTACAATGGTTGTGTCGTCTGCATATTTTATTATTTTCACAGAATTGTCCATGGATGTAAAGTGGGTGGTGTAAAGTGAGAAGAGCCAGGGGGAGAGAGTGTGAGGTTAGGTTATTAACCTTCACCCCCTGTGGCCTGCTCCACAGGAAGCTCCGGATCCAGTGGCATATGGCCGGGTCAATGTTCATGTCCAAGAGTATGGTAAAGAGTTTGAGTGGGTTGATGGAGTTAAAGGCGGAACTAAAGTCTATGAACAGGATGCGTGTGTAGGTGTCTGGTGATTCCAGATGTTGCAGGGCATGGTGGAGTGCTATGCTGACTGCATCCTCAACAGACCGGTTGGCTTGATAGGCAAATTGATATGGGTCCATCCCACTGATGGACCCATATTAATGCAGAAAGTGCCGAATTTCAAGTATGACAGAATGATGCGCGTTAGGGCAACTGGTCTGAAGTCATTGAGGCAGGTGATCTTTTAGGACTTCATCATCATATATATATCATATCATATCATAGTGCATTGTACTGACACAATATCGTACTATACCGTATCATATTATATTGTATCATATCATATATCATCATATCATAGTGTATTGTATCATAGCATATTATATTGTATCATATTATATTATACAGTATATCATTCTATGCTGTCCCATCTTGTCATGTACGTCTGTTGTAGGGCTGCAACTAACGATTATTTTCATTGTCGATTAATCTGTCGATTATTTCTCGATTAATCGATTAGTTGTTTGGTCTATAAAATGTCAGAAAATGGTGAAAAATGTCGATCACTGTTTCCCAAAGCCCAAAATGACATCCTCAAATGTCTTGTTTTGTCCACAACCCAAAGATATTCAGTTTACTGTCATAGAGGAGTAAAGAAACCAAAAAATATTCACATTTAAGAAGCTGGAATCGGAGAATTTTGACTTATTTTTCTTAAAAAAGTACTCAAAGCGATTAATCGATTATCAAAATAGTTGGCGATTAATTTAATAGTTGACAACTAATCGATTAATCGATTAATCGATTAATCGTTGCAGCTCTAGTCTGTTGAGACCTTACCATAGCACCTGGCTGTCTTAACACTTGAGGCATTCTGTACATTCTTGCTGGCGGTGCAGGTGAACTTGACCTCGCTGTTGTGGCTGAAGGATGTGCATAAAGTTGAGGTTTGGTTTTTGGGATTGCTAAACTGAAAGAGAGTACTATTGGAAGGATGAATCTCCCAGGAGAAGTCAACGCCCTTGTCTGGAGAGGAACACTGCAGGACCATCAGACAGCTTCCTTCCTTCGACACGCTGAGGAGCGTATGGACGTTGGGTTTCT
The DNA here is from genome assembly GCF_048128805.1 of Centroberyx gerrardi. NCBI lineage: Eukaryota > Metazoa > Chordata > Actinopteri > Beryciformes > Berycidae > Centroberyx > Centroberyx gerrardi. The sequence goes on along the minus strand of NC_136019.1, from coordinate 7,720,145 downwards.
GGAGGTGTTCTGTACAGTTTAATAGATACGGATGAGAAGATGTTCAAAAGTTCCCACAGTTAATTTCCGAGCACCGGCTGACTCGAAACAGCCGGGCCTCGCCACCGTTCATTAACAAAATATTAACATTCTGAACTTGGTGAGGAAGGTCTGTGTGTGAAAACATCTGTGCTGTGCATGTTTGTTTTATTCTGCATTCATAAAATAATCAAAAATAAGCAAATCTGAAAATGAACTCAGTCTGACATTTTTTTCTGCCAATTTTGTTTTTTTGATTGCTGCAAAAGTGTGGACGCAGAAACTGACGTTAAGTAAAGATGGCCCTTATTATCTTAACTTAAATGTGAACATATAGTATATAGACAATATTAATTTCAAGTATTCTTTGTCCATTAGTACATTTTACATGCGGAGAAAGGCTTACCCTAATTTGTGTCAGTTTTATAAATCTAGTGACCCTTACTTCTGACTGTGAGCATGATCTTGTTGCGGTTGTCCTTTTTCTCTGTGTTTTTGAGGTCCACAGTGTATTCCATGGCATCTTCTTTGGTCAAATTACTGATCATCAAGTCACCTGATAAAAAAATAAAGAAATTGTCAAGAAAAAAATAAAATAAATCAGCTTCATGTTTTGTTTTCTTTGTAGAGGTTGATGAAATAACTTTGTCACACATGGTGAAATACAAAATTGACCTTGACAGTGAAAAACTAAGCAACAGATTTTTCTGTTACCTGAAGAGGTGTTGAGACTGAGCCTCCCCTTGTACCGCCAGAAGCGGTCGACATTTTTCTTCCCATTGCGATAGGTTGCAATCCAAGTGTTGTTGGGTAGTATTGACCACTCAATTGCGGAGATATTCCATAATGGGTCGGCTCCTGAGAGCAACGTAACAGACTCTCCAAGGTAGCCAAAGACTTTCCTGAAGGAGTCAGCTACTGCCACTGTAAACACAACAAAACTCAGTATTTACTGCCAGAGTCTGCGAAAAAATAAACTGTAAAACCACTAGCACTTACTGCAATGGAGGGAAATAGCCATGATCCCTTGGCTTGGGGGGGGGGGGGTCAACCTAAATTGAAATGCTCCCTTGGGAAGATATTTTTAGAAATGGTTGTTAAATGCTCATTTTTAGTGAGATCTAAGAGAAGGGCGATGGTTTATCCCCATTATGTTGATAGACAATAATCATAATAATCATAATTTGTCAATGTCAAAATAAAGTCATTATCAAAGGTTCAAAGGATCTATCTTTTGTTTAGTGTCTTATCTTCTTATTGCCTCTCAACCACAGCTTTTGGAAATTCATTGTGAATTATTTGAGCCACAGTGCTTTCATTGACAGACCTCTTTAATATGCCTCTTAATCAGAGATGATGAGGTAATGGCCATTTTTGGCTGGACCGCAACAGCGGGGCCAGCCCTATAAACGTGAATGTCTGTCACTCACTGACTGACTGAGTGATGAAGTTACACCATTGGTCGGCCGGGACACGGTCCAGCCATATACTAGGATTTGACCTAGTCTTGTTTATTTCTGGCACATGATACAAGGCCAAGTGGGAAAAATACACCAGTGGGGAAAATTCACCATCCCCTGTACTCATAGATTTTAAACCATTTATTTTCAGTTTCAGATTATTCAAATCCACAAGATCACGTTTCACGTTTCGTTTTGAGGATGACTCACAGGTTTGTCCCCAGATACGATAATAACGGGCTTCAAAATGCCCCTGCTCATGGAGGGATGATCGCCGTGTTGCTCATCACATGCTTTCCTCCTCTGCTTCCTGCACTACTTTTGGTTTGTCAGCGTCAAGAGATAATAAGTCAATTAATAGTCAACATGCTACACTACTCTTCCTTTGGAAAATTTATATTGTAAGCAAACATGAATAATATCACTATAATTGAATTGACATATTATATACATTATAATAAGTCACTTATTATTATTATTATTATTATATACATTTTTCTTTCTGTTTTGCTATTTTTATACCACCAGAGCCCTGTCTCCGTGTCTTGAGTACTTCTGCCATGTAGAAATTATTCAGCCTTTTCATTTTGCTCTTGCCAATGTCACTGAACAATTTTGTAAGAGTCTTGGCACTCTGGCCTCTTAGCTGTTGTTGTTTTGATGCTAATTTTAACAGAAGAAAATATCAACATACCTTGGAGGATCAGAATGAGAAGAGTTGGAAGTCTCATCGTAACTGGGAGACAACACTCTGTGACAGCTTAAGCTGGTGACTTCCTTTATTCGACCGTGTCGTCACAAGTCTGTGTGGTTTGTGAACATTTTGTATAGTCATGACGAATTTATACTAGGAATATTTAAATGAGGGTCTGTTTTTTTTTAGCTTATTGATCAATCAATACCCTAGAGAAGTAGTGGCACCCTTGATGGTCAAAAATAGGTTTAAAAAATAGTTTTCCAATGTATTCTCAGCGCAAATATTACAAATGATATTGTTGTCATTCTGATAATTTTTTCCCCTCTGTTTTAATCTAACAATCAAGACATACTGTATGGTTGATTCATTTTGAATACAGGAAAAATGCTGTTTTGTATTATTAGAATATATTAGTAGAATATATTTTTCTTTACTTTGGTGGAATATGATCCCAAGTTGGTATAAGGTATATACTGTAGTCCTGGTATAATTTTGAGAGAATTTAAAAAGTTTTTTCTCTTAACAAAGAAAAAGAGTTTTGTGCTTGACACCTCTCAAGGCGACAAAACCACACACGCCCACAAACAGTTCTGTTGAGCTTCACTTCCTCTTGCTCTCTTTATGACTCTCATGAACTAGTTAGGACTCACAGGGGACGCATGATAACTTTGGATGAGATCGTTTATTAAAAACCTTTTTACATCAACTCAGTCCTAAAATGGTCAAATATGAAAAAAACAAACACATTGTAACAGCAATCTACAATTTTACTTTACAAGACAATGCTCTTTAGAAAAAAGGGTTAGGAAGTTAGTTTCAGTATGAGAAAATGACAGCAGAAGAAATCAATCCAAATGGAGTAAAAATGCAACTTTAGAAAACTGGGATTTACACTGAAACCATGGTTTAAGAATGACATGACAATCTCTTTATCTTTATTGTAGAAAAGAACATCTTTGAGAATGTAAAAGACACACAAATGTGCACACGTGTGCCACACACACACAAACACACACACATTCACTTTCAAAAGCATTTACAAAATGTCAAAGCCACTTATGTACAACAAGGTTACAGCAGGTCGTGAGCTGCCAACAAGAGGCACGTTGGCTGTATTTCAAACCTCAGATGTGGAGAGGTGAAAGCATCCACTGCCGGTGTTACGGGACGTACCAACAGGTCTTACATGGTGCCACACACTCAAATGAAAAAGGATTAACAAGCTTAGAAAGTTGTTAATGTAGTGTATGTGTAAATAAAAGTCATGTTCAAAGCAGTAGTGTAAGCCACAAGGCGGCCAAATTTATGTAGGTGGCACTTGCAGGATTCAACAAAAATAATACAAAAATAAAAATATATAAAAAAAAAAAAGACAGAATGCTCAGTGTGTAAAGTGGTCCATCCAGTGTTGGAATTTCGTATTTCATACTTAAAAATATTCAGTGGAATCCAGAGTTGAGGAACAGATCCAAACCACATTCATCTTTCAGTTCAGTGTACCAGTCGCTCTCCAACTGACAGTAAACCGACAGAGGGGATTTCTGGGTTAGTTTGACACCAGGAACGGTTCCCCTTGCTGATTTGACGGGAGTCCACCTGTCTGGTTATTTATAGCTTTCCGAAGCACGGAACTACAGCCAACAGAAAGTTCAAGTGAAACGGGGCAGAGACGTAAACAAGGCCGGAAGTCTCTCACGTCTGTTTTTGCATGAAAACAGTCAGCAGTTGCCCTGAACAGCGTCCCCAGACTCTTGGATGTTTTGAACAGCAGGCCACACTAAACAGTGACAGCACACTTCCTAACTGGGAGGTATATTCTGTTGAATGAACAATGCATGAATTACAAATCCGGCTAAAATCCAATTCATGGATTCTGGCTGAAAATCAATATACGGTTGATAATTTGGTTAAAAAAAAGAGTGGATTTGAATGATGAATGTTACTGATGACATGAACTAGTAGAGTGAAAACATGAGGTGCAATAGAGTGTGTTTCAGTGTAGCGCAACCACTTCTTACTCCCATTCCGAAACAGCGTCAAGCAAACGTGGACAGTCCTAATTCCTCTGGTGCATGGTGGGAACTGGGAGTAGGCGGCCGTGCATCGGTGGAATGAAAAACTGACTCATTTTACCCTTGTTCCCCATGAGCGAAAGAAGAAGTTCAGAGAAGCAAAGGCATTTGGGGTTTCCATTTTAAATAAAACAACTTCTTTTCTGATGCCCTTCCATCCTTTCTCTTCTATAGATACACATGGACAAGCAGGGATTAACGGTAAAAAAACATGCTTGTATATTCCCATCCAAACTCTGTTAACAACCATTTTGCATTTTAGTTAGCCTGTCATGATGTTTCAGCCATGTCAAGTTTGACATATTTGACAGTCACATTAAAAATAGTGAAAAATACTAACTGTGTAATGTCAAACGGCATAAAAAGAGACTTGTAGCATAACGAGCGATTATGCTGCACCCTGCAAGTACCCAGATGTGCATCTATACCACCTCATCTTCCATCCCACCTCCTCCTCCTTCCTGTCTTTTCATCTCCGCCCTCCGTCATAATCTCATTTCCTCTTTCTTCTTCTTCTTTTTCCTTCACTTGTCCCATTGCCCCTCTCCGCCTCTCCCCGCCTACACAGAGGTCTCCGACTGCAGCCGCATGACAAACTTGTGACTCTTGGGGTCGATGAACTCCTCCCCCAGGCGCAGGAAGGGGAGGGGCGTCGCCGTGACGACCAGGGAGAAGTCGAGGCGTCTCAGGGAGAAGACGAGGCCCTGGCGCAGAGCGGCCGTCACCGGCTCCTCGCTCACTAGTGTCCACTGGCGCCCTCTGCTGTTCTCCTTGTGGTACTGCAGGGTGGGACCCGGGGTGAGGTAGCGCTCAAGGAAAGCCTGGGAGGGAGGGGACGCAGGCACACACACACACAAATATACATAAATCAGATTATGGAATCACACATCATCTGCATTAGTTCAGTGTAGTTTCTAAGAAAGGAAGGTGACATGATGTGAGAAGCTGTGACTATAATTTCAATATTTCAGTGGTTACCTCACATAAAAATACTGTATCTGACATGATGGGGTTGTTAAAAAAATAGAATATGGAGTGTGTGACTTGCCTGGTTAAATAGGAAGTGAAATGGATTTATCTACAGCTCTTGAGCTTATGTACAGCAGGAGCATATATAGGTTTTGTCATTGGGGAAATTTCTAAGGCTTTTTTTACATGTCCTCACGTCATATTTGACAGAAACAACACAAGGCAAGCCGAGTTTAGCCGGACCGTGAACGCAGCCTGTGGGGAACTTTGTCTGTCAGGAATGAGAAACATTTGACCCGTGACTTTCTGTACATAACTGGTACTGGACCTTTTTTTTTCCATGTAGGTTTCCAGAAGATACTTCCCCAATATTAAAAGTCAGTGAGACGTTTTCAGGCTCTTGGGAAACGCTCTGTGTCGTAAAACAGGTGCTGTAGCAGAAAATGTGCTCTCAATCTACATATAGTTTTGATGTCTTTACGATTATTCTAACGTGGAAAATAGTAGAAATAAAGAAAAATGGGGTGTGTCCAAACTTTTGACTGGTAGTGTATTTCCAAATAAACAAACAGCAACAGCTCAAGGGTAAATGTAGATTAGTTATATCGACAACAATCAACAATGGGGAGTCAGTTAGGGACATAGAGTATTCTTGGGTTAGGGTTAGAGATGCAGCATACAAAAAAAACAAAAACAAAACTCAATCTACAGCATGCTAGCACCTCTACAGACCCTTTTATTCCCATATCTAGTGATGATATCTTAATATTTGTCTTAAAAAGTGATGCCCTTCTACAGAAAACCAAGTACCGCCACAGCAATAACTGAGCCCTCCTCACCTTGGGGGTCATGTTGTGCGTGATGCAGAACTGCAGGTGGTTGATGATGTTCTCCATGCTGTGGTAGGGCTGCTGCCTGGTGGTGCGGAGGTACTTCTGCATGGCCCGCGCCATGGGGGCGAAGATGGCCTGGGCCGCCTCCCTGGGGTCCATCACCTCCCGCGGGTGTTTGGGGGAGGACGCGGCCGGCTCGTCCTCCTGGAGGCGCTTGATGTTGGTGAAGGCCTCCTCCACCGCCACCACCAGCCTGGGAGGAGGGAAGGCAGCGTGAATTGAACTGAAAGACTTGTTTTTATATGTCGTGACTCGCTGTGTGTTGCTGTAACAGAATGTATGCAAAAGTCTTGTCAGTCAAGAGTCAACAAAAAAATTGTCTAAAGCCCTAAAAAATCAGAACCAATTAGATAAACTCAACAATGCATGGTTGTCAATCTAAACACAAGGTTGGTTTTCTTTGTTCCGGAAAAGTTTTCATTTTTTTAGGGCTGCAACTAACGATTATTTTCATTGTCGATTAATCTGTCGATTATTTTCTCGATTAATCGATTAGTTGTTTGGTCTATAAAATGTCAGAAAATGGTGAAAAATGTCGAAAAATGTGTTTCCCAAAGCCCAAGATGACGTCCTCAAATGTCTTGTTTTGTCCACAACCCAAAGATATTCAGTTTACTGTCATAGAGGAGTAAAGAAACCAGAAAATATTCACATTTAAGAAGCTGGAATCAGAGAATTTTGACTTATTTTTCTTAAAAAATTACTCAAACCGTTTAATCGATGATCAAAATAGTTGGCGATTAATGTAATAGTTGACAACTAATCGATTAATCGACTAATCGTTGCAGCTCTACATTTTTTGAATGTTCTATTTGTTGCATTAGTCCTATTCTCATCTATACCCTAACTCTTCTTTACTGCTGCAGATCATTTAAGCTTCATCCTACCTCACTTCACATTGTATGTCAAGTTTGTATATCCATGCTTGTGCTCATGTGCGTCCCTTGTATGCGCGTGAGTGTGTCCTCACCTGGCCTTGCGCTTGCGGATCCTGCGGTCCATCTCTGCCTCCTCATAGTAGTATTCGTTGTGCGAGTTGTCTCTCCTCCGAGCCGCCGCCGCGATCATGGCTCTGGACTGCCCAGTGGAGTTATTGGTGCTGTTGTCTGTAGACAGAAAGAAGACATTTTTAAGCGAAGACAAGTCATTTCAGCTGCCTGTATCTGCGATCTCATTCTTTTGGTCCCTTCCCAAAGCTTGTGACCATAGGTGAGGGTTGGAAAAAAGACTGACGGGTGAATCAAGAGCTTTGTTTATGGCCCAGTTCTCTCTGTACCACCCGGGTCAGACACTACACCCACATTACAGTACATATATCCTGCACCTAATGGGCAGTAAATCTAACAATCTCTTTAATCCTCACATATGAATAAGACCCAAAAGACACCTGAACTCCACAAATTGGGGCAGCTGCTCATTCCCAACCTAATGGGACATGCCTCCCTAATAATGCCACCCTAATGCCACTAAACTGGACACTCTCTAGACCTCGGCTGCTCTTTGATATCCCGTACAAACAGTAGAGGAGACAAGGCACATCCTTGTCGGATTCCCATCTCAAACGAGCTTGACTTAATGGCAAAGAATGCAAACACAACTCTCACTCCTTCTCTTCTGGCTTTCCCCCCTTCCACAGAGAGGTCAGAGCGCAAAATTTATCGTGTTTGCGATAAGACAATATACAATGAGTAATGTCAATTTAGTGTACTGATTCAGACATGCCCTGAACTGTCCTGACGCAGCAAAGAAGAACGAGAAGAGAGGATGAATGAATAGATGGAGGGAGGAGAGGAAAAGAGAAGAATGAGAAGAGAGCGATGTGGGCTTACCTTCCCCCAGGTTGTACACCTTGAAGCCAGACATCTTCTTGGAGAGGATGGACTTGGGCAGGTTGAGCAGGGCGGGGTTATAGACAGGGAAGTCGGTGTAGTATTGGTCCAGCACCCACACCGCTGCCCGCTGAATGCTGCGTTGAACGAGAAAGAGGAAGACATGGTCAGCTGCTGGAATGAGATAAATCATCATAGTCTTTATCAGTCTTCGCAGAATTTGCCAAATAGTACTGGCAAGCAATTCTTGCCAGTTTAACTCTTCATCAAATCCCATGCAGCTGTCAACTAAGCATGTCAAAACAACTGCTAACAATTATACATACTAATCTCTTTATTAACATACAAATCATGATATTCTTGCCACCTGCCCTATATCTGCTACCTTAAAATAACTGTCATATTTCAATAAACAGAGCTACTACCACCCCCTAGAGGACAGAGATGATATAACAGTTACTTTATTCCCTATTATCAGTGTGTGAGCAGCAAACACTAACACCCTGAACGGCCTGTGCTGACAGGGGAAGTGGCTAACCAATGAAGCATGGTGTTCACCAAAGCAGACAACACTCCTGCTGGTTCACAAGCGTGATAAAAACATCCTGCTGTAGTGTGGAAATATGCAGAGTAACACTGAGCAAATGACACAGAGAAAGACGGCATTGAGAAAATGATGATGCAGGATACGCTAATGAATCAACAGCACAATAAGCCGCCTCCTCTATCATGTAAAACTACACCAAAATTATACCTGATGTTTCCTGCACAATATCTAAAAAAAACATGCTGATCATATTTAGGAAGCAAAGAATTTAAAATACCTCATAATTTAAATGATACTCCAGAGTGAATTTAATCTGGGATATTGTAGGAAAGTAGGCATCACATTTCTCAAATGATATCTCAATTTGGAATAAAAACTCTTTGCCTGCCACACACATCTAAGGACAAATATTTCTAATAGAGCTGAACAATTAAATCGGAAAAAAACAAATCGAAATCGCAATATGAAATTGAGAGTTGCGTCTAAAATGGATTTCAAACAAGGGGTTTTACAGCTGCAGGTAATCTTTGGTCCATAAAGCAAAGCCTTTCATCAGACTCAAACTCAGTAAATCCTGCACACAGACATCTTTTTTTTTCTAACAAAATCACTTTTCTTTAAACAATTTTAAAGTTCTAAAAAATGTATGAGAAAAAAAAACTTGTGATGGTATGAATTTATTGATTTAATCACAGTTTAAATCGCATATTACGATATTCTGTCAAATAATTGCAATTAAAGATTGCAATTCAGCCCTAATTCCTAATATGACTTTTCGGCACATACAAACAAACACACACACACACACACACACACACACACACACTAACCTGAGATGCCCCACGTTGTAGAAGCGGCTGACTCCATCTGTGGTCCTCACAACTTTCAGACAAAAAGAAGGCTGCAGGTGCCTGACCTCCAGCAGCACCAGGGCCAGGTACTGAATGAACAGCAGCGCGTCCACCAGAGATGCCGCATATCCCACAATCCCCCTGTAGTCCCTCTCCCTGGGCTCCAGCACCCGCACCCCATAGAACAGCCAATAGGACGCCACGAAGAGGAACACCAGAGCCAGCAGGAGGCACCGGAACACGAAGAAGCGCGGCAGCGTGGCTCTGGGCGGGCGGAGGAACAGCGCCCAGGTGGAGATGAGCAGGACCAGGAGCTTGAACGCCAGGGAAACGTAAAGGCCCTCGCACGGCGTGCCGCAAGGGTCCAGGGCGTCCCGCCACAGGAGCTGGGGCAGGGCCAAGAAGGCGAGGGGGGTGACCAGCGCGAAGAGCCCCAGGACGGCGCCCAACGCCGGGCCGAGGAAACGGCGGCACTCCAGCGGCGAGGATTCCTCCAGGTCCTTGGAGACCCGCGTCAGGTCCTCGTTGGAGATGCTGTCCACGGAGGTGCCGGTGACCACCGTGGTCGTCTCACCCCAGTTGTCATCCTGGGAAGAGGGGAGAGGGGAAAGGAGAGGGTTAGAGAGCATTTATTGTTGTGGGAACATTTAGTGTTTGACGAGAAAATGTAAACATCAGTTAAAATATGTCTTGGGTTTCCACAGAAAAATCTGGTAAAACGGAAAACACTTGTGTCTAAAGCTCTATTCTCACGGGACTAGTATGTGGGATGTCAGGAAATGAATGAAGTAGCCCTCAACCTCTGCATTTTGTAACACGCAAATTGTATAAAGGTCAAGATTTTTGAATTTATTACTTTCTGATTTAGCAGAGGAAAAAGTTTAAGCTTGTGAAAAAAATGCATTTGAAATCTTCCTCTATAAATTCCACTCTGGCCTCCATTTTTCATGACAAGAGAAGAATAGAAATTGCGCGTCTAGGAGAAGAAGAACAAAAAGAAATTGCCAAAAACAAGTCACGGCTGAAATCCCCGAGAATTCAATTCACACAGGATTATTTGTGCAATCTGTGCCGGAACATTTACATTCCAATTCACAGACGTGGCAGACTTGCGTAGGATTAAAATCACCGATGATCTCCGCCATTATTCGAAATCTCTCCACATCCACTTCCCATGAGAATACAGCTTGAGAGGGAAGTCTAAGATCATTTTCAGAGAGAAAAGTAGCGAGGGATGGAGAGAGAAGACCAGGCGGACGAGTGCGAGCCCTGACCCTGTCGTCTCCTCTGGTGGACTCGGTGTCCAGCAGCGGCTCTCCGGGCGCCTGGATCGTCACAGACTTGTCCCCGCGGACGCTGCTGTCGCGACTCTTGGAGCGGTGCCGGTCCCTCCGCTCCCTGGACATACATGGGCACACAAGACCAACATAAAGATAAACGTATTATGAATTGAACAGCAAAAACATATTGATTTCAAAAGGCACAGATCAAACTGACTCTCTGGTCCCGTACCTGTGCTTGCGGGAGCTGCGCGAGTGGGACGACTTGTAGGAGTATCCCGAGTACGTCGACTCGTTGTCCATGTCGGAGGCGGGCGGTGGGCGGGGTTTCCGGGCCCCTCCTGCCCCCGTGCCGCCGCCCTTCTCCCCGAACACGCCCAGCTGGCTCTTCCGGTGGCTGATGGACTTGGAGGAGAGGGCCAGAGGGAGGCGCAGCAAGTCCACTTTACTCCTGAGGGAATCTATCTTGGAGGCCTGGGAGAGACGGGGAGGATGGGGAGACAGAGAGAGAGAGAGAGAGAGGAATGATAGAAATGGTGAGCGTGGAAAAGAGAAAAGTGAGAGAGAGGAGAGACGAAGGGATATCAGATGAGAGAACAGGAGGGAGGCAGGGAGGAGGAGAGCAGACACAGAAAGAGAGACGAAGGGAGAAAAGCGGGGGGGAAGGAGAAAGAGGACGAAGGAGAGATAATTAGTCATATCGGACAGGCGAGCCGTAGGATAAAAGAGGCTCTCGGGGGGGGGGACAAACCCAGCAGGCCTCAACACAACAAGGAGACAGAAGACGCTGTTAAAGCGGCCGGGCGTTGTCAGCGGTCGGCTGCATTGTGCGTGCTTTCGGCCGCGCCCATTCATCCACTCTGAGGGACTTTTTATGAGGAAACTCAGTGATTTCGCCCCGAGTGTGTTCTCACCCCATAAAGGGCAATTACTGCACCTTCTATTCCAGGCCGCAAGTCTCTGGGGCGCGTCCAAATGTTCCATTTTTTTTATAAGTGAGCGACTTGAGTTTCTGTGTGATTTCACAGCAAGGCTCAGAGAGAAAAACGGAAAGGCTTTCATGGTAGAAATCAATTACAGCGCTCCATTATATGAGCTCGGAGTACATCGCACAACGTCACGTCCCAGAACAGCTGGGCTTTCAGGTGGAATGTTCATACAATTAAACAAATTCGATTTTGCTTTCTTCATGTGAGCTTGCTTTTATCTAGTATCGCCAAATGCGCTTTTTTTTTTTTTTTTTGTCCATGTGTGATACAGACACACACACACACACACACACACACACACCACATTCCCCTCCCCTCCCCTGTGATCTCCAAGGGCAACAGAGCTTAACTATTACAATGGGGATGAATGGGAGGCTATGGCTGAGAAGAGACAGAGGGGGGGGGGGGTGTGTGTTACCATGGGAACCAGAACATCAACTCTCCAACCTCTCCCCAGTCTCGGCCCGCACCCCCCAAAAAACCCACACAAGGTACACATCGGTTCACAGAAACACAGACACACACATAAAGCTCAGTGGTCACATTCACCAGACTATTATCCTGTAACAACTGCTATTTTTTCACTTCGTTTTTCGGCCATTTTTCGCCTTCATCTACAAGGCGGTAATCTGTTTTTGTCCTCCGTATAATGCGCTTCAGCCTGAGGAGACGTCTTAAAGAGTTGTAAAGCGGTCAGTACAGTACATTTTTCAGATAGGTACTTTCCTAAACGGCTGCCTCTTATGGGAGAGGCAGACTCTTAATCTAATATTGCGTAATGAGCAGCCACCTCGCGCTCTCTATTTCTGACACTACCTCCTGTCTCCGGGTTCTGCATTAAGACCCGCTGCATGTCGGTAATGGGTTTCATGTGAGCGACACATGAACTCTCGGGTTGGGACACGGGCAGCACACGTGGACGCAGAAAAGGTACATGAGAATGCACACCAGGCCGTATACACACACACTAGGGCTGCAACTAACGATTATTTTCATTGTCGATTAATCTGTCGATTATTTTCTCGATTAATCGATTAGTTGTTTGGTCTATAAAATGTCAGAAAATAGTGAAAAATGTCGATCAGTGTTTCCCAAAGCCCAAAATGACATCCTCAAATGTCTTGTTTTGTCCACAACCCAAAGATATTCAGTTTACTGTCATAGAGGAGTAAAGAAACCAGAAAATATTCACATTTAAGAAGCTGGAATCAGAGAATTTTGACTTATTTTTCTTAAAAAAATACTCAAACCAATTAATCGATTATCAAAATAGTTGGCGATTAATGTAATAGTTGACAACTAATCGATTAATCGTTGCAGCTCTAACACACACATATTGAAAATGCAAATTGTGCATACACACATATCCACACACACGTGCATGTGCGCACAGACATCCACACATATATGCATTGTCTAATGTGAAACGACACTCATTTGTGTTACTTTTCAAATCAAGCGTTGAACCAGGTCTGGGCTCTATAAATCACAAGCACTTTATTTTAGGGCTGCAACGAACGATTATTTTCATTGTCGATTATTTTCTCGATTGATCGATTAGTTGTTTGGTCTATAAAATATCAGAAAATGGTGAAAAATGTCGATCAGTGTTTCCCAAAGCCCAAGATGACGTCCTCAAATGTCTTGTTTTGTCCACAACCCAAAGATATTCAGTTTACTGTCATAGAGGAGTAAAGAAACCAGAAAATATTCACATTTAAGAAGCTGGAATCAGAGAATTTTGACTTATTTTTCTTAAAAAAGTACTCAAACCGATTAATCGATTATCAAAATAGTTGGCGATTAATTTAATAGTTGACAACTAATCGATTAATCGATTAATCATTGCAGCTCTACTTTATTTTATTGATTTTACTTAATTATTGGTAGTTTTTATTTTGGAACTTGGACCTTTTGGACTTCTATGGAGATCTGTACATAAATCTATTAGCTGGGTGATCACCTGACTGATTCCTGTATGGTATTAATTGCTGGATTTGGGCGGTAGGTATGGTATTTTATAATTCTTGGGGAGAAAATACACACACACACACACACACACACACACACACAAACACACACACACACACACACACACACACACACACACAGGACTTCTCATGATCCAGAATACTTCATTGTAGGCACATGGAGGCTGGTTAGATGGGTCAAAACAACTGTAAGTGTCACTTCCGCTTTGAGCAACACAACGCTGATGATGTCTCATTGCTGAAACGCGTCCGTCGTTTGTGCTCTATTTATTTCTTTCTGCCCATTTAATTAAAAGACAAAAGGACATTATGAGTGCCGGCTTTTCTTTCTTCATTTATTAAACTTTGGCCGTGCACCTAAGGAGGATTTTTTGATGGAGTTGTGCTCGCACTTAGCGGAGTTTGGCCTGTAGGAAACCCGCCATGAAGCCGATCTGTGGCAGCTCACGCATCGAGATGCATTGAGCACCGAACTCTTGACATCACATGCAAGAGCAAGACCCTCATTACATGTGTTTTACATGTAGTTATCCATGCATCAGGTTGTTTAGTTTCAAATCTAAAAAGGGCCTGATGGCATTCAGTAGGAGCTTAAATAAAGAGTTTAGTTGAAATGTGAAAAATGTGAGAACCACTGTTATGAAAACAAATGATTGGTACTTTTAATAGGGATAGCAAGTAACTTAAATAATTAAACTGACTGGATTATGTATATTCTAGACATGTTGAATGATGAATCTTAGGTAAAGATTTCATTTCATTTCAAAAGGGATGTGTGGATGTTTGAAAATGAACAAATATTCGCCCAACATCTCAGAAACGGCTGGGTGATGCAGGATGAAAGAGCCCCTCCTGGCCCGAGATAATCTCATTCATTACGAAAGTTAAAACTGATCACAGACCAGTACGTCAGATCCTTCGCGTCTTCGTGCTCAGAGCGAGCTGAACTCTTCACAGCTGCTGTTTGCCAAGTTGTTTATTGAATTACTTTAATTTCGTTTTCCAAAAGTGATCACTTACTCTACGCAGAGGGAAAAAACACACAAGGCTCTGCACTCTTGAAAAGGATGTGTCATTTTTGGCATCATTACGAAACTCTTCGACACAACACGTGTTTATAACAATGTATACTGTGTCAATACGAGCTACCATTGTCTTTACATTGACACAGAGGTGGGGACTCGAGTCACATGACTTGTAATTGCTTGAGACTTGACTTGATCTGGGTTCTGGTGACTTGGGACTTGACTTCACTTCGTCTAAAGTCTCGACAAAAGATCTTGTGTTTGTATAAATGACTCAGATTGAAAGTGATGAGATTTGTTCCAGCAGACGACTGAATTTAAATTTTGTTTTCTGAATTTGTATGGAATGATTGAATTTATTGAAGTTGAAACTGATTATAGAAATCAAACTCATGATGCTCTTACCAAGTTTCTATCCTATTAAAACCATATTGCATTGAAAAGTCCTAGATATTTTGTTTTCTTTGACTTGGACTTGACTTGGTGTTCTACATTTAGACCTGAGATCAAGATTTGAGACTGACTTGGAGCAAAGTTGACTTGGTCACACCTCTGCACTGACATTTCAAACTAGACCCACAGACGTGTTGAAAATGACACATCCTGCTTAACTCACAGTTGAGATTCTGTCATGTAGTTACCAAACATATATAAGTATAGTTAATTGACTTCAAAAACAAAATGGTAAGAATTATTTGCAAATATTTTTTGACCCAGCTCTGAATAAGATTTACGGACACAGTAGAAGAGATAGAAACAGTATATGTAGCAGAAGAAGTCATAAAAAATAATGTTGCGCCGCTGTCACAGCATCATCATCATCATCATCATCATCATCATCATCACTTTGTATCCACTTTGATATTGGCCTTATATTAAATATATTAAAAACCGTCCACTTCAATGGGGGATCTTCCCTCTCCACAGCTATATAAAGTAGACACTTTATTTTCTTTGCGTTTTTATTTATTCAATTAATTGGTCGGTATTATTTTTTGAAAATGAATTCTTCATTTAAAGTCGTAATGCATCCCAGTTTTAGTGTCACATGATGGTCTAAATGCTGTTTCAGAGGCTTTTCCACCCTGACGAGAAGAAAATGACGGGGGAAACAGTGAATACTTTGATTTTTTTGGAATGGAAATAGTCAAAGTTAAAGGGTTTTGAATATCGGCACAAAATATCAGGCATCGGAAATTTCGGTTTCAATTTCAGTGTCGGTATCGGCTTTCAAAAGCCCTGAACGGAGAGCAGGAACTGCAGCTTTAACTTTGAGCTGTGAGACCAAACGGTGTCGCCCAACTGAACCAGCAGCACCAGATAGAGGAGTTACTGTGTGTGTGTGTGTGTGTGTGTGTGTGTGTGTGTGTGTGTGTGTGCCTCCCTGCCTGCCCCTCCCCCCCTGCACCTACACAGAGCGGCTGTATTCTCAAAGCCTGGGACAAACCTCCATCATACTGGCCTTAAAGGAAAAAAATCCCTCCTCTGATACTCTGTCATGAATCAGTGCTGTTCAATTATTTTGTGATGAAGTGTTCTCATTTTCTCGCCCACTTTCCCTCGACCTGCCTCTTCTACTTCTGCTTCAGTTAGTGGTTTCCTACATTTCCCAGAATGCCATACTCCATTGTAACTGCGCCGGAAATATGGCCTGTGATATATGAGTTTTAGCCTACAAGAATACAAAAACAGAGGAGGCGACAAAACACACCACAAACAACAAAATGGGCCCAGAAATACAAGGTTCATCTCCAGTAACAGTTTATAACAGTGTTAAAGTGTTTTAGGGTGGATTTGACCTTTTAATTATTACTTATAGAAACAACTTAGTTTACCAATGTACTAATTTACTTGCTATGAAAATGCTTCCCCCTTGTTTTTAAAAAGCTCCTACCTTTTCTCCCTAACTTCTCCTTCACACTTCTCCATCATAGCCTATATGATAAGTTACAAAGTTAATAAATGTGTTTAAGGAGCACAGGCTTCTTTGGGTGCCTGTGAGGTTTAGGGCTCACACCCGTCCCCCGGCACCTGCACCACACAAATCAAACAAAACAGCTTCATACATGCGGTAATTGACCGGACTTGAGTGTGAGACTCCCTTCGGCTCCGGTTGTTTACTGACTCATGCTCACTTGGAGCGGCAGAACAAAAGGAGCAAACAGACCTAGAGTTGACATAATCTCTCTCTCTTTCTCCCTTTACACACACACACACACACACACACACACACACACTCTCAAGTGAGTGCAGTTGCCTGTGTTGTTTTCCATCCATCTAGCAGGCAAATAGCGATTATTGGAGCTGGTGTAGTGATGGGTGTGTGTGTGTGTGTGTTGTGGTGGTTATTACATTTCCTATTATTCTCCATTTCCTCTGACCAGCACGTCCCGTGAGAGAGAGAGAGAGAGAGAGAGAGAGAGAGTGAGAGAGGGGGGGAGGGTTGATGCTCCCTCCACATGTCCAACATTGATCTCTCTGATTTGATATTGTATTTCACATTCACTCTAATATCAAGCTATAATAAACATAACAAAAGCAAACAAAACAAATCTCTCTCTCCCCCTCCCACCCGCTGTCTGAGAGATCAATGCCATTGATTGCACTGACATGACAACCCCCTCCCACTCTAATCAATTCACCACGGATTGATTTACACTGGCGTGCATATAGCATCATCTGTTATGTGACACTTTCCACATGCAATTTGAATATGATGACCAGGGGAACAGCAACCACACTGCAAAAAAACTTTGCAAGTCGCTTAGCTTCATGTTCCGTCTTAAAATCTGATTTTTATTCATGCAAGTGATGTTTTTTCCTGATGGAGTGAGATAATCCCACTTGTTTCAAATGCAGTTTCACTTGTTTCAGGAATACTGTAGAAACAAGAGTATTTTTGAAACAAAGCTGAATAAGGCAGATCACTCCACTACTAACCCAAAAATGACAAATGAACTTGGTGAACAAGTTGATTTGCATTGGAAACAAGTGAAATCTTCTCTCCCTGTAGGCAGATTTTTCCCAGTTGCTTTAATAAAAAAAATCTGATTTTAGGTTATAAGACTTCAAGTGGATATTTTTTACAGTGCAGTCTCAGGTGGTTGATGTCGGCTAACCGACATGCCTGGGTGGCTCCCAGGGGCCTCTAGGCCTCAGGGTGGCAGTCGGCCAGCGAGGCGTGGCGGCTCCCCCAATACTGACTACTGTAAGAAATCCAAGCCCAGGCTTCGAGGCCTTTCCACCAGACACAGACTGCCAGCATCAACATCACTCATCACACAGACCGGCCGAAGTGTTCAGGACGGCAGGCGCCTTCGTCAGATAACAAGTGGATTGCAGAAAACGCTTTGAATTTCAGCAGTGGAAACATTTTGATGTAGGATTTGAGACAATGCAGCCTCGCCTTGGATGAACACGCCCAGGCGGAGCTGATGTGCCGGCAGGTTCTGCACACAGTAAAGCAGACTGTAGTGAGAGAGCAGACTGAATAAACACACCGCAAACTCTTCCACTTCACATGTGTGTGACCAACAACGGCACATTTCCCCATGCGTATACTTTAAGTGTTCCGTTTGGCAAACCGTGCGTAAAAGCGCAAACTGGATAAAGTGCAAAGAAAGAATGAATGGGAGACTCGGCAAAATCCGCCGCGAGTGTTCGTGGCACACCGGTGCATGCATTCACACTGGTAATGTGCAATTCCACATTATTAAATGAGTGATCAGCTGATCCTATCTGCCAGTATCGATCCGGACAGACTAGTAGCCTAACCAAGAAGAAGTGAAGAAATTAAAGGTGTGGTACTTAAAATTATGGTAGCAGTTGTGAATTTGATACATTTTGAATTCAAATTCCACTCCCCGCATTATTCTCTATCAGATAAAGGCTCAATGGCACTATTCATCGTATTCATAATGACTCTACTCATCGTGGCGACAGGGCGGACTTACCTTTCCTTTCAAACGTGCGACCCGAATGGAAGAAAGTGCGATGCAAATCCTCCGGCGACACAAAGAGCCCACCGACAGCAATTCAAATCCGAGCGTTTAACAACAAAGTATCTCCAAATTCACTTTTTTCGTGTCTCTAGCTGCAGTTTCGCCCCTCGTGCAGCAGACGCGTGTAACTTGATCCCTCTTCGTGAGCAGGATCCTTGTTTTTCGGCTGGAAATCACGAAGGACCGAGCCGCACAAAGGCAGCGAGACGCATCCCATTCTGCTTCCCTGCATCTGGTCTGAGCGGAGCCCCGCTGCGCCGCTCAATACGGACATTCAGCACCGGCCGAGCGCTTCACACCACTGTCAAGCCGGACAGAATAACCAACAGCACTTCCGGTCAACATTTTCCAAAATAAAACCCGCATTGGCGATCATATGTTGCAGATTAGATTACAGCAGATTACAGTAGATTACATTAGATTACAATAGATTACAGTAGATTTAAATGGGAAAACAGGGTCTTTGCAGCAGCTGACTCTAACAAAAACAAATCCTAATTACAACAACCAAGCGTGTTGAAAATGATACAGTAGATAATATCATGGGGATAAAGATGAATCATTTTCTCTGGCAGATTTACAGGTTGAAGCGTAGCAATGCCTAAGTGTGAGTCGCTACAGCTGTTTGCATTATCAGGAGGCTACAGAACTATTTACAGATGGAGGGAGCAGCTGTAGGCTATAGAAATATGTGCAATGTTTGCTACTACGTTATAAAATGTAGGCTAAGGGTAAATTCGTAGTTGGCCTAAATGAAAATAGCCTACTTTTTTTTTTCTTAATGGACTTTTCACTGCATAACAAACATAATGACTTTTGTTGTTCTGTACTAGGTTTAGAACGATGTACTGGGCGATGTATATCAGCCAGTTATTATTGGTTTCTATTCAATTATGGGTTTCAATTCAAGGCAGAGTTTTAGTGTCAGGCTACATGCTGCGTTCCAGGGGTGTTGGAAAGGCGGTAATTCTGATTTCTGATTTCCTATTAGAAAAAATGTGATGAAGCGGCCCTTCAAGTTGGAATTCCAACTTGGAAACCGGGTCAAGGTTTCTCGACCTCAAGGTTTCCAACATGTTATCTGACACTTTTAACATGTTTAGAATCCCCAGTACACTTAAGTTTGATCTTTAACATTGCATAACCTTAAATCTATCAAACTTTCTCTAAACTCAATGGTTAAACATACATTTGAAATGTAAAGTTGCACATTAACATTAACTGTTGTTTTGCAAAGAAAAAACCTTGGGGACATGCATGCTACAGAGGCTTTTCCACCGAGCCAAGAATACATTTCTGCAGGAAACACTGAATCGTAATGTTTTAGAAAATTTGCACATAAATGTCAAATGTAAAAATATTGAGTATCGGCACTAAACATCGGTTATCAGCACCTTCGATCCAAAAATGCCGTTATCGGCCTTCAAAAGCCCTATTCTGAACACCTCAATACTCACTTATTTTTTCAAGTGACAAAATTTTCCGCTTTTATTTTGAAGCCTTTTCCGGTTTCGTTCTCTCTGTATCTAGCTTGACGCAGCTGCGCTTCTCTCGGAGCAAAACGGGATTCTACGGAGCCCCTCTGGGATTCGAATCGCGACTGAAAACAAAAACTCACAATCAATCACAGCAGAAGTGTCGCGGTTTCAAGTACTGAACACCATCTCATCCAGAAATACAATATAATTGTCATAGAAATCCTCTGGAGACAACCCTCCCCCTCTCCTCCATTTCCCCCCCAAATAGTGAAACAACACTGCGCGCCTTTGGTTTTAAAACAAAGACGAGTGAGAATTTATTTAATGGTTTTATCCACTTTGTCCCGCAGACAGCTGCTGCTCTGTAGCTGCTCTACGGGTTGGTGATTTCTCCCATTTAAAAACAAAACAAAACAAAACAACCCTAGGTCAGTTTAACAATCCAACCCCAAATCAATGGTGTCCCTGTCTACCCATCGGTGCTCCTCCTCCTGCATGAACCCCCCCCCATCCCTTCCTCCTCCTCCTCCTCCTCCTCCCCCCCTGGTCACACCTTCACTACCCAAGCAGAAGAAGTGTGTATTGCCTTTTTTTTGAGCACCAACACTGACAATACGGTCTGAATATGATGCATGAAGCACAGCGCTACTCAGAAAACAAACTCCAATTCCAAACCTATAATTTTTTTTTCCAGTTTCTTTTTAATCTCACAAAACACATGAATCTGAAACATGAGTTCATTTTCCTTCTGTGCAGCTAACAATCTCACCATTTTTAAAAACAGGGGAGAAGAAAATAATTTACACATCTCTTTTTTTTTCATCATATCTACAAAAATAAAATCAAAGACAAAGACTAAGGCTTTACAGAAAAAAAACAAAAAATTAACATATATAAAACAAGGGGGGTGTGATCTCTCTATATTACATGAGTGAACAAGATTTAAAAAAAAAAAAAAAAAAAAAAAGACAATGAGATGATAGTTAAAGACGTGTGTATGCATACAGTAGTTTGCACCGTGCGGGGAGTTTCTCTGTGCAACATCTTACAAAAGGAATCGGTTTTAGCTTCTTCTTCAGAGCCAGTTAGGACCACGACTTAGACGTCATTATATAAAGATAAAATGTATGAAAAAAAAGGAAACATTTAAGAGTATAAAGAAATTGAAGTGTAGAGGTAGAAATTGGAGATGAAAAATGCTGTATTCAGGTAGGAGGAATGGGGGGGGAAAGGGAGGGGCAGACGAATGGGAAAGAAAAAGAAAAACAGCTCGAATTCACCAACCATCTCAGACCGAGAGCGTCTAATTTTGTATTACACTTGAACACAACACGTGTTTAAGGTGTGTGTTAAGACATGTTGCCACGACACGCTGTCTGAGATGCTTGATAATCAGCAGCCAAAGCTTAAAGAAAAAAAGAAAATGAAATGAACTGTGTTCCCTTCAACGCTCTTGGAAGAGATATTTCACTTTGGTAGAAACATTTTGACATTTTAGCGCAAATACCTCTTGGAAGTTCACACATGGTCCAACAGTAATATTGTCTGTCCTGGGGATCAGTAACACTGCTCTCGTTTTCCACTTGGGAAAACCTAGTCTTGCATTTCTTTTTCACTCCTATACATGACTGGACAAACCCAGGTGGAGTCATACTTCTCTGAGGGGGGTAAAAAAAAAACAAAAAAAAACACCTGGACCCCAGAGGCAGATACAGTCAGAGGGTTCAGGACTCCTTAATACCGCTGACAGCGTGTTGGCTAAAGGGTGAAAACGTTCCTCCAGCGAGTGAAACATCACTTGAATGGTAGAATCAGTTTTTGGGTTCAGTTGTGTGTGTGTGCGTGTGTGTGTGTGTGTAGGGGCAAAATTAGCGCTGATTGTGTTTCAAATGTTAAGGAGCTCTCGGTTGGGCTTGGTTTGGTAGTTTCTGTTAAAGAGCCTGGGGAACTCAGTAAAGCGCTCCTCTATTAGTGTTAATAATATTTGAAACCAGTTCAAATAAAAGAGTCAGTCCAATGTGCTTCTGCCCAGATAGATGTGAGACAATGAGGTGCTCAGTACATATACACTATAAAAAAAAAAAAAAGCAAAAATATATTCAATCTGGTCTAAAAAAAAAAAAAAAAAAGAACTTCTCAACAAGCAAACATCGAAAAATGACTTCCAAAACTTTTTCTTAGCGAGTAGAAAGTCATTTCTTAAAGTTTTCCGGATAATACGTTCTCTTCTTGCAACAGTTGAAACATATTTTGCCTCTAGTGTGGATTAAATTAAATCAAAGCGATGACCTTTGAAAGAAAAAATTAAAAGAAATTCACTCAGCTTTAGTGTCTGGTTCCACAAACCTCAACAAAGGCTTTACTAAAGGGTTACACAACCTTTCTCAAAATAAAGCACATTAAATTACGCTCCTATATACTTTACAGCAGCAGTTAAATGAAATTGGCCTTCACCTAACCATGCTGCGATCAAGAGAACAGGAGCATATAATGTGTTGTTATTTTCCCCGACTCGGACCGTGTGTGCGCACTTAAGTCTTTCAAATTAGATTTTTTTTAATATTTTTTTTTACAGAGCTTTTCTTTTCTCCCAATAAATATAAGTTATTCTGTGCAGAGAGGGGGAGGGGAGAAGGGGGTGGGGTGGGGGGGCGCTAAAGATGCTACTTGGTAAAGAGCGTAGTCCCTTCATGGCTTTGGAGGGGGGGGGGGGCTAGAAGAATATAAACACTATGGTATTACCAGTGGGGGGTGGTGGTGGTGGTGGGGTGTTGGTTCACAGTATTTACACACACAATACAGCGGAGAGAGGCCTAAACGATTCACAGGCAATTTTTAAAAGCGACGTCGACAGGCAATGTTACCAACAAAATTTTTTTTTTTTTGGCAGCAATTTGATTGTGTGATAAATAAGTTTTCACTGAATATTCAAGTTTCAAAGTTTCAATCCGTACTCCCCGCCCCCCCTCGATTTCCCCCGCTGTTGTCGTCCTGGTTGCCGGCAACATTGCCCGTCTTGAACCTCGCTCCAAAAACGCGCCCTGCGTCAGTTGCGGCCTCGGCGAAACCCGAAACATGACGCGATCAGAGGAGCTGTGACGTCTCCGCTGAGCGCGCTCCGTCGCCGCGGCGATCCCTGTACGTCTCTAGAGCAGCGCTGATGACAAAAAAAAAAACAAAACAGACAGCGCTTCAGTAGTAAACAGCGCAGTAGTGTTTCTATAACTTAGGCAAAGTTTTATGAACAATCTATGATCAATATGAACCATATAATGATCGATAATGTTGCATTGATGGTTCCAAACAGCCGTCCCATAGCTTAGGAGAAGAGGACATACAAGTCGGCAATGGCTGCCCCTGTGGTGTTCCCAAAAATAGCACAAAAACGTCAACAACTAGTGTTTCTCCAGTAATGGGGGGGATATGAACGCGTTACATGAATGAAACGGTTAAAGTGATGTTGAACTTGGGTTGTGGAGCTTCCTGGACACGATAAAACCCCAAAATTGGCGATTCTGTTATCTGTTGCTCCGGTAGAGACGACTGGAGAATTGTGTATTTTGTTTCTCTCTCCATTCACTGCCATTATATTGCGAAACACGTCCGAAAATCACACTTCTAGCACACAAACGAATGCGAACAAAGCAGATTCTGACAATATATAAAAAAAAACTAGTCATGCTGCTGAATTGTTTTTAAGTGAATCGCTTTCTCTGTGTTATTAAACCTTCCAGTTTGAACAAGTGTAACACCAAAATCCGGGCATTAACCACACATAGAGTACTAGTATTTTTATGCATTGTCAGAATCTGCTTTGTTCGCATTCGTTTCCTCCATACAATGGCAGTGAATGGAGAGAAAAAAAAAAATTCTCCAATCGTCTCTACCGGAGCAACAGATTAACAGAGAATCACCGGTTTTGGGGTTTTATCAAGTCCAGGAAGCTACACGACCCAAGGTACTAGCAAAGCTCAACATCACTTTAAATGATGTGTGTGTGAGATATTGGTATCCTTACTGACAACCCAGTGCAAATAACCTGAATTATATAGACACAGTCCTTCGGCCTTGGTGGCAGGTGAACTCAGTGTAAAGCATGAAGCGATGAAGGGGGAAAACCCCCCCGGAGGCCATGTCGGCTTCCACTGCGTGTGCAGCATCGGCCCGTAGTAAAGCCAGTGGCGTCTCCAGTCCCTGACCTGTCCACTGTGGAGGACGTACGTACGTATGCATGACAGTGGGATGCATTGTGGGTAAAGTGCTGGGGTGACGGGTCCCTCGGATATTTCCTTAAAATCGACAGTTCAACACTTTTCTGCTCCCTTCCTTCAACCAGCTCTCCAAACCAAAATATACAACAACTCAGTCCTTTCGAAACGCAGCCGAACAAATCCCCACCGTGGTCGTTTTTTTTTCTACTTTCCGGTTCGAATTCTTCCGACTTTTCCTCTCTTTGCTTCTTCACCAGATCCTTCCTTCACTCTTTCAACGCTTTACTTGTCTTCCGCCTTTTTTTTGTTCCTTCATAGTTTTTTTCCTCTCTTCCCCTGGACTCCCCTCCTGCTCCAGAGGAGGTCAGAGGTCGCGCCGACCTCAGCGTTCCTGGGGCGTCCTTAGCGGCCCGTCCAGCTTCCTGGTATCCCAGGGCAACAGAAACAGTAACGTCTACGGTCCTTCCTGGGTTCTGCTCCATTGGCCAGTGCATGCAGGGATTGGGGTGCGAGGGGAGGCGGGGCTAGGGTGCCCGAGTCTGACAGTGGGTGCATATGGGTGCGTCTGTATGCCAACAGTCAAAGAGTGTGTGTCTATTAGTAAATCCACTCTGAGCTGATATCAGAATCCAGTAGACTGGATCTTGGGTTCTGCTGGACTTCCCTCCTTGCCTGGATGGGAGAAAAAAAAGAGAGATTTATAACTTAAGTGTGTAAAGCAATTGACATCAAAACATCGTCACCGTTGGTACATCACAGAAGACAAACCACTTTGACCTTTGAACCCCCCCCACTGAACTTCTGACCCCTCTCGCTCACCGTCTCCTGAGCCGCGGTCCAGAGATGGCGTCCTGGAGACGGTTGCCGGGTGACACGACCGGTCCTCTGACTCCTGATTGACAGAAGGCTCTCTGAGGGTTTTCAGAAGCTCATGATGGGCCTTCTCTATGTCCTGTGGAGGGGTGAAGAGACACAATTAATTGCAGCCTCTGCAATTTGGAAATTGCAGAAGTTCATATTGCGATTTTGAATTTTTTTCCTATTAATTGTTCGGCTCTACACCCCAACACGACTCGCCTTCAGCTGGTGCAACTTGCTCATCAACCCCTCGATGGTGTGGAAAATCTCATCCACGTTTTTGATCACGTGACTCTGGTGCCCGGTCTGCGATTGGCCCGTTTCCTCTTCCTGTTCCGGTTGCATAGCCTCTGATTGGTCGGGCGTTTCCTCCTCCGGCTGTGCCTGCGGTGACATCACTTCCTCCAGAGGCTGAGGGAAGTGGGTGGCGGTGGGGGTAGGAGGGTCGTTGAGGTCATCAGTGACGCTCTCTCCTTGCTCGGTAGGCATCACCAAGTAGAATGTGTTCCCTATAGCAGAGAGATGTGAGTATGAACACGGCATAATGACACTTACTCGCCACTGATGCATACAAACTAATTGGGGTGTGTGTGTGTGTAATTTCACCAGTACACTGGGCCAGAACTCTGTAAAATTCTGCGGCTACTTCTCCCTCAGAACAACAAACACAAGAAAGGAACGCTACAAGTTGCCTACAAATAGATAACAAGACCCAGACCCATAATTTACTTGAGAAGCAGATTTTCAATTTTTGTGTAAGCAACAGATAAACCGCATATTACATGAGCAGGAGAGACCTGGATCAAACAGAATTTGCTTGTTTGATATGCTTATCTCACGATACGATTCGATATGTGATATGGGCTTCATGATGTGATACAACCACAATACGATGTAATAAATAAAACCTCAATGACAACAAAGTCTGACGGCCTGAAATTATGTTTACTTCTGAGCCACAAATCTTTCTAGCAATGGCATTGGCTTGCTAGAGTGTAAACAACAATGTAAAAATGCCATTACAAAGTGCAAATAATATAGTTTCAATGGAGAGCTTGTGAAATTGTGATGGGCAACTACAGCAGAATAAAATGTAGCTAATATTGCGAAACTACGGCACTGGGCCCACTAGGACTACTTGTCATTACCCTGCGTAGTGGCCTCGCCTCTCGGCTCGGACGATTGGTCGGAGGGGAGGGTGACATCATCAGTGATGTCATCAGGGATAGAAGGAGAGCCCGCAACCACAGCTATGCACAGAGGACAGATGTGTGACGAAGAATTGTGTGTGTGTGTGTAAACAGATATGGGAGGTGTTTGAATGCATGTGAAAGAGAAGTGTGAGGCAGTGAGGGAGGAGGAGTTGAGATACAAGACCAAGTGTAGCGTGAGTGTGTGTCGTCGTGTTGTGAGGAGCAGGCAGAAAAGGAAAAGGAGCAGAAGAAGTGTGTGAGAAACAAAATAAACGAATCACAGAGAGCAGAGAATACATGCGGAGGAAGGCAGCCAATGCAGATACCCAGATTTTACCCACAAACAAGATAGAAACCACATTCAGGGTGAATTCACTTTCAGTTCAATCAATCAGGAACATGAACTCCAGCTGCAGCAATTGAGCATTTATGCCTGATTATTTTATTTTACTTTGGAAATAACGTTTTAAAATTTCCTTGAATTGACTGAATTGAGAGGGAACAGCCGACCCTGCCGGAGACTTAAAGATGATTATTTGATGACGGGTCTCTTTTTGAACGATTACCTTTCCTCACAACATGAACACTGGACTGCTCTGCGTCTGAGGGCGGGGCTTCCTCTGGCTCAGCCTCCCATTGGTCGGTGCTGAAATTGAGGACGGTCTCCAGGGACTCTGGCCTCTGCCTTTCGGTGAACGAGCTCCTCTCATTGGCCGTCTCGTTGGTGGGCGTGTCATCTGAGTCGTGGCTCCACCCGTCCTCTTCCAAGTCTCGGAATATCAGCTGCCTTAGTGCTTCAACTGTGAAGACACAAGAACAAGCACGACACATGAAGCAGAGGATTTCTGAAGGCTGATTACAAAGCAAAGAAAAGCACCAATAACAATTAATTGGCTACTTTTTTTTCTTTTTATAATTACAGGCTTACACTTAATGAAATCTAAAACACACTCACTTTGGAAATTTAGATTTAGATTTAATTAAACGCATGACATAAAATAAGATAAAAAACTAGCTGTGAATTAGCAGTGAAGTTATAGTAGGCCTACTAATCAAGCTAGGAATAAGCGATTATTGCTTCCTTCTCACCGTCTTGCAGAGCCGCCTCTGCCACTCCAACCGCCTGTCTGTCACCAGAGAGGAAAGCTTCTGATTGGTCTGTAGGTGTGGTGGGCGTGAGCGCGTCGTCATTGTTAGAGGAATTCGTCTCCATGGAAACTGACCCCTCCGTCATAGAGTCGTCTGGGAGATTTGAAACAGTTGGAGGGAACAACAGCTCACCGAGTCAGATACGGAGATCAAACATGATTTTTGTATCGTTTCACATAAATATATGCACACATAGCGGATGGTGACAGATTCATATTTGTGGATAATGATTACATGGTGCATCTCACCTGACTGGTAGACATGTCTGCCCGTTGAGACTGGGGAAGCGTTGCCTAGACTCGGAGAACTGTAGGTGACAAGGCACAGAAACACAAAGCTCACATAGGCTGTCACCAAGTTAAATGAAGTTAAATTACTAAATTAAGACTTTTCAAGACCCTTCAAATTCCAGTTAGAATGAAATATAAGAAGAATTGAAATGA
Source organism: Centroberyx gerrardi (assembly GCF_048128805.1). NCBI lineage: Eukaryota > Metazoa > Chordata > Actinopteri > Beryciformes > Berycidae > Centroberyx > Centroberyx gerrardi. The sequence goes on along the minus strand of NC_136019.1, from coordinate 7,692,191 downwards.
AGTGAAATAAACGTGAAAATTAAAACACTCTGAATATAGTTGATTTCTCAGTGGAACAAAAAGTTACCAAGAATCCGCAATATTTTTAACCTTAGACTTAAAGTGCTATATTTAGTTGTATGCAAAATCTTTTAAGGCCTTGAGTTTAGATATTTTAAAATGTTTTCAGGACCTACAGACACACTGTCACACAAATAAAGGCTTTGATGACTTGAAATATTAGTAGGAATTTCAATTTCATTAAAATCAGTCAAAAATAGATCTATAAGAGGCTCCACCACACACTCAATAGCTGAGATTTGAGAGAAAAATATATAAGTCAGAGGCATAAAAGAGGGATATATACTGTAACATTTCAGTCACTCACGATATAGGTGTGGATCCGTAATTGGTCTGGGGTGACGAGCCACCAGCCAATGAGATGGTCTTTTCAAGTAAGTCTTTCCAGCTGGAAAACATAAAAATCCAACGTCAGCACCTACAGCAAGCATACATCACGGCAAAATAGATGTTACTGTATGCTGAAAAAGAGCTTGTGTGCTCAGCAAACCCTCCGGAGGTAAATACAGGTAAGAAAAAAAAACAAAAAACAAAAAAACAGATACAATATCCAGGATTGCTTACGTGTTTTTCTCTGATGAAGTCCCGGCCACCAGTTCGTAGATCTGCCTCTCTGTGGTGCTGATGACGTAGAGGGCCTTGTTGTCTGGGGAGAAATCACAAGACACAGGGAAGTCATCAGAAACACAGCAGGGAAACAGAAATGAGAGGGAGTTAGCGGGAGTTTGTCTTGCTACAAGGTTTTACCCCGCTGAGTAACCTGTGTATACCTCATGGTCACATTACATTGTTACCAGCATCATCAACTTACTACAAAATATACTGTGGCCACATTAGGATCATCATATTACATGAAGGCCCTGAGTCTCTATGTGTTTTCCATTTCAAAATATGATGCTTTTCCCCAGATCTGAATTACTTCTCATTATTAATAATACTAATAATAATGTGATGCTTTATTGATCCTTGTAGGGAAATTATCTTTTCATTTGATAGCCAGCAGTTCCTCATGCTTGGAAAGCCTAGCATAACAAAATGAAGTGAGGGCAAACCGCAATGTGGACTGATGCTCATATTGACCTATTTTGTTCTGGTATAAACACCAGAGAAGGTAAATTACGGTAGAGAGCGCAGACAAGTCCAACATGCTTAGCTACGGTTACAGGGACTGAAATCATATTTTTTTTTACTCCCTTAGCCGCAGAAATCTCTAACCTCACAGACTGGCAGATTACCAGAAGTCTGTCCAATAACGAGTTCCTTCTGAGTTCATGTGACTATTGTTTACAAGCCCTAGCTCACTTGTAATTGGGCAGTGTGAACCTAAACAAACCAAATACAACAATGAAAAAAAAAACTTTTCTTCTATGGTTCAGACCAAAGAAAACGTACTGTAGGTGTAACCCTCACCTGTGGCAACAGGGCGGACCAGCAGCGAGTCGAGCCTCACCAGGGGGCTGAAGGAGGTCTTGGTGTCTCCGCTGCCCCCCCCGCCCCCACCCAGCCAGCGGGACGGACACCGCAGCAGCAGCCGGTCGTCCGGGCCCCTCTGGAGCAGGACCAGGCAGTCTGACAGCAGCAGCGCCTGGATCTCTGACGGTGGGGATTAACAGAATCAGAATTCACTTTATTTGCCAAGTACAATAAATGTGCTGGAATTAGTCTGGACACAATATGCAGATTTCATTTCCAAAATGTATCCATTCTGGGGGAAAAAAATAAATAATTATCTGAAGTTCATCATTTGATATCTCTAACATAAAAAGGAACCAGTGTGTAAAAATGTATTTATTTTGTCTATAAGCAAGTAAATTACCTATCATAATTTAAGAAAGCGCACTAATCTGTCTGTAAATTTTGTACTATGAATCATTTTGTAAGAGGAGAAAAAGATGATTTTTTCTAATTTTGGAACAAATTCAATATCTTTATTGTCCCAAAGGGAAATTGGTTAAAATTTCTTCATATCAACAGCTAGTACAGGGACAGTGAGACTTTTAAACACTCTTAAACGCTCTTAAAATAGACACCAGGTCAGAACACACGATAGCTTAACAACAGTAATCTCATGAACTCTATTCAATCTGAATTGTACTCAGTTCTCTACTGACTGAGCTGACATGACGTGGGTCAAGTGCAGGAACTGTCCAAGCTTTGAGCGATGATGTTTGGTGACTACCACGGATTAGATTTAGAGGAAATGACCATAAGTTTAAGGAAAAAAGGAAAGGAAGCCTAATGAGTCTAGCCTAAAGTCCAGGAATTTGTTTTGGTGTTATTGGTGCAGGAACACGTTGACGACATAAGCACATAAATGGCTAGATACTGAATACATACCTAACGTCTTATCTTTGCTGACTTTCCAGGTGAGGGGACCTTCATGAATCATTCTCTTCGTGGTCAGGTCCAGACTCTATGAGAGAGAGCAGTAACACAAAGCACCATTACACAGGAGTGAGATCAGGGACCCCACAAAGCAGGAAAACCTTCTATTAGAAATGAATGTCAGCGCTGCAAAAACCCCATTCCTGAATTACAACACGAACAATACGCAATGAGAAAAATGAGTGAGGAAAGGAAGGAAGAGGAAAAGATGGAAAGAACAGATTAAAGAGCATAAACAAAGCGGTCACCTTGAACTGAGGGGCGGCGTCCAGCCTGCGCTGGTATTGGCTGAGGTGTTGCCGGTGTTCCGTTTCCCTGACGACCTCGTTGACAGCCTGCAGTATCCTGCGGCAACAAGCCTGGGCGCGCTGGAGCGGAGGGAGGTCCGATGAGCCGGCTATAGGAAGAAAGAGAAGAGGATCGGTCTTAAAATCACATCATAGCAGAAACAAAGAACATTTTATCATCCAAGATTAAATAAATGTTAGCTATTCTTGGCACAGTTTTGTTTGTGTGTGTATCAGTCAGCAAGTGTGTGTGTGTGTGTGTGTGTGTGTGTGTGGTCCTTCCTCACCCTCTGTGTGTTTGATGATATTGTCCAGCAGCAGAGGGTACTTGGTGAGTCTCTGCATCTCTGACACCAGCAGGTCTTTGAGCTGCAGCCTCCTACAGTGGGGACTGGCCTCACACTCCTAGAAATCAACACATCAACACGTAAAGAACATGACAATATATGATAGACCTGAGTCAAGAAACAATGTACTTGGAATCAGGCACAAAACCTATTTGCATGGCCCTTCACATCCTAACCACCCATGGGAGGGATTCAACTTTTTAGTCCACCAGCTACGTTGAATAATATATTTCAAATTCACCAACCATTTTGTTCATTTATATTGAATTTAGCCAATGCTTTTATTCAAAGTAGGGCTGCACAAATAATCATAGATAGTTGTATATCCAATTTTATGTTTCCACTATTGTGAAATTAAGTGATATTGAAGTGTTTGTTATATTTTCAATTTCACCGAAAGTCCCGGTGTGCTATGTCAAGCGCTTCCATTACGCAAGACCAATCACAACTTCTGAATGTGCAACGTGCATCATGTGACCAAAACGAAAGTCAAGATGGGGAGCCAGACAGCTCCAGTGGGAAAGAAAGAAGGAAACCTTACACAGACCATCATACTAGAGAGGAAAATCCTTCTCCTAAGTCTGAATGTGAAAACATTTTATTTCCTAAAAGTGGATCACTGTCTGTCATTTGATTTGAACCAGATATTGAGTTCAGATTCTGTGCAAAGTTTGTGTTATGGTTGTAGTTGCACCCCAAAGTAATAGCATAGTAATTATTTATTATTTGAATTTTGAAGGACCTCAATAAGAGTAAGACAGCAACAGTGAAAACAAGCAGCTGCTGCTTCTTTGAGAAATTCTGCGTTGAAAAAAGTGAAAAAGTGCAAATATACAGTATGTAAAGGTGCAAAAGTGCAATAAAACAGAAAGTGTCTTGATATTGAGGAATCATCGTGATCACAATATTTTGCTAAATAATCGGTATTAGCATTCCTGCCATAACCATGCAGCCCCAATCCAGAGCAGCTTGCAGTGAGTGAACAGGTTCAGTGTCTTGCTCAGACTAAGTGTGTATCGGTGTGTTAAATGGCTGCGGTGTGCGTGTTACCTGGATGTTAACTATGTTTGTGTGTGACTCCGGGTTTTACGAGGATGTATGTGTGTGTGTGTGTGTGTGTGTGTGTGTACCTGGATGATGTGGGCGAAGCGGGGGTCTTTGCGCTGCTTGTTCTTGATGAGCTCCAGAGCCTGAGACTGTTGGCTGCACAGCTGGGACGCCTGTTCCTGGAACTCCTCCCCAGCCACACCTTCAAACTGACACACACACACACACACACACACCCCCCACTGTTAGCACACTGTACATACTTCACATACAAATAGCTTTCATATTGTAACAAATTTGAAGGGATGACATGAAAATAAAAGGATGGAGAACAGAACTGATAGCAGGGGTTTTTAAACTCACCCTGGCCAGCATAACGTCCCCGATGTCCTGAACGATGGGAGATTCTCTTCGCTTCTTCATCGCCTCACACAGACTTGCTGCAACACAGTGATATGAAAACAACATTGAGGCACTGAAAGGACCTCGCTCAGGGAAAATAACTAAGTTGTTGCTCTGCCACAGCGACAACTCCAAAAATGTCACTAGTTACTCTCAATTTCTACTTGCCCAAAATGGATGTTTGGATACAGCAGATGTTCCATAGACTTCAGATACAATCACCAGGTGGCTGGTGGAACTGACCAATCAACCACCAGCCAAAATTAATTGTTTATTTCAAACACTGCCTAAGATTGTCCATGAAACTACTAAAAGAAAAAGAAAAAAAAAGACACTTAAAGCTGAATTCATTGGCACAAGGCACGACTAGTCTAGTGGGGTAATTAACTGACACCATATGTCTCCAAATTAAAGCCTAGAATACATATTGACATGGCAGAGCTGCAGGCAGAGATTAGCCTTTACAAGCCATGACCTTCTTACTTACTTACCATTCCTTATTATTATTATTGACCTTGCCATTTACAGCCCTGAATACACATTGACTCAAATTACAACTCACTTCATTGTGCAAACAGAAACACTGGCAGAACAATAAAAAACACACACACTGAGCGATACACAGATTCAATCGAGACACAGAGCAGCGTTCCTATAATTTTCCATTTCGAAATTCCATACTCTTCCCAGACCCGAATTTAATTTCAATATTTTGGTTAGCAGCTAATAAAATGTATCATTATAATAGCTGGGCAATGACTGTAAACGAGGTCAATCACTCAAAAGTTGAAGAAAACAGTTCCCAACTTAACATATGTGAATGTAACAGTATGTGAAATGACAGTGGTTCCAGAATTACATGTGTAGTCAAGTGTGTGTCATAGACTAAGCAGCATATTTCCCATGTTTTTCCATTGGATTTTTCGGTAATTCACAATGTTTTAAGACCTGGAAGCCGTAGTTTGCGTTATTTCGATCAAGCGGCCAAAACCACGGGTGAATTTTGAAGCCAGTAAGGAAGGTGGTGGTGACGGCGGCAGTTCCTCTACCGTCCGCTAGGGGCCGGCTCCAAAAAGACTCCAAACTTGACCCAACTCAATGGGACCACAGCCCGACTTCTCACTAAAAATATAAAGTCAATACATTTTTTTCGACAAGAGGTTATGGTCTCAGTAGCTAATTTCACTTCTTCTAATGTGTGTCCATATGTCGATTTTCAAAATAATTGCATCATTAACGGGTTATAACGGTTATAAAACGGGGTTGTTTTCCTAGTGATCGACAGGTCATTGATTACGGGCCAATAGGCGAATAATAGGCCAGTAGGCGGCGCTGCGGCTCTGCAGACAACCCACAACTCACTTTGGCTGCACAGTCTGGCTCCAAAAAACATGTCAGCATGGCAGCGATCAACACAATCTCCAGGCTTCAAAAAGGCCCTTCAGAAACCTATGGGTGATGTCACAGTCACTACGTCCATCTTTTTTTACAGTCTATGATTTTGAAACATATTCTATAGTACACAGATTTGCAGACTTTCCAAACCTGCGTAGGAACCATGATTCACACTTACACACACACACACACAGAGGGAGACTGACCGTGGAATTCGTAGACTTGGGGCAGGTTGGGGAAGATGCAGGCCAGCTCATCAGAGCTCAGCACAGACCTCATCTTCTGGAAGAAGACCTGGTCCAGGACCCTCAAGGTCCGCAGGTGGGACGCCTCGGTGGTGAAAAGCTCTGAGAGAGGAGAGAGGGAGGAGGAGGAGGAGGCAGAGAGGAGCAAAAAGAGAGGAGGAGAATGAATTACACCGTATAATACTGTATAACCTATAACAAGCCTCCGATTCAGTTCTGAAGTGCCCTGGTTCCAGACTCCAGAATGACTGACTGAAAGACTGAATTGTGTCCCACCGAACGCTGTCATTCTTGGTGAAGTTGGTAAATACACCCAGCATCAGTGTCACTGAAGATAACATCAGAGCGGCCGGATACATCAGTCACTAGTGATTGGTTATATTGACTTTTTTCCAGCTGTCTGTCTGTGTGTGTGTGTGTGTGTGTGTGTGTGTGTGTGTGTGTGTGTGTGTGTGTGTGTGTTTTGAATTGGAACTGTACCGTAGATGACGGCCTGTCTGTCCACCTCCCTGGGGCTGAGCGTGGCGAGGAGCTGAGGAGGCACCGTCTCCTGCCAGTTCTGACCGTCGCACACCTCCTCCTCCAGGGCCGCGGCGTCCGGCAGCAGGGCCAACGGGGACTCCACACTCCTACGCATTCACGTTTCGCCAGCACACACACACACACACACACACACACACACACACAGGCAGACGGACAGACAGACGAACAAACAGTCACAGGATGGGTACACACACACACATACACATATGTATGGACATAGAGCGAGATAGACAAACAAAAAGACACACAGTATGAGTGTGAATTCATAGTAAACTGTTTCCAATGGTAACTGGATTATTGTAATTGAATTATGATCTTTATCATCAATCAACAAGATTCTACAGTGATACCCACTTTTGTAGCTTATTCTACAAAGAAATAATTAATAAAAATAAATAAAATAAAGAACATGTGCAATAAGGTTGGGCAATACTCCTGTCAACCAATCGGCACCTCATACAGACCCGCACGCATACACACACATTGTGCACGGTGTAGGTGTGATGGCTTGAATTGAAATGTAGCTTTTAAATGCACAAGGAAGGGACATTGTTACATTTTAAACTACAGTATAAGTTCTTGCGGTCAAGAAAAGAAAATGCTGAACTACTATCAGTTTGTGGTGCATTCGCAACAGGAAGCAATAGCACAAGACTCTCAAATGGGGAAGCGCACACAGGGACAAAACCAGCTCGCCCCGAGGAAGGCTCTGGGAAATGTTGGGTGTGTTTCGACTGCCTTCTGTGTTGGCTCTAAATACATTTTAAAACCCAACTTGAGCGGAATTTTTTCCCCTGCTTGTGCTTCCCTATTTGAGCGTTTTGCTGTAGGCTACACTTTAAATGACCAAACTTCAACGTAATATGAATTGGCAGCAAATCGGCAAGGGAGTTTCCACCACAAGATCCCTGATGCATTCGTCCAATTGCCCAACCTTAATGTGCAGCTTGAGAAACAAAGCGGGAATGAGCATTTTCAATTATTTTCAGAGATTGTGGGGTTATTTTTTTCCCCTGTGCACCTACCCATTTCCGTTTCAGAGCACTTTGGCCCCTTGGGAAAGATGTCAACATAGAGCTTTGTATCAATCAATCTCTGATCAATCAATCATCATCTAGGCTATGTGGGGGGTGACGTGGGAACTCACCTGCGTCTAGACCGAGGGGTGTATGGGGGTGTAGGGTTCTCTAGGGACCTGAGTATGAGAGAGAGTGGAGAGAGAGATGATATGAAGTGAAACCCTACGTCGATCCCCTGCAACACACTGTGTATTCCGGGGGTGTTGTGTACGAGAGATATTTGGGATGTAACATTTTATGAAAGGGAAGGTTCAGGATTCTTAGAAGCTTATTTCATTGATGACTATTAACCCCCTCTGAAGGATGCCAAAACAGTTTTGGCACCCGAGTTTCATCTCTGAGAAATGAGCACAACTCTCCTGCTGGCATTTGTAAGAAACACTAGTGCAAGTCAAAGGGATATGAAACCTTTGAAAGCTTTCTCAGAGGCAAAGACTCTGGTGTGAAAACGTCCTGAGGGGGGCTTGGTTAGTGAAACACTTCGAAAAACCTTACTTTTAATGAATGAGTAGTGAGATTTACTCTGCGTGTGTGTGTGTGTATTGCATCCGTACCGTGCAGAGCTGCTGGACGCAGATGACGAGGCGCTGTGCTGCAGCGGCCTGAGGCTTGGCCCCTCCCTCTCCTCCCCGCAGTCCTCCATGTCCACGTCGCTACGGGAACGGGGGACAGACTCCGCCCCCGCGGCCCCGCCCCGCCGACGCCCCTCCCCCTGAGCCTTCAGCGACTCGCTACGAGCCAGACGCACTGAGACCGTAGGGCTGAGGGAGAGCGAGTGAGAGTGAAAGAGAGACAGAGAGAGAGAGAGACAGAGACAGAGAGAGTGAGAGAGTGAAAGAGAGAGAGTGAGAGAGAGGTTGAAAGAATGAAGGAGAGACAGAGAACAGAGATATAAAGGGAACAGAATTTAAAACGCTGTGTAGGATTTTATCACTAATATATCACTGTGAACCTAGTTGCGATGACATATTTCAAATACTCGCAATTGAGGGCATTGATTGCCGTTACAAGCAGAAGCCCCAATGATCTGCTTTGTATTTTTATTTGGTCCATTCTTTAAGCAGTCTACTTGTCTGGGTCCAGACCTTTGACTCCGCCCACTCCACCGAGTTGACTGCTTCTGGTCTGGCGTCGTGACATGAAACAGCGGTTTCTCTCGGTTGAAAAATGATCGGTCCAATGAGCGCTGGGGGGGACTAACGATTAGCCAATCAGCGCCACGGGCGGGACTAACGCCGTTGTCAAGCTGTTGTCAAGCTGTGCGCCAGAACCAAGGAAGAGTAATAACAACAATGGCGACCGCTGTAGACGAGGTAGACGCTGCTATCGAGGCTGTTCTAAATCAATTAAAAGTACCAATTACTTTGAAATCCGAACAGCACTCTGCTTTGAAGGCATTTATTCAAAGGGGAGATGTTTTTTTTTCGCATCAGTGTCGACTTAAAATGACGTTAGATTCAGGCGGATACGTTGGTCTTTAGTGACTGGTTAGGGAAAATCGAATCCCCCTCCCCCACGGAAATCGGTTAGAGTGGAGGCAATGTCAGACTGAAGATGGAAATGGAGTGTAACGAGTTGACAATTCTGTCTGATATCAGGCAAGCAATCTACCAAAGAACAACAACAAAGAAGAAGATATAATAACATCTGGGAAAAAGTAAGCAGCTCAAATAAAACCTTGTGCAAAACACTGAAGCATCACATCACATCACATCTACCTTTCCATGCTGTCTTCTCCCAGGCTGCTGGAGGAGAGTCTCTGGGGGTCGGCAGCGTCGGCCCCCTCCTCCCCCGGCATCTCCGTGTGATTCTCAAACTGCTGAATGATGTTCCTCACACTGCCGGGACGGACTGCAGGGAACACACACACACAGGTTACTTCATTGTACAGTAGAATAAAATAGCACACAAGCGGGCTGACACAGGGAAAAAAAAAACATTTCCATTGTGCATAAAATGAAAGTGGAACTCAAAATAAACCTCACACATACTACGTATAGTCTCCGCAGAACAGCTTAGGTGGGAATGTTTGTTGAGTAACAAAATTGAACTAACTAAGGAAAAAACAAAAGGAAAAGAGAAAATATGTACCTTCGGTAGGCGACAACGGGACATGGAATGCTACAAAACCAAAATGAACCAAAAAGAAACAATGGAATCAGAAAAAAACAGAAACCAACGAAATGTTCATAAATAAATAAATAAATAAACCTGCAATAAATCTTCTTACAGAAATCAATAAAGGGGAAAACAAAGGATGGGGAGAAACCAATATTGTTGGACAAATACGATGAATGGATGCATTGTATGTTGGAGCCCCACAACATATCAGAGTGCCGATATTGTCAGCTGATACTGACCTTTCACAGATACATTGGAATTTGCATTTCTGACACCAATAATGTACTAGAAAGACCAGTGTCAAAACAAAACAATTTGAAACAACATCTGTGTGAGCAAGTGTGAGCATGTTTTAGCATTTTAGCATTCTGGTCATGACTTTGGTCTAGATATGAGGTTATGATCATGAATTATGTTTTTCTTTCTTCCCCGATTATTGTCATTGAATGGAAAAATCATGGCTATTGTATGCAGGAGTGTGTGTGTGTGTGTGTGTGTATTTACTGGACTGGGAGGTGCTCCGGGGTTTGCCAATGTACTTCAGGATGGGATTCCTCTTTTTATCCTCTCCATCTTTCTCTTTCTTGCCGCTGCTCAGCTGTAAAGATAGGAACCATTAAGCCGAGTCATGTCAAATATATTCAGAAAATGTTACTCCAAAAATGATGCTGACCGCACACAAGGAGGCGAAAAAACGATTCAGTCATTTATCAATAATGTGCATTGGGAAAAAAAGTGTTTAGCTGTCAAACCACTTTTTCACCTCCTTATGTGCAGTGAAGATAATTTTTGGAGTAACGAACAATATTCACAAGTGCTTTTAACAAAACTGGTTTGTCACAAAGTGCAAGAACTACCAGTTATATGGACTCGGTTTCGCCTTTTTAATGGATGTGTGTGATGATTTTGAGTAGAATTTACAAATAACAGATCAAAGATGAGTGAATAACCAGTTTGTACCAGTTTGAGAGAAATGATAATCCAAAACATTACCAGTCAAAAGTTTGGACCCACCACATTTTTCTTTATTTTTACTATTTTCCACATTTTAGAATAATAGTAAAGGCATCAAAACTATGAAATAAAACAAAAAAATCAACTTCACTGTTTATATTTGTGTAAGAAACAAGTTTCAAGCATTTAAGCATAAGCCTTTAGATCAGAATGGCCTTAAGATAATGAAAAACATAGTGCATTCAATAAGGTGTGTCCAAACTTTTGACTGGTAGTGTAGGTGAAAAACAAAATTGGAAAATGAATGGGAGTCTTGATGAGTATGAGCTAATCTGGAGTTTCACAACATTGACACAAAAATGCAGGCTATCTTAAATTTGTTCTTTTAAAGTGTCGGCAATTTCTCTATACTGTTCTGCACAAAGGAAGAACAATGTGAGGGCGAAAAATCAGACGCCCATACTTGAATGAAAGATTTTCTTCCACATTTAACTCGATTTGTAGGCCTGGTGTTTCCACGCAACAGCAGAAAAAATTGTCACGGTCACCAGCAACAACTTCCCCACCCATAGGAATCAAATTAATCTTCTTGTGAAATCGCAGTAGTCAATACAGACAAGAGTTCTTTTTTTTTTTTTTTTTTGACAGCCCTGGAGGGCGGCTGCCGCTCTTACCTTCTTCGTCTTGGGGAAGAAAGCCAACCACTTCTCCTTTTCCGTGCTCAGACCTGGGAAAACCTTGGAGTCTCTTAGCTTGATACCGGAATGACGTAGGTAGAGCAGCACCGCCGACGCCAGAGGAGAACTGGGGGGAGAGGAGCGAAGGGGAGGAGAGACATGGAGAGAGAGAGAGAGAGAGAGAGAGAGAGCGAGCGTGATGGGTAAACATAAAAAAAAAAAAAAAAAAAAGTCAGGAGGATAGAATGGGAAATAAGGGGAAAGGTGGGAAAGAAAGAGAGACAAAGAGAAGGTGTTGAGGCAGAGAAGCGAACGCTCAAACCGGTATTGCTGTTAAATCATATTCCACCACCGCAGACAAGACACTTCCTTTACCTTCTGTCCTCTTCGTGCTTTGATCTGGTGCGGGAACGGAAAGAGAGACATAAAAAAGGCTGTTAATTCCCTCCACAACAAACAGCAGGCTTTGAAAGAGACCTCCAGTTTGCTTCCTTAAAAGTTAAATCCAGTTCATTCAGGTGCAAACACTGGAGTGAGAAACAGAGATTGTTGAGTACAGCAGTCATGTGATGGGTGTCAGCCTCTGTGTGTGTGTGTGTGTGAAGTTGATGGAGTAAATGTCATGTGGCTGCCTGGGTTCGCGGTTGTGGCAATGACCTTTGGTATGGTAGCTTAGGTGCGCTCCCTCCGCCGCTTTGTAATAACATTTTTATTGGTCTGCTAACATCTGACCCTGTTGCTAGGCAACCCTGGTTCACCAGTCTGAGTGTGTGTGTGTGTTCCAGTTATGATGTTACTATTTAAGTCCCTGTCAGGGCCGTATACGCAAGTAAACCCATGTATAATTGGCTAACAGGTGGTTTCAGGCCCGGGGCAGGTAACTAACTTTTTTGTCCCACCGTCTATAGTGGCTGGTGTATCCCAGAATCCACCTGCTACTTTCACTATTTTACTATCTCACTATTTTAGAGAATCGGAACCTGGACCCATTTTTATGAAGCTTCTCAGAGCAGGAAATCAGTCGTAACTAAAAAAACTAAAAACTAACGCACACACACACAGAGAGAAGTTACAGACTCACAGTATCTCCCAGAGGGCGGTGACCTGTCTGTCCACCACCTGTCTCTCTTTCGCCGGGTCTCCGTCCAGCTGCTGCAGGTCTCCTTCTCCAAACAGAGAGCCAAGGCCCATCATCTGCTTGTTCCTATGACACACACACACACACAAACAGGTCAGTATGGCCTCTTAAAAAGGGTGGAGATAAAAAAACAGCACTCGGTTAACTTTCCCTGGATAAATAAGGTTAAACAAAACAAAAACAACAGCAGCAGCAGACAGGAGTACAGTACCTGTAGTCCTGTATCTGGTCCTGGATGTCTGGCAGCACCTGCTGCTGCAGCTCAGACAGAGGCCCTCTGATGTCCTCCTGGGCATGGAGACGACTCTCTGGAGGGACGACGGACAGAGAACATTGTGTCAGTGGATGACAACAGAAAACACACTTGTTTCCCACATATTTCCCACCACGCTCCCTCTTTGGCGCAAACCGGTTACAGCAATTCAAATTTTCAATATGTGAGAGACATATTGGACATATAGGACATAACGGGTCTTCAATGAGATGCATGTATGTGTAATATATACTGCAAAGAATGTCGTCCATAACGAGTCTCACCTATATCTGTGAGGTACTCCTCTCGTACTTTGATTTTCAAGGGCTAAAAAAAAAAAAAAAGAGAAATCTGAAATTAATCTTTCATGTTTCAAACGCTGCCATCGCAGGAGGTTACAGTAACGAGATGAGATGCTGTGCAGGGTTCAAACACAAATTTCATTTTAAAAATCCATACATTTTCCAGACCATCATTTCTTGACTAGATTTGAAGATATCTGTCAGTGTTCAACAAGATGCATGCTAATAATGGCTAGGCACAACGACTAAACTAGGCCATATCACTCTAAAACTGAGGATTATTCTTCACAACAACCAAAATCACCATATGTGAAATAAAAGTGGATTTTCAAGTATAGAAAATGTTTATTCAAATTAGGCTTGGGCAATAACCAAAATGTAATCTTCGCTTCCAGCAAAGATTAAATAGTGATTAAGCAACTTTTCTTCTTCTAACTGACCATTTTGGAATCCAGAAAAACATTTATGGAGAAAAGCATTTTGGTCAAATTTAAGTTTGGCTAAGCCCTTCCAGTTCCCTGCTTGGTGCCTATTAATTTATGTAGGGAATATATAAATATAATCTATTAGACACTTGAAAATGAACATTCATGCAATACTATTTAACAGATTCGTTTTTATTGCATAAATGCTGAAATGTTCCAACCGCTTGTTTCTCAAAATCACTTTGGCAACATTGAGAAGAAAGTTTACAGTTGCGCTTGACTGACATCCTGTAATGCCAACCGGTATTTCTTTTTTTTTCCGGCCACAATGTGAACACAGCATGAATGCCACCACACCGCAGCAATGGGATACAAAAGATATATGTATAAGGGATATAACCATGTAAGCATGTTAGTACATACAGCATCTGGGTCCAGGAAGTGGGAGCAGATCTGAGGGGCGAGGGAGCGGGCGTCTTTGGGGCTGGAACCCAGGTAGGCCTCCACCGACAGGTAAAACAGCTAACACACACACACACACACACACACACACACACACACACGTATGAGATGACACATATACAGTATATACACACATTAGGCAATGTTCAAACAAATTAAGCAAAGCCTCACAGACCTTATTATGATTGATTGATTGATTGATTTTATTTATGGATTAGTAAACAAAAAACAAAACAAAGAAATCCAAAGGATAACATGTTAAAGTGAAAAACACTTATTTCCAACATGGTCCCAAGATGTTAAAAAGACAAAGAAAAACACAAGGAAGCACAAGACATTGAACATAAAAACTAAACAAACACAATCCTAAAAAAACAAAAACACATCACCACCATTACAAGATAAAAAATAACTCCTACATCAGAAAAACAAGGACAGCTAAAGTAACAATGTCATTGCAGATTTCATTATAAATCTGTTACCCTGTTCCATAAAAAAGTCCTAACCTGACTTCTATAAGCCCCTCTCATATTTAAAAACTTGACGTGTAACGGAAGGCTGTTCCACAACATGGCACCAGTATAAAAAAAGGAACTTCTAGCTACATTATTCACTCGAGGCACTTGACATGAACGCACACTGGCCCTGGTATTATAGTTATGCTGAGTATGGACCATTGTTATCTGAGAACACAAGTACTGAGGAGCATACCCATTGATAATATTGTACATATGATGCAGCTTCTGTTGTTCTACTCTGAGCTGTACTGGCAGCAGTCCTACCCTTCTGAATTCATCACTACCAACATGAGTTCGAGGGGATGCATTTAATAAATACCGAATAATATTATTTTGCATCACCTGCAGTTTGTTCCTGAGTTTAGCTGTCAAACCACTGTACCAAGCAGAGCATGCATAATCGAAATGACACTGTATCAATGATGACACGAGAAGTTTCTTAACAGAAAAGTCGAAAAGCCTTGTTCTGCGAAACAGGAACTTGAGTTTGCTGGCACACTTAGATAATATTTTAGCAGCAATATATTCACAGGAGAGTGACTGCTCCAATATTATTCCTAAATATGAGACATTTGTCTGAGATACAATTTCAGCTCCATTACAAAAGACTTTCAACGTAAATCTCTTTTATAAAAAGAGATGAAGATTAGATTTAATCTTTTATGCATAAGTAATGCTCTTAATGAGTTCAACAGTACAATATGTTTAACAGGGTTCCCACACCTTCTTAAACATCAAATTCAAGGACTTTTCAAGGACTTTCCAGGCCCAATTCCCTCAAATTCAAGGACCCAACACGGTATAGTTTGAGACACGAATCATGGTTAATTACTGTTACAACACTGAGAATTTTTATAATGAGAACTCGCAGGCTTTACCGAACCTCACAGACAACAATTAAAAAGAGAGAGAGGCTTGAATGTGTGAACACTTCTCAACTGTGCTGTGTTACAGTGATGGCAGACTATGTGGTCTCTTGCCTTCTCTAACACAAATATATAAATTCTAGCACTTTCAATGACCCCTGTCTATTTTCAAAAACTTTCAAGGCCTTGATTTTTTTTTCTCAAATTCACACACTTTCAAGGATTTCAAGGACCCTACATGACAAGCAATCACCAGAGATCAACAGAGAGACAGACAGACAGACAGCTAGACAGAGCTAAAAAGAATAGAAGAAGGATAGAAGATGTAGAGAAAAACTCCGGCTCTTAGTTTCATTCCACTTCGTCTTCCATGAACAAGAAAAACCGAGCGGCAGTTTAAGCAGGGAGTTGACTGACCAGAGGGTTGGGGTCCAGCAGCTGGGTGAAGACGTATCTCATGAACACCGTCATGTGGGCCGGCCGAGACTTCAGCAACTCTATGTCCTGGAATGGACCGTCCATCTGGGAGAGGAAGGTAGGATAGAGAAACAGAGAGAGAGAGACAGAGAGAGAGAGACAGAGAGAGAGAGAGAGACAGGTGAATGTATGGATGGAAAGATGGAAAGTAGGAAAGAAAGGAAATATAGAGGAGACAAAGGGAAGACAGCTGCAAATCAGATACACGCATCGGCAGGATGAACGTAGATTAATGAATGATCAGACTGATCGGGAGGCAATAAAAAAAGTCTTTCTCACCTCATTGAATGCATAGCCGTCATCTTCTTCATCCTCTTCCTCGGGGCCAATAATCTGGGGCTTTCCACCCTTCAAACACACACACACACACACACATAGATGTTAGGAACAGTTGGTTGTAATACAAAGTGAGCGAACAAGTGACACAAGAATAGGGCTTAGTATCCAAAAATAATACCTATGTAATAACACCTAGGTATTGAAAAGTTTCGAAGTGCTGGCTTTTAAGACAAAAACTCAATTTTTTTTTCTCTTTTATGGGTATTTTATTGATAAAAAAATAAAATCTGGCCATTCTAGAAAATGCTGCTGTCATGTGAAAACCTTCTAACTCCACTTTTGGTGATTTTAATTTTTTCACTTCAACTGAAGGATTACATGGTCTTCTATGGGTTCAGAAAATTCATCCTTGGGTTTATAAAACCATTACAAACATTGGATAAATTGGATAAATTCAAAAATGAATGGCGGTCAAGCCAAAAACAAAAACAGATGGGATGTATGAATGTTAAAGAAAGAAATTTACTCTATCACATAATGAAATGTGCTTGCATTTAACAAAAAGGTAGTGAAAAAAGTACTGGAAGTATTGGAATTGTGGGAGTTATTGGTACTGAAAAATTTAAAACAATACTCAGCTCTACATAAGGGGGCTAGCAACAATGTGTGCTTTTACATTGTGTCTGTTTGTGTGTATTTGCTTTTGACAGTTATGTGTGTGTGTGTGTGTGTGTGTGTGTATGTGTATGTGTGTGTGTGTCCATCTCACCGAATCAGAGAAGGCGCGTGTGTCGGAGCCCTGCCGTCGGTGTTGGGGGGTCCTGAAGGAGGAGGATGAGGGGGAGGAGTGGGGGCTCTCAAAGGCCTGGGGGGGGGGGGGGGGGGGGGGGGGGGGGGGGGGAGGAGGAGGAGGGGGGCGGGATGAGTGGGACCATCACATACACAAACACACAAACGCACACAATCTCACCAGTTTATGAAAAGACGAATTGTACAGCCTACCTCCATGTCTCCTTCGCTGGAGTCCACTGATAATCGACCTGCACAAAGCAATTATCATAGTAGTAATGTAATACTGTATGCCACTTGATGCATGTTTTTATCCAACATACTTTAAATACAGTATCAGAAATGTTCAGTTTATGTGGCCCCAGCAGGAGCCGAATCGCTAACCTTGCCAGTGTTAGCGCGCTACAGCGGACCCATTTCAAACCAGATTAGATTAATATCGAACTTTAATTATTCCCCTTGGGGAACCTGGGCTGGGCTGGGCTCAGGTAGCAATGGGATACAGAGGATATAAATAAGAACAGAGCAATTGGGGTTTTACATATATGTGTAACCCGCAAAAAAGAAAATCTTTTGGAGTTTCAAGAAAACTCTCTTTTTGGCATTAACATCGCTGTGATATCATAATATGATATTGGTCTAGGGGCAGGAGTATCAAAAGGTATCAAAAGGCTTAAAAATGCAGGATTCTTCTTACTATGAGATCTTTTGACAATTTCTGTGAGTTTTCACCCAAAAAGTACACTGAGCAGAGCATGATTCTATTTTGAAAAGAACATGACATAAACAAAATATAACAGAAAATAATTAAATCCCGAAATATGCTTCCTCATATTATTATACTTTATATATATATTTATATATATTTAACACAGAAAGGCAAAGTTAATGTTTAGAAACAGTATTGAATTTAAAGTATAAAAGTAACGACATACAAACCTTCTCCTGCTATGAGATAGTTGGTGACAGATTCTGATCGGGTTCCCTCCTGCAGAAGCACAACAAAGCATCAGTGAAATTACAGCACCAACTGTGAAGATAAAGTAGACCTAAAAGAGCTGCAGTGCCCCAACAACAGATGTAACAAAATATTCCTGTGACCCTGGAGTGGACTATATATGATGGAGAAATGCTAGGTAAAGAAATAAGAGCTGAGGAGAAAAGGTAGATTCAAAACAAGAGCATATTAGTAAGCAGAGGAGGGGAGGATTCAGTGGAGAATGTTTTTTAGAGTGTTTCTGAATAGTGCTGACCTGAGATCAGTTTGCCTCCAACTTCATAATTAAGTTAATTTCGTCATATGACCTGACCAGTGATCTTGGATCAGTGCTTTTAGTTTTTTAGGTTTTTAATAATTATGTGTCCCGATGTCAGATGTGAGGCTCCTACATTTATTTTGCTGATCAAATTCCATGATTTCTTTTTTTATCCAATATTTGTTGGCATCTCTGCTCGAGCGTTACATCGCTGTTTTGGCTACAACTAAGGTTTGATACTCATGTACTCAGGAAATCTAATATTTTGTTTGTTATCCCTTCAAATTGAACTAGCTCTACCAGCAGCGAAGCTTGACATTAAACACTTCATTAAAAAAAAAATAAAGGAACAAATTTCCAGGACGTTTCTAAAATGTTTTCAACAGATGCCTGTAAAACACAAGTTTAAGATTCCATGAGTTTGATGTTTTCCATGACAGTAGGAAGCCCGTGGATGAGTAAAAAGGCACGGCCTCCTCACCAGATCTTGCTGAATCTTGACCCTGACTTGGTGAGTTCTCCTCTTGGCACTTTCAATCCGCTCCTCCAGAGACGGCGAGGGGTTCCGCGACAGCTCCTCCATCAAGTCCTGCCGGTTGGTCGGTGTTATTCAGGGTTAATCACATGAGCGATTGGCCGCAAAGACAATTCAGAGGAAAAATCGTTTATCCTAACTGGTTAAGCCGACAGCATGATGTCCCAAAGGGGTCAGTGTATAGCTCGAGGACACTTCAGCAAGCGCTTTATGAAAACAAAGTGACAGCTTGTGTGTGTGTGTGTGTGTGTGTGTGTGTACCTGGAGCTCGGCCTCTCCTTGCTGCAGCATTTTCCTGAGGATCTGACTGGCATGTTTCTGTACTTCTGGGTCCTAAAAAACACATTTACAGCAGAGAGAAAGGTCATCTTAATTTTTCCTGTATTTTAAGATTTTACATGATGATTTTGCATAATGCATGCTGATAGTGGCTGGGAAATTAGGTAATATCAATCAACAGCTAAAGATTACTCTTTAGCTACTCTTAATTTTTTGTTCCAGACTTGAAAGACCTTCACATAAACCCTGGGGGGTTGTATGTTTGTGCGTGTTTGAATGTTTCAATCACCTGTAGTGGTTTGGGTCCAGTGATTCTTTGGGAAGGGGTGCTGCTCAGTCCAGAGGGCAGCGGTGGAGGGGGAGGGGGCGGGGCCTCCCCACCCAGAGACGTCCTTTGATTGGGCAAGAGGTCTGTGGGGAGGGGCTCTAGGGGTAGAGAGACGGCCGAAGGGGGCGGTCCTTGTAGCGTGAGGGCGACGTACGTCCCAGCTATGGGGTGACAGAGAGAAGGAGACGGAAGGGAACAGAAAGCATACCGAATGTATTAAAACAACGTAATAACATCAGCGGAAGAAAAGCACGAAGAAGCGCATCAGGATATCACCCAACTTCACAGGTGCTCATGGGTTAGGAGAAACTATATCACAAATTAAACAAAGGAAAATATACTTCTGGAGTGTGCAGACTATATGAATCCAGGCACAACTGTGAGTCACATATAAAACACCTTCATTTCCGAGGGCAAAGGTGATAAAAACACACTCCTACATGTTTCAGTCTTCCTGCCTGGATTCATATACTCATATACATTCCAAAGTGCTACAGAAATAGTTCATAATTTTTTATTGATTTTTTTTTTAACATTTATTATTGCGGGGGACTTATTTCACAAGTTGTTTGTACTCACATTTGATGAGCTTCACAACCTCTTGATGGGACATGGCGGACACCAGCGAGCCGTTCACCTGAGAGAGAGAGAGAGAGAGAGAGAGAGAGAGAGTGAGAGAAGGATGGAGGAAGATAAGCAAAATAAAATTAGCAACATTGAAAGCAGCAAGAAACCAATAACCCTCTCAGATTAACTCTCAGTCCTGAAAACAAGATGCCTGAACTGCATAGCCGATTTGGGTCAAATTTACATAAAATTTAAAGGGCGAAAAGGTCCTGCTTATTGGCCGTGAGGAAAAGGAGGAAGAAAATAACGGAAAGTGAAAATAATAATAAATAATGATGCATTTTATTTGTACTGCACTTTTCACTCACAGTGAATCTCAGGGTGCAAACAAAACATAAAACAAAAACGAAGAAAATAATCACTGAAGAAAAGTGAACTTTCCTGTGAGGATCAGTAAAATATATTATTACTAAATCCTTGACTGTGGTTGCCTTTCTGGTACTCACTGTATTGCTTTGTGTGGTAAACTCCACCCCTACAGTACACAAACTATGAAGAAACAAACGCTAAGAGTTATTTGCACAGACTATTTGACCCAGGTGTATAAAAATAATAACCTTTATGATTCGGTCCCCTTCATGGACTCCTGCCTTGACCGCTGCACCACCTGTAAAGGGAAACACAGGTGTATACAAAAGTCAACACCAAGCTTCCTATACATTTAGCATTTCACAAGATTTCGGTTGGTTTGCAATTTTATGTACTGAAAGCAGATACTGGCAAGGTAATATGGCTGTCAACTAGGCCGTGCCACTCTATACTTGAAAATTGATCCTCCACAACAACAGATGAATTATTATGAATCACAGTCAGCCTTCAAAGACATTAAATATGTAGTTGTGTGTATCAGGACAAAAAACAAAACTTTTCCATTCTTTAACAGACATTTTGTGCAATTTCCCAAACTCTTCAAGACCTGGTATAATAATAATGAAATAAATTTTCCATGCGGCATATGAACCACAAGCACAGTCCATATCCATGTACTATCAGTTAAAACTTGTCGATCTGAATATCTGTTCTCATGAAAAAAAATCATGAGAAATTATTGTTCATGGCATTTGTAAGCTAGAGTCATGATGAACGCTTTTTATTCCTACCATAACAGCAGGACAAGTAGGACTATAAGTTGTGTGTGTGTGTGTGTGTGTGTGTGTGTGTGTGTGTGTGTGAGTCTAACCTGGTCGGACATTCTGCACCAACTTGACCCTCTCACCACACACTGTGAAGCCGAAACCGAGCTGGTCCTTCTGCACGACCACGCACCTCTGGACAAGACCAGGACCTGGGAGGGAGGGAGGGGTGGAGAAGAAGAGGAGGAGGATGAGCGAGAGGAGGGGGAGGGAGAGAAAGAGAGACAGAGTGAGATATTATATGATTTTAAAATTCCATTTAAAATTCCGTTGCAGCATTGTTTATTAAACACTTCATTTATTATTTGATTCGGGATAAAATACATTAATTGATGATTCCTGTAATTCTATTGTTTGATTGTTTATAATTTAAAATGTGGTATTGATGTACTGATCTTGAATATGATGGTCATGTTTTTTTTCTATGACTCCTTTCTCCTTTTTTGGAGGAGAGCCTTCTCCTAACACCGGACCCTAATTGATGCATTTGGAGGAACAGGCCTATATAAGATCAGTGTCATTGTCTCAGCCTGTAACCTGATGAAACCCATTGTGGGCGAAACGTTGTTGTTTGGTGTGGAATAATTTAAGAACGGGAAATCAATATTCTGTGTGCCGCCACTTTTTGCCTTTAATGAAATACAGTTGTGAGTGATAAAAACACCACAACTTAATAGAACAATTAAACAAACTAACAATTGAGAACAAATCAAGATGACAAGCAAAGACACCAGTGAAACACATCAAGGAGCAGCAACAAAAGGGAACAAGCTGAGGGAAAAGAAATAAACTGTAACAGCCCTGATACAGGAAATGAAACAGAGTTGGAATCTCGTTTTCCACCTACCGGTGCTCTCAGCGGGGACGTCAACCGTCGGTTCCCTCTGCTGGGCGGCGGAGGACTTGCGTTCCGAGTCCCCTATGGTCAGGCTGCTGAGCCTGGGGAGGGGGGAGGGGGGGGGGGGGGGGCGAGAGACAGAGGCCGAGCATGAGACGCTAATAAACGAAAGGCTGCAGAACAAGAACAAGCTGTGGGAGGGCTGGTTGAACTGGGAAAGGGGAGATGGAGCAGACCAGAGAGAAAAGTGGGGAAGCTTAGAGGGGAGAAGTATATGGGGATAGAGATATAGGGAAGGAGGGGAGGGAGATCAGGGGGAGAGAGTCAAGGGAGATGCATGGTCAGATATGTAGGGTAGAGAGAGTGAGAGATTGAGAGAGGGAGAGATCATCCGAATAGCATGAGAAGCAGTCAGAAAGCGGTCGATAGGAAAACTCACCAAGCGGCAAAAGGGCTGAAAGCGTGGCATGACAGAAAAGCAGGGGAAAAAAACAGAGGGCAAAAGGGACCAAGGAAAAGAGAGAGAAGAAATTAAGAATGAAGACCAGCCTCGAAGCAAAAAGAATATAGAGACACTGACCGAGAGAACAAATAGAAATGCAAATCCAAGATCAAATCAACCCCACACCCTCTACACTCCTACAGATTGTCCACACTGAGAGCAGCCACACGCAGGACTTTCCAAAGAATATATTTATTTAAGGGCGTATAA
This sequence comes from Centroberyx gerrardi, assembly GCF_048128805.1. Lineage (NCBI taxonomy): Eukaryota > Metazoa > Chordata > Actinopteri > Beryciformes > Berycidae > Centroberyx > Centroberyx gerrardi. The sequence continues at coordinate 7,669,432 of NC_136019.1, read as the reverse complement.
AGAAAGGTCATACAGTGTAAACACTGAAATGATTTGATAGTGTTCTTGAGGCCCAATGACTGGCCGGCTTAAAACTGAGAAATGCGCTGCTGCAGCTGCACAATCTGTAGGTGTAACGACCCTCCCACCCTGACAAGAGCACTCACTGGACAGCTGTCCTACCTGAACAGGTGGGGGTTTTTCTTATTGGCTGCCCTGCTGTCACATGACACACACACAGACACAGGGAAGTAGTGGGCACGTGCACAAGGACACAGAAAAAGTTGACGGCAGGAGAAACAGGAAAGGCACATGATCAAGACAAACAGACATCAGGACAGACGATCACAGCAACAGAAACACAGTGTGGGGGCCACATGGTCGGTGTGACGGCGATGACCGACAGCGACGCACAGAATGAACTACGTCAAATGTTTCACAGCAGGCCAAGGCGCTGAATTAAACACAGCAGCTGAAGAGTCACAACATTCAAGAAACAAACGGACATCAAAACTCACAAATAACAGAATCTCAACATCACACTGAAGTCTTTCGCTTACAATTTGGTTCAAGTAAAACTACTCAGAAGGCCACTTTTGCCATGCAAGCTTTTCCCCTTCTCTCTCCCCGTCTCCCCATCCTAAAGCAGTTTTACTACCTTCCAGACAGCAGCTTGCCTGACTAGTTCTTCCAGTGGCCAGACTGAGTGATGGGACCTTGCTCAGATAAAGAAACGTTGATAGGCCGAGCTGGGAGAGCTACATTTTTGGGCAAGGTGCTAAAAAGCACCGTTATGCAGAGACACTTGTGGTAATAAATCAAAAAGCAAAGTGCATCTTATTCAAGCCACACAATCACTAAAGGTGAGCCCTTTTTCTCGGGACACCCTGCCCCTTAAATCTAAAGTTTAATGTGCTGTGGCTTGTTTTGGTACATATTAAAAGATGAGTCATAATTAAATGTGCAAAAATGTATTTATTCTTATGTTTTGCACTGATATTTTAGGTGCATTATTGGTGGAATGTATACCATACTGATATATGTGAATGGCCAATATCGAGCTATCAGTATTGTAAAAATCTGAAGATTTAGCAGACATTAACAAGACCACAAGACAGGCCAACATTTACCGGCACTGCACTTTTTCTCCCTGACTCTTAATTCTTTATGCAGCACTTTATGATCATTTTGGGGACACAGAAATATTGTCTGCTGTCTGTGGCTTTGAGTCTTGTACCTGTCCAGTGTGGAGGTGGGTTGGCGGAGACTCATGTCTGCAGCCTGCGACGCTCCTCTGCTTACTGGTGCGGGATCTCCACAGGTCCAACTCTGTCACTGGACCACCGTCATCGTCATCATCATCATCTCTTTCCTCTTCCAAGTTTTCTCAGTCCACACAATGGGGCGCTCTGCTGTGCTTTGATAGGCCTTAGTCTGGATCTTCAAGTTATGTGCGTCAGCTACTGGGAAGCTGGTTCAGATCAGAGAGGCCACTGAGGATGCTCCTCATGTTTTCATCCAGCCTACTGGTTCAGGTTAGGTGTCAGTAGGTTGTAGACGACAGACAAAGCGCTGCCTGGTAATATGTTTAAACTATTACACAAGTCTGACACTCTTCTTCACTAGGTTATATTGATGTATATGCAGATACTTGGTTAAAAAATAAACATTAAAACTAAGGAAATTGTTAGTGTTAGCAGCTTGATGTAGTGGGTTAGTTGCAGTCGAAACTGGATAAAGGACAGCTTGCTTTTTCAGAGGTCATCAATTATGAATGAGTGGCGGATGCCTTGCTATGCTCCAAGAGGTCAACAACTTCCATGCCGTTTACTGTCTATGAACCTAAACCTAATCAATTGAAGACAAATTCAAACTAATAGCTTTAAATCACAGTTCACTGACATCCAAATATCACCACAGCATTATCCAGAATGCCTGCAATGTGAGTAGGAAATAAGAACCTTGCCTTATCTGACAAAGCATTCAGACCGGTTTACTTGTGTGTCTTTGAACAGCAGTGATCCCATGTAGGCACGACTCTAGCTCGCTTGTTTTGTCAGTCATATGCTTGCATAGATAACATTAGAACCCAACATTAGTGCCTAAGATTGGTTTGATAGCGTTATCAGCTGGACTAAGTGAATATGCAATGCAATTTAATCAGTCATACACAAAATAACGTCAGCTACTTGATTAAAAAGTCCAATACCATACCACTCAAACACGCTTGCAAGCTAACTGTAACTAGTAGCAGTTTGCAAGCTAACGTACTGTAAACAACAACCTAGCCAGCTGCGGCCGTTGGCTTTGCATTACTCGCTGACCAACGAAGTGGGCTAGCTAGCAGGTTACCCGGTATTAGTTTTGCTGTGGGGCTTATCAAAATGAAAGCACTACGCAAAACAAATGTTTAAGGTGCAGCTTCTCGACTTTGAGTTGTGACTTATCTAGCTAAGAGTGGCTAATTAGTTAACTAGCAAATTATAACGACCATCTAAAGAGGCCTGCTAGGTCTAGCTAACGTTAGCTAGCTGCAGTTAGCTCTACGGCTGGGCCAGTGTCAGTCCGCGGCATGGCTTGGGTACAAAGGCCGACCTAAAGCTCTGTGGTGTCGGCTTTGACCTGCGCTACCGAGTCGGTCCTGTTTGAAGGGACTATCGAGCTAGCTAGCCAGCTATGCATACAAAATGAAAGTCAGCATGTCTTTCGACTGCATGCGAATATATGATTGTTGAAGCAGTCGAGATGATCGATGTCCAGTCAAATTCCAACTCGGATATGTTGACGATAAACCCAGTGTCCTGTTTTGGTGCAATACCAATCCAAAGAAAATAAAGCTACACGTTAGCGAACTAGCAAGTATGCAGTACGATTCCAGCAGAGCTCCTCCTTGGCTCTTCTTCAAAACAACTCACAGTGGTGCATTTAGGATTTGTTTGCCCTTCTCTTGATCTGCCGCAAGACGCAAATGTCAGTTCTAGTCCTCATTGCACACCATCATTATTATTATTTAGTTCCAGATCATGAAATAATGATCTCTGCTGTGTGATTATCCTGCTGTCTGGTCTGGCTGCTGATCACCATGTCCTCAAAGATCACACAAACACAGCGCAACATCGCCCTCATCTGGATGGACTTCGGTACGGCAGACAATCTGCCCGACCACAATCACAGTAGGCTAATGCATCCAGTAAATTAGTGCGACAGACCTTTAAGACTTTCTCCTAAATGTTTGTTTCTCTTTAAGTGCCTTGAGAAGGGAAAACATCATTGTTTTATGTCATTTGCATTGGGGTTAGAGTCGAGCTAGAGTCCATTTGAGTGATTCATCCATTGCTCATTATGGGCCTCTACTACAATTACAAAACCCTTTTATCATATCTAATGATGAGAGAGAGAGAGAGAGAGAGAGAGAGAGAGAGAGAGAGAGAGAGAGAGAGAGAGAGAGAGAGAGAGAGATGGCCCTAAACATTAGTACACAGCTATTAGACCAGACTGTCCCAACCTTGGGGCCGGGGTGCGATGTGGAATATAGCATTTATGATAGATTTAATAGATTTGTATCCTTCCTTTGAAATGTTATCATGCATACTATCATGTAGTAAACAGTAGGCTGCATAGTTAAAGACAAATAATTCATTGTTGGGGTCAATTTTCCATGCTCAATATGGTGTGACTTGCCATATAAGCATGGGAAGCCCTATATTAGATTGAGGCTATAGTGATATCAAGTCACATGTCGACGGATATGGAGGCTTTACTTTCTAGACTCATCTTCACCAATCATACAGGGAGAGGCAGAGATATGTTTTTTTATGGGAAGCTTTACTCTCTTGTCCAACATAATTATAATTGAGTAAAATGTGGGAGAAAGAACTAGAGACTGAATCTGTGTGGTTTGATGTTACTGAGATGGCACAAAAAACCTTTACCAGTAAGAGGCTCAGAGAGACTCAGTACAGGATTCTCCACAGGCTACAACTTCTTTCTTAATAAAAATGAAGTGTGAAGTGCCAAAAGGAAGTGGGAACATACTTTCACTATTTCTGGCCAATGTCCCGTAGAACACAATACAAAACAGCTTAGTGCCGTGCAGAAATGAAAACTCAACCAGGACTCTTTCTGCTGGGGCTCAGTTTGGACTGCAACTAATGATTATTTTCATTACCAATGAATCTAACAAATTTTTTTTTTGATTAATTGATTATTCATTTAGTCTATAAAATGTCAAAAATAATACCAGAGCCCCAAGTGATTCTTCAAATTGCTTAATCTGACCAGCAGCAGCAAAAAACAACAACCAAGTATTCATTTTATAATATGAAACATCAGCAAATCTTAGCATTTGTGAAGCTTTTATTCAGCAAATGTTTGGTATTTTTACTTGACAAATGACTAAAACAGTTCATCAATTCTCAAAACTACAATCGAATAATCTCTCTGTCGATCAACTAATCGATTAATCGACTAATCGTTTCAGTCTAGTGTCAGTGCCATCGTAAAAGGCGTTGACAGTCTGTTTTATGACGTATGGCATCCTTTGTTGGTTTACTTACCTTGAGATCTTGTGGACTTGCTGCTGACGAGTAGACCAGTCTTGAATGGCAACATCCTTGCAGCTGATGGTGTTATAATGTGGCAAACCTTGATCCTGCAGCTCTTGTTGGAATTTGAATGCGGTTGACAGTGTTGCTTTTTTCCCCCTGTCTTATGGGACCCAGTGTGCAAAGTGTGCTGCTATGTCGGTGGATGTTTGTGTGCTGTCATGTCATTTCTTTTGTTATGTTTCATTTTGAGAAAATGAATAAAATGTCAAAGGAAGAGATATGAATTTCTTCATACACAGTAGCCTCAATAGACCAGAATGCAAGTACGTTGTGACTGAAACATTGCACTTCGCTACAGTTCAAACCACTTCCATTACAAAGTACAGATATTCTAGGCTCTATACATGTGCATTGCATTAGAAACCGGCCACTTGGACAAATGTGGAGCCATTAGCAGTGAACGGTCAATCAGCAGAGAGGAGTAATCTAGTTTTACTTTGTTTCTGCACTCAAAGTAAAGGTTTTTAATCCAATTAAAACAATCTGGAGTCAACTCTGTCCTCTCATCCTTTTTAGAATTGCATGGAAAGATGTACCAGTGTTCTCTTTTGTAAAACAAGCAAATAAACAAACAAAACTCTGAGCACATTTTAAATTATGTACTTTTACTCAGGTATATTTTTACACCAATAATTTTATTTCTACTAAGGTACAAATTGAGCAAAGTAACAGTATGTCTACTTCTTTTAATAGCCTACTCTTTCCACCCCTGATTCTGGAAATGTAGGAAGTCACCAACTGAAGTGGTGGTACACAACCAAAAGTTTGGACACACATACTGTATTTTTTCTTTATTTTTACTGTTTTCCACATTTTAGAATAATACTAAAGACATCAGAACTATGAAATAACACAAATGGAATTATGCAGTGACCAAAAAAAAATCAAAACTAGATTCTTTAAAGTAGCCGCCCTTTGCGTTGATGGAAAGGCAAAGGCTTTGGAAAGAAATTCATACATAGGCATCAACTTCACTATTTATATTTGTCTTAGAAACAAATTTCAAGCATTTAATCATAAGCTTTTAGATCAAAATGGCTTCAAGATGATGGAAAACATAGAACATTCAATCAGGTGTGTCCAAACTTTTGACTGGCAGTGCAGATGAGGCATGATTGAGGGAAAAGTGGGCACCCCAAAAATTAAATGATATCACGTCATCACAAAATAACTCCTCCATGGAATGCATTGACCACCACAGAATGATAATATCTGACAGTGTGATAGGATTTTTGGACTGACTCTCTGTAGGCCTACTGTATATGACATGAATAGGTTTGAGATCCCTCTGCCCTAGGTAACATGTAAGAAGGATTGCCCAAGTGAGACTTGAAGAAGGTTCAACACATTACCAAATATGGTCCGTGCGGGGCGTGGGATAGACTCTGCTGTGCGTTCTTGGTGGATGAAAGTGGATGCGCCCGGCGCGTCAAGTAGCCTACGCACGGTGTGATATAGGAACTTTGAAAGCGCATACAAACATGAAAGATAACCCGGTAAGAGCAACCTTCAGTTTGGCGATTTTTTTTTTAGAGTTTATATAGCATGAACCAGCTAGGATTTATCATGTTTCTATTTTTGGAGCGGTGAGAATGCCTCGGATAAGAGCTGACCACTATGGCACAGCACTGGGCGCGGTATGTCCGCTATTCGGGACGGAAAAACTCTTTAATACTCTTATAATATTACTACAGGGACTTATAGTATCTGTGTTACTCAGCACTGAGTTTATAATGGCCTTATTGAACTTTTTGGTACTTTGTAAAATCTCCTATGGTATCACTATATCCGAGTATTCCTATAGATCTGCAGTTTTGCTGTGATATGTATATTATCCTCCTAAAATGTATTGATTTACCATAGTTCTGTTTAGTAGGGGTGCTTCTCCGTTTCTCTCTCTATCCAGACTCTCCTCCTGATCGAAGATTATCCCAATAAGAGCGATAGGTCTATATTATCAGCTGTAACATTTTTCCTGACACAAATTTTCAAATCTTTCACAGTCCCATTTCATTTCTTATGACGATTTAGCCGATCCTCCAAGGTTTGTGTAGCCTATAATCAGAACCGATATTCTTCGAAGCATGCATGATATGAGTAGCCTAATATCAAACCAGAAAAGCATGGTTTCCTTTCAGCAAGCAAAAGCAAGATGAGGTCGCATACACCGCTGTTCACCATGGGCAACCACATCCTGTCAACCGCCAGTAATGTCAGAGAAAGTTTGGTTTTCTCGTACTGTTTTTCTCCGACACAAACGCACATCTACCTCGCAAGCCAGCATGACCTGCAGTATATGCTTAAAACAGATATAGGATGCAGGGACTTAATTTGGGTGATTGGATTGAATCTGGTGTTTGCAGAGTTATCGATGGAGATCTCCGTCTAAAAGTAGTAGGCCTATAGGTCTAACACTAGGCTTTATCATGTCTGAGACAGTGTGTAAGAGTGCTTGTTTGTAGGCGAGGGTGTCTGTTGTTAGTATGGGTTCCTGCGGACGTGCCATTAGACCATTAGAGCCGCTTCCTGTGTATGAGTCCCAGAAAGGGAAGTGTTGAAATGAATGCCTAATAGACTGTGTAATGAAGCATTTATCGGGGTAGGTCAGCATGGAAGATAAAGAAAGCTTATATTTGCATTTAATTTTTTTGGCATGAGACTGACACTTTCATCCAGAGCGATTTTCAGTGTGTGCAATAGTAGAAATGAGTAAACATGTTGTTCCCCTCAAATGATACCAGCATCTCTTTGACCAGTCAGACAAGATACATCATCCCCTCCAAGTTTAATCAAAGTTGGACTGGTGGTGTAGCAGTGATAGCCATTCAAAGTTAGACATTTTGACATTCTATTATAGCGCCCTCAGGCCCATCAGTGTAATATTTTAAATACCAGAACTCTGTGCCAAAATGCATCATCCCTACAAGTTATGACAGAATCGGACCAGTGATGTCTGGGCATATCCCCAGTGGCAAAAGGTACAACTCTGTAACTTTTTTTTTCCTGAGAGTTTACAACAAATTCTATCTGTCTCATGTGCCAAAAAAAAAAAAAGCCTAAAGGCACCTTTTCAGCACACACGAAACTCCTCTCTCTCTCTCAGTTATCTCTGAGTTAATTATCAAACCTGTGGGAATGTGCACATTGTAACTCGGACACTGGAGGGCACCAGTGTTCAGCTATGTGTAACCAGGAGTTAGACATGTACAACTCTGACTTCCCTCTTAGTTTGAGGGACTTTCCAAGCCCTTGCAGCCAATCTAGCCACATTTCCACGGCCTGAGCACAGGTCACAGCAGGAACAGCTAGCCAAGGATCCTCATTCATGCCTCAGTCTTGACACATATTCAGTTTGAGCCTGGACACGTTCAGTCAGGGAGGGGCAACTTCCCAAAGTCAATTCAAGAGGACTGGAAGGTGTGTGTGTGTGTGTGTGTGTGTGTGTGTGTTAGAGCACGTACTATTGTCAAATTAAAAACTCAACGACCAAGTAGAAAGCCTGCAATAATCAGAACAATAGTAGGGATAATAAATTTGGCACCTAATATCTCGTACATTCATGAAAGAGAAGATTTAATGTAACATTTCCCTGATACATCAAGCCTTCATTAGCCTATAATAAGCCATAAGGCCTTCAAAAGCCCTTGGATAATGTTCAGTAAATCATTTGAGGCCAGTAATGTATGATTTGTGACAGTTGAGTCTTTAAAACAATTGGAAACACCACAAAAACACGAACATGTGTCAACATGGTTATACTTGATGGTTATACACATACCTGCTTTAAAGCATTAGGGCCCAGGAGATATCCCACAATGGTATCTAAAATATGTTCACATGCATGGAGTAACCCGGCTACTGGCCATTTTCAAGCTGTACATGAAGCTTTGATACCCTGCGACTGAGTATCCCTGTTGCCATGAATAAACAAATTAAAAGCATATTCCTGTCAACCTGCATTGTCCTGCCCACAGAACAGTCCAACCTCAAAACAGTATGAAAAGCTGCAGCCGCCAAACCTTCCCCTTGGGTTACTTCTAAAATATGGGAAAGAAATAATTATCCCAATAGCAATCTTCTTGATGCTGACAAAAAACCTGATGCCACAGGCAATTATAATTTTCATCACATATTTTTAAGTTACATGCCCAAAAAAGGCAAAAAGTCTGAAATATATGTAAATATATGCAGTATATAGTGACCTATAGATTGGAGAACACTAAGCAGTTGCACATTACAGCCTACTAAGCGTGCATTAATTAATAAGGACTATGACTTTTTTTTAAGCAATGAAGAATAAGCTGAAGGACATGTGTCTTTGACTGAACCATTGTAATAAGTAAGCTGAAATCTCAGTTTCTTCAGAAATGAAACCCACACAGAGGCCCATATAAAGTGTCTTTGACTGAAACACAGTTATTCCTTTTTTGCATTTTGCATCTAGAGTCCAAACACATACCATTGTTTTTGGCTTCAGTTTGACTAAACTTTGCTCTAATTTCACACTCTCTTTAATTCCCCTCTCTGCAGAATATGTGACAAACATCAACAGAGTATGTGACAAGCAGCCAATATATGACCACCTCACATATATAACTTAAAGACTCATCTTGACCAGTCAACCCTCTCTCTGGACTACACAAGCCACTTTCAGCTGCTGACTGACTGACATCCCATCATGCCACTGGTTGTGCTGCCCACTTCCCAGTTGTTCTGGGTGCGTGTAGCTGCCCTGCTGTTCAGCTGCGTGGCCTTCAGTGTGGCGGCACACGGAGCCGAACTTACCCATGGAGGCATGGCTGACTGGTGCATCTTCTGCTGGGCGTTCAGCTTCGCCGGCACCCTGCTGGTTCTGCTGGTGGAGCAATTCAGCCTCCAGGCCAGAGCCCCGCTCTCCTGGTCCAACTTCCCCATCACTATGGCCTGCTACGCTGCCCTCCTCTGCCTCTCCGCCTCTGTCATCTTCCCACTCTTTTTCATCAAGGACCAGAAGAGCTACGGCGAGGCCCGTGACCATCGCATCGCCTCCACAGTCTTCTCCTGTCTGGCGGCGGTAGCCTACATGGGGGAGGTGAGCCTGTCCAAAGCGAGGCCGGGAGAGGTGGCGGGTTACATGGCTACGGCTCCGGGCCTGCTGAAGGTGTGCCAGACCTTTGTGGCCTGTGTTATCTTTATCCTGGTCAGCGACCCCGTGTCGTACAACGAGCATCCGGCGCTGAAGTGGTGCATGGCGGTGTACTGCATCTGCTTCATCCTCTCCATGGCTGTGGTGGTGCTGTGTGTGACCGAGTGCACCGGCTGTCTCCCGATCCCGTTCTCCAAGTTCCTGTCAGCGTACGGCCTCCTGGCGGTTATCATGTACTTAACCGCTACCATCATCTGGCCCGTGTTCCAGTTTGACAAGAGATACCAGCGGAGAAGCCAGGCGCCGCCGAAATTGATTGCCGTGGCGGTGCTCACCGCGCTCAACTTCCTGCTTTACCTTGCTGACCTGATCTACTCTGCCAGACTGGTGTTTGTCAGTGTTTGAGAGGGAGGAAATGAAGGAGCGAGGAGGTAGACAGAATAAATGAGGAAGAACATGGACATAAAGGGGCCAAGAGCTTCAGTAGCAATGTAGTGAAGCTGAGTTAGTGATTTGCTGTCAAAAAAAATCACTCACCTTTTCTTTTTTGTCATAGTTTTAAAACGCTGAAATGATATGAGATGTACTGCTGAAAGACAAGGAAAGCCAGAAAAATAAATTCAAGCACACTTGATGCATGAGTTTAAAATAAATGCCCTGATTTCTGCAATGATGCCATTTAACCTCTAGTGTGAAGTGACCCTTGTTGACTGTGCAACACAAAGTAAAGTGTGGAAGATCCTAAATTATAAACACCATATATGTATGTGGTTGTGACCACACACTCGAGGCCCAGGACTAGGATTTAATGTAAAAGAGGATCTTAATTGAAGACCGTCATGAGCTACGTGTACACAACCACATACATATGTGGTATTTTTTATTTGTAATTTAGGATCTTCTTGCAGTCTCCAGCACCTCCTGACCCTAAGTAGATGCTGTGCACAAAGCTTTTTCTTTTGTATTATAGTGTGAAAGATCTCAAAGTAAAAATATAGCCGCTAGCAGCAATGGCGAGGTTCATGCCAGTACAGCAGCCACAGCTGAAACATGGAAGTTTGCATTAAGATTACTGTCAGTTTTGCCACATTAGGGTGCTGAGCCATCAGGCCCCAAGCTATCAAGTTCTAATACTGAAGAATGTAATAGCAAGTTAAAAGGTGTCAATATCCAACTTGGTCTTGGCTTTTCTGTGTTTAGCTGTACACTCAACATGCTGTTGTTGGGCAAGATCTGGTCGGATCTGTGTGGAAATTGGTGTGCATGTTCCACATAAGGGTTTGAACATGATTACCAAGTTTCATAGCAATTGGTGAAATTCTGTTTGAGTTATAAGCCAAAATGTCATAGGCCATGCCCACTTTCACTAATGATGACCAAACTTCAGAGTTTGACTAGGACATGGTCCTAGAGCATGTGTACCGAATTCTATGCAATTTCACCAATTGAATTTCTGGCCTTTGTGGCGCCCCCTATTGGTCAGTCTTTGAATGGCTTTGCACACTTGTTCATTTATTATATGTGAAGATGTCCAAGTTTCATGATGATTGGACCATCTATCACAAAGTTAACACAATTGAGCTTATAGGTGATATTTCTTGTGGGCCTAAATGAAGCCATACTAGACCATGGTGCAAAGTTTCATGGCTCTAGCATTTACCATCTCATGGGAAATTGAGCCAATGGAGAAAAACAATAAGAATATAGTACCAGTATAAAAAGATGAATGAAGGAGTTTACATGATAGAGTGACAACAAAAAAGTAAGGGTGAAAGCTTGGTAAAATCCACTGAAATCAAAGCAAAAAGCAAAAATCTACATTTATTCCAGTATAGAAACTTTTGAAAGAATGATATTTGAGTAAATAAAGTTTTTTCTTACACCATGACATCTTTTGTTATGTAGCATCTATGATGGAACATTGTTTATGATTGATGGTGCTTTTACTGCAGTATAATGAGGCCAGCATAATACAGTTGTATGAAAAACAAGTGCAAAATGCTTGTCTTGTTCGTCCCCCCACCATGCAGCCAGTAATGAGGTCAAACAGGTATCACAAACAAAAGAAGAAAGAAAGACAACAGGAAGTATAAACCCAGTTAGGTCGTCTAGTAGATCTGAGTAACTGTCACTCTGCACTGATCTCTTTTCTGACAACATGGATGGTGAGTTAAGGTTTCTTCTTTCAGTCATAATCTGAGCACATTGAGCACTATAATTAATCTGACACATGCAGGTAGAATAGACATTTTGGTTCAAATCACATTTTTTTTACCCTTTAGCTGCTACAATTAAGATGGCTGCCGTAGAATTTTTGTTGACATTTCTGTGAATAGTGATGTTCTCAAAACTCAAAGCTGATAACTAAATTATCCTCAGAATGTTCTTTTTCACTATATATCTCTTTTGAAACATGACAACAGTTAGGTCAGGCTTTATAAAGTTTAGAATTATGATTTTGTTCATCTTGAACTCACTCCTGCTCTGAGCAATGACAAGAAAGATACAACTGAAAAATTCCAGTCTGAAATGTAATTTTAATTAATTTCATTATAATAAATAAATAGGCCTTGATTAATTTTATTAAAATTAATCTTCATGTAACCAGGTTTATCCAGTTAAGACTGAGCTTTTCTCTTCCTTGGGAGACCTGGCCAAGACTGCAGTGGGACATTTATTTAGACAACAATAAAAACATTTCATACTAAGTAATAGACTAAAGAGAAAGTGAGAGAAACAGAAGAAGAAACAGAACTGTTTTAAACATTATAATAGCACAGATACGTCTGGATACTGATATTTTCAGTGCTGAATGGTCTATGGGTCCTGCTGATGCCTGATAAACCTTTTATAGTTGTTTTAACTAGTGCAGTGCCCGTTTGCCCCACTGCTGCACAGAGCGCTGTTCGCTTGTTTATTCAAAGTTTATTAATATTGAACGTGTCACGTGTCCAAATTGCACCAAATCCGACACTGCACGTCCTTGGGTCCCCAGCAATACACCCGCCAAGTGTGAAGTAGATCGGACGAACGGTTCTCGAGATATGCGAAGGACACACACGCACACACACACACACACACACACACACACACACACACACACACACACACACACAGAGATTCCTTGCTTTTATAGTAGGATGATGATAGATGATAGATGATAGATAAGGTTTTCATTCCAACCAGAGACTACAGCAGGTTATTTTTTCACTGATTAGCACCTTCAACCAGAGAGGAGGAACTAATCAGTGAAACCAGCTGTAGACTTTGGTTAGAATGAAAACCTGCAGACTCTCGGCCCTCCACGGCACATGGTTTTCTATCCCTGTTTGATACTGTGGATCACACTATTCTTCCTGCTGGATTGAAAACTGTCTGGTAACAGCTCTCAATCTGTTTGTACCTTATCTGAAAAGTCAAGCTTTCAAAACTGGTCAATAACCAAAAGCTACTCCAATCAACTGCTTGATGGAGATTTGGTAGCGTGATTCACTGCATGAGGCTCAGAAAGCTGATTAATTATCGGTGCTCATTTCCATGACCATATCATCAAAGTCCTATGGCAGCCATCTTAGATGTACTGAAAGAGAGTGTGTCATTTCTGGTCACTGAAACTGTGAGAGGGGGAAAGAGAGAAACCTCAATTGAGAATTATATAGAAGTGGTACTGTAGTTTTAGGAAAGTGTTTTTATCATTTCTTCCCGTTTTCGCTGGTTTTATCAAACAAATGTGTTATTCATTTTTCAATTCAAACATTCCTGTCTCTTAAGGGATTTTTGTTTTGTTTTTTGCAGACAGACATAATAAAATCCAATAACAGCACAATCAAAAGGAATAGCATAAAAGCCCAGTCAACGCATAACAAATCACCACAACATAGATCCATACAGACCAACATCAGCTGATGAGACCAGATGCTGATAGACTGAACTGAAATGAATTGCTGGATTGAATACAATAAAAGATTGTTAGTCAAAATACAAAGTTCTTAAACGGCATACGATACAACATCATTTCATGTGTAAATAATGCAGTTTAATACAGCATGTCACTGTTAGCATTGTGATGAGAAATATCAATGTCTCAATCTTCGATTTCAGATTTTTCGATGATAGCTGTGACAGTTTCCATCAGAACAGAAAGTTAAATGAACTGACAATCCCAAAGTACAGTGACTGAGTCTCTTTTTAGTTAAGAGGTTCCTAACAGTGTGCAGCTCTCAGGTCTCTCTGGGCCCTCACTGATGGGTCCATGTTATCAGAAATATTCAAAATGAGAAAATATAAATGTTTGTCATCACAAATAAAATATCACACCTTTAGGCTACATACAAGGCATGATTACATAAAAAAAGCATGAATCTGCATGATCTCACACAAATACGTGAAATGAACACAAACTCTGAAACGCAGATTTATGTGCTGTGGACACGTATAAAGTTTCTCCACCACTAGTTGAAATACGTTCCTGCGTTCCAGAGGTTGGCTAACGGTTAAGTTTAGGCAAGTAAAACAATGCCTTAACCTTAACTTTCAGTTAAGGTTATGGTTAGGCAAGTAATACAACTTGGTTAAGCTTAGGAACAGACCGATCTCACAGAAAAACGTGAAATGAACATGACATGTTAACAACGAATTACGTGTTGGTGGAACGTAAAGTGTTACATTTACGTGTTCCCAGCACGATACGGTTACGTGAAGGAGACACGACTATAAACAGGAAGTACTGTGACATTGAAGTAGCACGGTGGCTAGTAAGGGTGTTTTGGGCGGGGATGGCGGATGGGCGACCAGGGTTTGATTCCCAGTGTTTCCATAGGACATGCAACCGTAACCTAACCCTTAACGAATGCTTTTCTTATTTAACCATGACCAAACCATCTCTCTAACCTTAACCGAGTTGTTTCAGTTGCCTAAACTTTGCTATAACCTTAACCCTAACCTTAACCAAACTTGTTGTACTTGCCTAAATTTAACTGTTAACCAACCTTTGGGATGTAATTCAATTCGTGGCGGACGAACGTTTTCAAATTTGTGGTGGAGGAACGTATTTAAATTTGTGGTGGAGGAACGTAATTCAGGTCATGGTGAGGGCACATTTTTTTTTCCCATAATACGTGTCCACAGCCACAAGCCGTTTTAGAGTTTGTGTTCATTTCACGTATTTTTGTGAGATCACGTTGGTTAGGAAAGGCTTTAATCATGGTTAAAGCTGCAATAAGCGATATTCCGACCACTAGAGGGTGACAGAAACCGCAACACATTTTGTAAATAAAGCACAACAAAGCTGCTGGACTACGGTGGCCCCTAAGGGAAAAAATAGCAAAGGACAGTGCATAAAGGCTAATAGCTAAACTAAACGTACCTACGGAGAAGTGTCACCGGTTTCCAGTCTTGCTTTGCGAGAACTTTCTCCCGCTGAAGGTTACATGTCCCACAATAACAAGTGAAGAGGGAGGTAGCACGTTTACTAGTTTAACACGTTTACTGGCTTGCTTCATCGATTCTGCCATTATGAGAATGTTTTTCAGGAATGGGAGGGGGAGAGGGCCACTTTTAAACTGCGAGGAGACTAGAGACTAGATTCTACCTTTAATCCTGTTTGATTCACAACATAACGGCAGTGGCGGAACAAGGATTTCGTCTCGGGGGTGGCGGGGCAATAATACTCAAGGGGCCCCACAAAACTATTCAATATTTTACAATAGGGATAATAATCAAAAGAGCTTACAACGTTATTTCGTTTGTCAAGCGCACACAAGGCGATATTACACTAAGCATGTAGCGGAAGACCTAGAACTTCCACATACCGGAGACACATCAAAATAATCTCAATATTCCCTCAAAAGTGGCTCAACTTCCTCCTGCTAGAGGAAACATGACATGATAAAAAGGTCAGCCCTCAAAATATCATCCATTAATATTTACAGTATTATACAAACGCCTGGGTGAATACTTACGGATCCCCTAAGGGGACATGGGGGAGAAAAAACACCAGATGGAAGAAAAAAAATTAGTAGGGGGAGAAAAAAAAAATAGATAACATACTCTTGCGTTCTCTCGCAAAAGTATTACGTTCTCCCAAGAAACATTTAGTCTGGAAAAAAAATTGTGTGGCCAAAAAACAAGGATTGTAAATACATTTAATGCACCATGTTAAGACTTGCTTACAAACTGAATATTATTGTGTACATGGGTACCAGTTAGGAGATGGCCATCACTTTTATGGCCCCTCCGCCCCCCCTCCTGCTCCACAACACTACTTGCAAGCGATTCACTGAGCAACCAATTAGGCTACATGTCGGGATAGCTCGAGATGCAAACCAGGTTAGCGAGGAGGTGAAATATTTGAGCTCAAGTCAATAAAATGCAAATAAGCTAGATAGATAGTAACTGAATCGTCACAGGAGAAAATTATAACCAGAGTTTCTGTCCTGTCAAAACACTGAGCTCAGAAGACATACTGAGCCAATGACATTTCACAATGACATTTCCTTAAACAATCTTGTGCTGGGATAAACGTAGTTACATAACATAACTAACATAATTAACATAATTAACAGCTACATAACAGTAGGCTAGAAGGCTACATACAGCAGGAAAATCAATAAAAAAGTGAAACTCAATGTTGCGTCAATGATTTGAACAAAGCTCAAGCACAAGCTTGATGCTGGTCAGTTACCACGGAAACGCCGACAAGTGGCCGAGTAGACAGGTGGTGGTGACACCTCATCTCTTGCAAGCGTGGCTTACTTGCCACCGCGCTACTTCAATGTGACACTACTTCCTGTTTATATCTGTATCGCCTTCACGTAACTGTTTCATGCTGGGAAAATGTAATTTTAACACTTTACGTGCCACCAAAATGTAATAGTAGTAGTAGTTCAGCATTAGCTAGTGGAGATGCTTTATGACATTTTTTAATTATTTGACTTTATTGATCCTTTCATTTTCAGCCTAATCAGGCAATTGATGGACTTTTTAGCCAAAGACACTTTTCGCATGTAGACCTACAAAACATTCAAAGCAACGCATTAGCTAATTTTCCAGTTATGCTAGCAAGCTAATGTTATCAGTAAAGAGTGGCATCCCTCTTCATAGTGAATAATGTGTACACAAACTACTCTTCCTGCACTGAGCCATATTTCGCACTGTGGCAAAGCACTTCCAGGACCAAAGTGACAAGGTAATGTACAGTATTACTGATACAGAGTCATTATTCTCTTCTAGTGCCGAATACAAGGAGGATTGTCCTGATGGGGAAAACTGGAGCTGGGAAAAGCAGCGCAGGAAACACCATATTGGGAGAGACTGTGTTCAAAATCAACCATCCTGCCGACCTTCAAACTGTTCGCCCAGCAAAGTCCAGATCTGTCGAGGGAAGAAGCTTTACTTTGATTGACACTCCTGGATTCTTTGACACAGACAAGTCTGAGGAGCAGCTGAAGCCTGAGACAGTGAGGTGGATCACAGAGTGCGCTCCTGGGCCTCATGCTTTCCTCATTGTGCTGAAGGTGGAGAAATTCACACCTCAGGAGGAGGAAGTCATCACTAAAATGAGCCAATATTTCTCTGCAGAAGCTTTCAGATATGCTGCAGTTCTCTTCACCCATGGTGACCAGCTCCCTGAAGGAATGACAATTCAGCAGTTTGTCAGTGGGAGCGAACGTCTGAGTGATCTTGTGGAGAAGTGTGGCGGCCGGTGTCACGTCATTGATAATAAATACTGGAACAACAACCAGCAGGATAACTACAGGAGCAACCAGTTCCAGGTGGCAGAGCTGCTCCGCACAGTAGACAAGATAGTTGAGGAAAACAATGGAGGCTGCTACACCAATGAGATGCTTCAAGAAGTAGAGGGAGAGATACAACGGGAGGAAGAGGCCAGTGAGGAGGCTGAAATCAGTGTAAAAAATAGTTGCAAGTGTTGCATCAAAATACTGGCCGTCGTAGTAACTGTCACAGTTTTGCTGATCAAGGTTTTGAAACTGAAAACGTTGTATGCAACACTGGAGAAATGAGCAACAAATTGAAATTGCCTGTCAACTGAGACAGGCAAACTTGATAAATTCAAATCTTTTACTCAAAACACAACCCTGCTAGCTCAATCTATTTGTTACTAAAACATTCGCCAGCAAAAATCATTTTTGTCAGCATAGATTAGCGATTGCGGTTGCAAACACACGCTGTGATAAGAACAATGGGCGATCAAGTTTCACTCTACACTGGAGAGAGATAGTGCGTCATAGGGCAAACTTGAGTACTACCAAACATTTTATGCAATACACAGCTCTGCTAGCTCAGTCTAGTTCTTACTGAAATAGTTTTTTGTCACATATAGATTAGCTACTGCAGTTTCAAAGCCATAGCTCCCTAACAAGTTGACTGGCTGACATGAATGTGGCTCCTTCCTGATGAACACGTCTTGTGTCATGGGAAAAATAACTCACTTCCTTCCACTTTTTGCCTGTTTTAAATTTTCTGCTTGTTTTTAACTTGCCTTTTGTTTTATTTCCTTTTGTAAAGCATTTAGTAACACTTCTTTTGAAAAGTAAACCGAGCTGTGTGCTACTGCCGCCTCGCAGAGCGCTCGCCTGATTGGTTCAGGCCTGCAGGAGCGATGAGATTTTGGAGAGTCTGAAAACAGAGGCAGGGGCGATCACAGAGGCCTGGTCTTCTCTCAGACCATTTGAATTATAGCTAAAAAGGTGTTATGAAATTTTCACCAAATAATACAAAAATAAAGTTGCCTATCTCAGCCTTAAGTGCAACAGGAGCAGCAGCAGCAGAGCTGAAGGGACGGTGTTAGGTATAACTGCAGGAACAGGAGCAGTACTAGGATGTGTTAGTGTAGTCTAGTCATGTTTATTTATATAGCTCTTTATCACAAGCATGTTATAGGATATGATGCAGCTGAGGGGGCAGAAACACCTGAAACTGTCTGGAACAAAGCTGAAGCTGCCTGATGTAAAGTAAAGGATGTCAAACCTCATTATAGCTCACATGTAAATCATGTTGTAATCAATCTAGCACCAATGGGCTACTTGTATTTATTCCTGGGTGAATTTAAAAAATAATTGTTTCAAACCAAGGTTGAGTTCAGCTGCAGGTTGTAGTTTCTCACCTCATGTCAGGCCTTGTGTTTGTGCTTCAAACTTCAGCCACTGCTTCCTGTCAGTTGCAAAAGCAAACCACAGAGTATCAGTATGATTCCTGTTCTAGTCAAAAGTCTAGTCAAAAAGTGAATGATATAAAAAAATAAATAAATAAATGATGAGAAGTGATCAAACTATAGGTGATCTGAGATTATATGAAAGTGATTGTTTAGTGTCTCCTCCTATGGGGCTTGATTTTGGAAATCTGGAAACTTTACATGAGTTTGTGTTGGAAGATGATGATTTTATCTTATTACATTAAATGCTTATTGCTTTGTTACACATGAATGATTCAACAATAAAACAGCTGATTGCTCACAAGTCTTTTCATGTGTCTCTTTTTTTAAAAACCAATAACACCTACTGTTCAGGCTGCTGCTCTACCAAATCACTGGGTGAAAAATGTTGTTGTGCAAATGACAGTAAAGTTACAGGCTCCACCTCATACTGGCTATTATACATTTTAATATCCAGACAGAGCTTCAATCTGAATTTCTTTCTCACACACTGGATCCACACACTCCAAACTAATGGCTAAACTAGTCTGCCAGACAAAAGAAGGCAAATGGTTTGATTTACAATATTAACACTGAACATTCTGTTGTCTGTCAGATGCTGTTACTAGGAGATGGTAATGCTGGTAATTATGCCCCAATCTCATATGAAGCGATCAGCAGAATGAGGTTTGTTGATCCATCACACTTTGGACACAGTGAAAAGTGATTTCATAATAACAATAATATCATACTTTTTAGATCTCTGTCCGGAAAGTCTCTTTTTGCTTGCTTACTTAATTTGCTTACTTACTTAATTTAGTCTCAATTCTTTTAGTGGTTTTCTGTATCCTTTATATTCACTTTACAACATTCAACCAAAAGATAAAGCTGCTCTTTAAAGCCCCGCCCCTCTGAGCAGAACCAGGAAGTCCAGCCCCTTCTTTCCCCAAGTCTTTTCAGAGAAAACGAAACTCTTCTCTGCCTGTGTGAAAGTGGTTGTCAGTAAAATGGCTGAACAGCAGCAGCAGCAGCATGGAGTTGTGCTGGACCAGGATCAGTTCTGCTGTTCAATCTGTCTGGACCTTCTAAAGGATCCAGTTGCTCTCCTATGTGGACACAGTTACTGCAGAAGCTGTATTGAGGGTTGCTGGGACCAGGAGGAAGAGAAGGGAGTGTACAGCTGCCCTCAGTGCAGGGAGAGCTTCAGTCCCAGGCCTGTTCTTCGGAGGAACAACATGCTGGCTGAGGTGGGCTGGAAAAATAGTACTGGTAGGAGAAGTAGAGCTAGAAACAGTAGTAGTAGTGCTGCTGGAAACAGTAGCAGTGTTACTTTATTTATTCCACAGTGGGAATTGCTTCATCACTGTGGTCCATTAGTTTAACATTTAAAGGAGACATAGAAATGTGTTATTTCTCACTGTACTTTTGTCACACACCCCATGTATTCCACTTGTTGCTCGTCAGTGAATGACCTCTCCTCCTTTTCTATTCCTCCCAGGTTGTGGAGAAGCTGAAGAAGACAGGCGGCCAACAGGCTTCTCCCTCTGCTGCTCTGGCCTGTGCCGGCCCAGCGGATGTGGCCTGTGATTTCTGCACCGGGACCAGACGCAACAAAGCCACTATGTCTTGCTTGGCGTGCACGGCCTCTTACTGTGCAGCTCACCTCCAGCCTCACTACAGCGTTCCTGTGTTGCAGAAGCACAAGCTGGTCTCAGCCACGGCCCCGCTACAGGAAAAGATGTGCTCTAAGCATGACAAGCTGATGGAGGTCTGCTGTCGCACAGACCAGCAGTGTGTCTGCTATCTGTGCACCATAGATGAGCACCAGGGCCACAAAATTGTGTCAGTTGCAGCAGAGAGAGCTGAAAGACAGGTAGGACCAAAATAACTTGTTGACAACATCTGTGGCTATAAAGCATATTAATTGACAAATAAATGTTTTCATGTTTTTCCTCTTTGGTTGAGCTACGACTCAAATGTCCAGTGTAACATTTATGGTGTTAGAAATACAACCAGCCACAGAGAAAACACTTCCTGATGCACCGATCCTAATATTGTCTTCCAGAAACAGCTGATTGTGAGTCAGCAGAAAGTCCAGGAGAGAGTCCAGGAGAGAGAGAGGGAGCTGAAGGAGCTGAGCCAGGCTGTGGAGGATCTCAAGGTGTGGAAATGGGAGCACAGTATATGATCCCATGTGTCTGCTAAAGGGCTCACAGCCATGTGGGCACGTCTCGTTAAAGGCTTGGCATTCATTAATGAGTAAAATGGCATTGAGGAAGGTCTGAATAGGAGCCAAATGTTTGCACAGGGCATTTTATCACCATTTACACTTTCAACATTACAGGCTGATGAATGGACTAATATAGAAGATCTCTAGTCCAGATTTGTATATTTGGGTCTTCAGCTGCAGTGTGCAAGCTTCTCTTTTTAACACTGTGTGAATTCTCTGGACTTCTGCTCCTTTCCCCTTTTTAATCCAGGTTCATTACTCTGAGGGACAATCCTCACAATTTTAAATCAGTCTTATGAACTACGAAATAATCACAGCCATTTGTAATCACAAACTGTTTTGTAACTTTTCAGTAAAGCTGCCATCTAATCGATTTATTTTGGCTGCAAAAAAGATGTAGAATAGTCTCAAAACCTGTCTGTTCTCATGTGTTTTCTGTAAACAAGCATTAACTGTAGACTTTGGTGTTGAATGTAATGTTTTGCTTCATTGATCCCCATAGGGAAGTAGTGTTTTCTCTGTCCCCTCCACAGGGAGGTCAGAGGTCAGGCTCAGCTACAGAACAGTGCCACTAGAGCTGGTGGGGTTTCAGTGTCTTGTTCAGTCCCATTTCAGCAGGGTGGATGCTTGTCGACACGGGGGCTTGAACCCAAGCGGTCCAGCTGAGGACGGCGGTGTCTCTAACCGGCGGGCCGCCCTGCCGCCTTAAAAGAAGTGCACTTTGTAAAGCAGGCACCATGTGTGTGTTTGTACCAGCAGAGTTCTGCCCAGACCGCAGTGGAGGCCTGTGAGCTGATCTTCACTGAGCTGATCTGCTCCATCCAGAGGAGGCGCAGTGAGGTGAAGCAGCTGATCAGAGCCCAGGAGAAGACTGCAGTCGGTCAGGCTGAAGAACTGCTGCTGCAGCTGGAGGAGGAGATCGCCAAGCTGAGGAGGAGAGACACTGAACTGGAACAGCTGTCGCATGCTGACGACCACATCCGTTTCATTCAGGTAACACACACTTTTCAGTCTGAGTGGACTTTAACTCTTTAAAATGAATGTATTATTTTAAAGATAGTTTAATTGAATTGAATAATAACATTGAATAATCACAAAGTTTCCTGCAGTGCTTTATAGCCAAGACACACTCTGTCTTTACTGTAAAACCCCCAAACTCCTTTATTTGAGTTTATTTTCATTGAGACCAAAGCAATGTTGAACAAATTGTCCAAAAGCGACATCTTCTGTCCAAAAGTGACATTGCAACAAATGATAAGCATATTATTTTCGGAGATCACATAGTTTGATCAAAGTTAATTGTTACAACTTAAAGGAAGATCCACCCCAAAACACTTAAACACTGTTACAAACAGTTATTGATGATTTATCTTGCATTTCTGGGACCATTTTGTAGTTTAGTGGTTTATTTCTCTTATTCCTGTGAACTACTGGCCAAGTGTAGACAATGTGACATCAGGTCACGATATTTCCAGTTCAGCTACAATGGAGTTTGATAGCAGGAAAATGTTCAACACTCTAAAACATCAGCAGTAAACATCAGGTTTTGGTGTCAGTCCCTCAGAATCAAAGAGTGAGAGCTTCTTTCTAGATTCACAATTTTCGCCGACATTCAACAGTCATACAGGGAGAAATCCATCGTAGAAGAGGCAGAGAGACCAATTTACCAATTTTGGTATTTTGTGCTGGTAGCAAATAATACTCTTAAATTATTTTCTTCATGCCATTGTGAACCTTGACTTTGTATTGCCTTCCTCCCTGCATTTACTGGTATAACGTTACGTTGTTTACCTTCAAGTAAACTGAATTTTACTTTTTAAAGTCAATGCAAATTAATTTAATGGAGTTTATTCAGTCATGCAACAGTTATGCAGATAGAAAACATTGAGTGTGTATGTCATCAGAGGATTTTTCTATTGGCTGAGCTGGAAGAAATTTGCAAGTTTTAAATTTTATTTAAAATATTCTATCCAGTAATACCATACTTCTTCTTGATATTAATATTATTTTTTGGCTCACTGGCCCAACAGGCCACCATGATTGTCTTTTTTGAAAAACATTAAATTAATTCAAGACAGAAGCTGATCTGCAGCAAAACATGAACAGTATTATTCCAGAAAGAAAACATTGCTGCTCAGTGGAATTAACTTCAACTACATTCTTTATCATGACACACATATCATCCTTATCAGTATTTTTCTGTCTGTTTTCTTTTCTTCTACTTGTGTGTGTGTGTGTGTGTGTGTGTGTGTGTGTGTGTGCGTCTGTGTGTGTGTGTGTGTGTGTGTCTCCCTGGTCTCTCTCCAGAGTTTCCAGTCTCTCTCCAGTCCCAGTGAATCTCCAGACTTGCCTAGTGTTGTTGTTGTTCCTCTACGTTACTTCAGAGATGTGAGTGACTCTGTGTCTGACCTGAGAGAGAAACTAGAGAGCATCCTGAAGGACACATGGCCCAGGATCTCTGCCACAGGTAGCTGACAGGAATAGAAATATCCATTCAGAGGAATGTAGTGGCTTTACACATGTCCAGTGCTATTTAGGAAGTGATGATTCTGTTTTGTTTCTTTATTCTAGTGTCTTCTGTAGATGTTTTACTGCCACCAGAGCCACAGACCAGAGAAGACTTTTTACGCTGTAAGGAAATGATATTTCACTCTGTACAATTCTACAACATATTAATGCATTAATAATTATCTGAATGGCAGTAGGTTGATATTAATACTCACTTTGGTTTCTGCTTTGCTCTTCTGACAGATTGCTGTCCTCTCACACTGGATGAGAACTCAGTCTTCCAAGATCTCTCCCTGTCAGAAGACAACCGGAGGGTGACGTTTGTATCTAATAAGAAAGTTTATCCTGCTCACTCAGACAGGTTTACTAGATTTCGGCAAGTGTTATGCAGAGAGGGTTTGTCTGGGCGATGTTATTGGGAGGTGGAGTGGAAGGGTTACGATCTGTTTGCAGCAGTTTCATACAAAGACATCAACAGAACGTCAGGTGACTCACTTTTTGGACGTAATGACAAGTCCTGGAGTTTAGACTGCTCTCAACATGGTTACTCTTTCCTACACAATAATGTAAAAACAGAAGTGTCAGGCTGTCGTTCCTCCAGGGTCGGAGTGTACCTGGATTATGAGGCAGGTACTCTGTCCTTTTATAGCGTCTCTGACACGATGACCCTGCTCCACAAAGTCCACACCACTTTCACTCAGCCGCTCCATCCTGGGATTGGACTGTGGATTAACAACTATGGAGACTTTGCAGAGCTGATCAAGTTATGGTAGTGAAGGAGCTGAATATCTAACATGACTTTTGTACTGCAAATCAGGTCAGACTGATATATCGGTTTGTTGGTATTGGACTGACATTTGCCTTTCAATAAAAATTGGATATGGGCCTGTCAGTGTTGTTCACTGCTGATATGATGGAGGAGAGGATGTGATTTTACTCAACAGCTTCAGGGAGGCAGACTGTAAAACCTGTGATGAAACCTGCCTCACTCTGAATGAAGGAGCTGCTAACAAACCTAAAATAATTTAATGAACATGGCTTTCAATGGAGAGTTTTTAAGCTATTATCTAAAAACTCTTTCAGAGGCTTTTCAATCCTGCCAGGAAAAAAAAAATCTCCGGAAAATGCTGAATCCTTGTAAGTTTTTTTATTTTATATTTTGGCATGAAAATGGTGAAACTTAAATACAGAATATCAGCACAAAATATTGATATCAGCAGCTTCAATTCAAAAATATGGGTATCAGTATCAGCCTTCAAAAACCCTATCAGTCAAATCCTAACTGTAAATAAATGATTAAAAATAGTTTATGAATTGAAAGAGCAGAACTGCCTTCAGAGACAAAGACTTGTTTGGGAAATGGTTTTCTTTCTCTTGTTCCATTTGACTTTCCCAGTCAAAGTAAACTGAATGTTTATTGGGACAAAATGACCGCTGAAAAGTGTCTGAAGATGGGAGCAGTGACATGGAGTGAGAGCAAACGATAGTGAATTCAATACCTGCAGGCACTGGAAAATATTTCAGCCGAGCCAAAATCACTGTTACTCTGTTCTTACTGTTTTGTAGAGTCCACAGTGTTATTTAGTGAGACTCCATGTATGTTTCAAAGAAGGAGAAAGAAATCAAACTATTGAGGCACATCATTTATTTTCCCATTATGTCTCGTCTATGTAAGAGAGGATTTGTGTATTTTGTAAGATGTCTAATTTAGAAAATAATTGAATAAATAAATGCATTGACTCACAGTTCATCATTTCTGACTTTCATTAGTACATTAGCAGAACCTTTATGGGAAGAAGTGCATTGTTTATTATGGAAAATTTTATCTGGTTTATTTTTCTGAACTGATGCTGAATGAAAACATCTTCATCAAAATAGAATAATAAAACAATAAAAAATCAAACCCAAATACAAAGAACAAACACTCCTTCACTCTCTCTGTTTGTCTTTTTGAAATTATTTTTGTGTTCAAGTGTAGAAGGTGTAGGATGAGACCAGAGATTGTAAAACAGTCAAGTGTGTTTGTGTATGTGTGTGTGTGTGTGTGTTTAATGTGTAATTCTACATGAAACGGGGGGGGGGGGGGGGGGGAAGAACCAAAAGAAGAAGAAGAAAATACAACATCTACAACATCTTGTCAGTCTTCCTCTCTCTCTCTCGGTGTCTTGGGTAATGTGACACTTGTTGGATCTCTTTAGAGGAATTCTCTTGTTGCTTGCCTGCTCCACAGGGAGGTCAGAGGTCACGGTCAGATACAGAGCAGCAGCCCTGTAGCTGATAGGGATTCACTGTGTTGCTGTGATGCTGTGTAGTGAACACTGAACAGCGTCTGACACTTCAGCAGGGCGGATGCTTGAAGCGCGCTCCTCTGGTTGAAGGACGGTCTCTTTCAGCGCTCGGCCTCCCTGCCACCCGTCCTGTTAGAATAGAGTGCTGAAGGCCGCCGTTTCTTCTTCATGTTGTTGAGATATTTTAGGCCCTCGCTCCTTCTCTTTCACAACGACCCCACAGTTTGCAGATGGCGTTTGTGCAGCTGCTCTTCCCTTGATGTGGCTGTGGAGCTGAGAGAAATACGACTGTGGAGTCTCAGCCCAGAATGATGGTTCAGTTGGGCTTCAGCACCACGGACAGCGCCCTCTCCCACACTGGAGAACAGTGGGCAGAGTGTGGGAGGGCCGATACCTTCCTGCCCTCATGTGGCAGGGATGGAGAGAGCACAGCTGCGGCAGATCAGCAATCAGCGATCGACCTACTTCAGCCAGCCGCTCCACTCATTCAGGGAGAGGAAGGTGGTTGCTGACGGAGAGCAAACGGATTATCCAAGACGGATAGACAAAACAGATTTATGATTGAAAAACATCTGGATAAACAGACTTGTGCTGTGTTGACCTCTGCTTGTTTCCTCACCAACGAGAAAGTGTGTGTGCCCCAGCCGAACGACCCAGTAGGAACGGACCTGACAGCGAGATTTGGACTACGGACCATCGGCATCGTGAGCCGGCTCCCCCGGACCAGTTACCCTCACTTACCCTCTCTGCTGTGTGTTCCCAGGCCAGAGTTCCCTCCTCCTCCCGAGTTCAGCCACCACTACCGGACTGGGAGAAACCACACTGGAGTTCCAGCATCCTACCTGCACCACACTTGTAAAAATAAAGAACTATATAATTTTGGCACCTGCAAATCTGTGTCTTGAGAGTCATTTCACCGCTGGTATTGTACTTCTCCCTGAGCTATTTGTCACACCACGTTCAAAAGATAAAACAAAATGATGTTTTAACTAATTTGGCCTTGAAGACAGAATTTAGGTGAAACCAGTCGTAAAACAGAAAAAGGACTGAACTGTATAAACTGTGTCCCAATCACAGCAATATATGTTATCTCTTTATTTACATTGACTGTACTTCCTCACTTAAAATATATTAAGTTAATGCACTAGACTAGACTATTTAGTATGATTTTCATTAGCCAGTATTGCTACAATCTTAATTTAGCCTCTACCTTTTTAGTCAGTTTCCTGTATCTTGTATATTTAGGCGGCCAGGCCCATTGGCCTGGAAGCCTATTGTTATTTAATGTCGTCTTTCTTTCTGTTAAAACTGCCTTCTCATGAATGAAAATGCATGAAACTTTGGTGACAAGAACAAAACTAGGTGTACTGTAATATGGAGACAACTGGCCTAATGGTGGCGCTATAGAGTAACAGTTCAAAATGTAAAACTTTAACGAATCACAAAAAAATCATCAATTTATGCGACAAGCCTGAAACTCTCTGAGGTTGTTGGCTCAGTGGAGAGAAAACTGTTGTTCACTGCAAGTACTTGGGAACAAAATTAAAGGTGAATGACACCCTGGTCCAGGAAAACCGGGGTATGTCACTCAGGGTATGTACCCCGGACCAGGAAGCCTGGGGTACGTCACTCGAGGTGCTTCATCACTGGCCTTTATGCTTTGTCGGCCTACGTCTTTCTCACACACACACACACACACACAGAGAAACGGAGGCGAGACAGGTTTGCAACACAACAGTAACACAGCAGGGTTACAGCTTGTCGTCCTTCCAGATCACAGGTCTCTGGGTAGAGGAGTGTACGGCTGTCTTTCCTCCTGTCCTCTCCCTCTCCTCCAACACCTGTTCTGTATCCAGAGAGAGTCTGATTGCTGGTTGGGGTCAGCTGGGTTTCCTCCAGGTTACAGTGAGCTGGCAGTGGATGTATCATTACCAACTCCCATCCCCAACTGACGCCGGCTCCGCCCTGCTCTCTGGCTCCCTCTGCTGGCGGTTAGGTGGCAGTGGAGGGGGGAGACACCGCAGTGTGTGTGTGTGTGTGTGTTGTGCCTTGTGCCGTTTAAGCATTTAAATAAATTGCATTGCTTTTCATTACATGGTGCTTTTCTTCTCTGAAAAAACAAACCTTTATTCCTTTGATTAGATCCAACCTGAGTGTACAGAAACAATTAAATTACAATTAGTTTTAGGTTGTTTCTTTTGTTTTTTCACAAGAGATACAATAATGATCACCAATGATAGATTTTTATCCAATTTTTTGAAGTAGTTCTGAAATACAATGAATAATAGATACTATAGGCTTAATATTGTTTCCAAGCGTTCCCAAGTACAAGTGACAGCAATGGGGTCTGAAAGATTGAATCAAATATCATTTTTACATTATCTATTCATCAAACAGTATCACTTGAAAACAGAATTCTATACAACATTTTAATGACTGTTATAAAGATGAGACAGTGGAAAATGTCAACAGTGTTTAGATACAGAGACCTTATGAAAAGGGAGTGAAACTGAAAAGGTGGCACTTGCCATACCTAAGCCTGAGTCCAAGATTGAACTTTGAGTTGTTTGCTTTCATCATTATATTAGAGCGCACAGGTCAGGCCAGAAATCTATTGGGAAGCCATATCTAAAACTAAATCACATGGAGGAGCACCCATGGGTGTCCAGTGTTCCCTCTAAGATGTGTGTTTCTGCAGGATAGTTTGGTGTCCTAGAGCAGATAGTTTATCACACTGACCACATGATCACATCTTGTCAGTCGGTTTGGACGTTTTCTTGGCAAATAATAATGGATGAAGGATTCAAATGTCTATATTTCCTTAATACTTTGACTAATCTCAGTAAAAGTTATTTTCAAAAATGATTTTCAGAATTTTATCTTCAAAATTGAATTCATGACAATTTTACTGTCATGCAAGCCTTCACTCAGTGGCAGGGCCATGGGCTGTCCAGTGGGTGGCAACAGTTAGTGGCTATAGCCAAAATGCAGTTATGATAGACTGAGGCAATATGTTCATCAATGAGTTGAGCCAATAAATATTAGATTTAGTAATCATTTGATAGTCATACTTTGTCACAAGTTGCTGTATTCCCAGTATGATCTTATTCTACTGCATATCATTTTTATTTCTAATAATAGGTAATATGGTAATAGTTCATTGTATGATGCCTACTGATTACTCATACTACAATGCTAATCTTTCATGCCAATAGATTAATGATGATGCAGCCTGTTGTTATGATCTCTAAGTTCCTTTAACAGTTTAAAGACATTATTTGGGGCTAACAGGTTGCCTTTTTCTCCTCCTTTTTTGCTGTATTTTTTCTGTTGACAAAATGGCTGAGCTGTTCCCAGCTGCCTGATGTCTGCTTGCAGCTATATTCACTTTACAACTCTCACCCATAAGATGAAGCTGCTCTTTAAAGCCCCGCCCCTCTGAGCAGAACCAGGAAGTCCAGCCCCTTCTTTCCCCAAGTCTTTTCAGAGAAAACGAAACTCTTCTCTGCCTGTGTGAAAGTGGTTGTCAGTAAAATGGCTGAACAGCAGCAGCAGGCAGTTTTGCTGGACCAGGATCAGTTCTGCTGTTCAATCTGTCTGGACCTTCTAAAGGATCCAGTCACTATCTATTGTGGACACAGTTACTGCAGAAGCTGTATTGAGGGTTGCTGGGACCAGGAGGAAGAGAAGGGAGTGTACAGCTGCCCTCAGTGCAGGGAGAGCTTCAGTCCCAGGCCTGTTCTTCGGAGGAACAACATGCTGGCTGAGGTGGGCTGGAAAAATAGTACTGGTAGGAGAAGTAGAGCTAGAAACAGTAGTAGTAGTGCTGCTGGAAACAGTAGCAGTGTTACTTTATTTATTCCACAGTGAGAATTGCTTCATCACTGTGGTCCATTAGTTTAACATTTAAAGGAGACATAGAAATGTGTTATTTCTCACTGTACTTTTGTCACACACCCCATGTATTCCACTTGTTGCTCGTCAGTGAATGACCTCTCCTCCTTTTCTTTTCCTCCCAGGTTGTGGAGAAGCTGAAGAAGACAGGCGGCCAACAGGCTTCTCCCTCCGCTGCTCTGGCCTGTGCCGGCCCAGCGGATGTGGCCTGTGATTTCTGCACCGGGACCAGACGCAACAAAGCCACTATGTCTTGCTTGGCGTGCGCGGCCTCTTACTGTGCAGCTCACCTCCAGCCTCACTACAGCGTTCCTGTGTTGCAGAAGCACAAGCTGGTCTCAGCCACGGCCCCGCTGCAGGAAAAGATGTGCTCTAAGCATGACAAGCTGATGGAGGTCTACTGTCGCACAGACCAGCAGTGTGTCTGCTATCTGTGCACCATAGATGAGCATCAGGGCCACAAAATTGTGTCAATTGCAGCAGAGAGAGCTGAGAGACAGGTAGGACCAAAATAACTTGTTGACAACATCTGTGGCTATAAAACATATTCATTGACAAATAAATGTTTTCATGTTTTTGCTCTTTGGTTGAGCTACGACTCAAATGTCCAGTGTAACATTTATGGTGTTAGAAATACAACCAGCCACAGAGAAAACACTTCCTGATGCATCAATCCTAATATTGTCTTCCAGAAACAGCTGATTGTGAGTCAGCAGAAAGTCCAGGAGAGAGTCCAGGAGAGAGAGAGGGAGCTGAAGGAGCTGAGCCAGGCTGTGGAGGATCTCAAGGTGTGGAAATGGGAGCACAGTATATGATGTCCAAACTCCGCCAAATGCGAGCACAACTCGATCAAAAAAATCCTCCTAAGGTGCACGGCCAAAGATTAATACATGAAGAAAGAAAAGCCAGCACTCTTAATGTCCTTTTATCATATATTTGAATGGGCAGCTATAGAGCACAAACGACGGACGCGTTTGATGATGGCTTATTGCTGAAACGCGTCCGTCGTTTGTGCTCTATAGCTGCCCATTCAAATATATGATAAAAGGACATTAAGAGTGCTGGCTTTTCTTTCTTCAAGCACAGTATATGATCCCATGTGTCTGCTAAAGGGCTCACAGCCATGTGGGCACGTCTCGTTAAAGGCTTGGCATTCATTAATGAGTAAAATGGCATTGAGGAAGGTCATGGACCCAAATGTTTGCACAGGGCATTTTATCACCATTTACACTTTCAACATTACAGGCTGATGAATGGACTAATATAGAAGATCTCTAGTCCAGATTTGTATATTTGGGTCTTCAGCTGCAGTGTGCAAGCTTCTCTTTTTAACACTGTGTGAATTCTCTGGACTTCTGCTCCTGCCAAAGACGTTTCAGGCAGTATAATGGAGATAGTGTAAGTTTCTACATAGACACTACAGTAAATGTCCATCAGATCAGCTGTTCCTTTCCCCTTTTAATCCAGGTTCATTACTCTGAGGGACAATCCTCACAATTTTAAATCAGTCTTATGAATGAGCAAATAATCACAGCCATTTGTAATCACAAACTGTTTTGTAACTTTTCAGTAAAGCTGCCATCTAATCTATTTCTTTTGGCTGCAAAAAAGATGTAGAATAGTCTCAAAATCTGTCTGTTCTCATGTGTTTTGTGTAAACAAGCATTAACTGTAGACTTTGGTGTTGAATGTAATGTTTTGCTTCATTGATCCCCATAGGGAAGTAATGTTTTCTCTGTCCCCTCCACAGGGAGGTCAGAGGTCAGGCTCAGCTACAGAACAGTGCCACTAGAGCTGGTGGGGTTTCAGTGTCTTGTTCAGTCCCATTTCAGCAGGGTGGATGCTTGTCGACACGGGGGCTTGAACCCAAGCGGTCCAGCTGAGGACGGCGGTGTCTCTAACCGGCGGGCCGCCCTGCCGCCTTAAAAGAAGTGCACTTTGTAAAGCAGGCACCATGTGTGTGTTTGTACTAGCAGAGTTCTGCCCAGACCGCAGTGGAGGCCTGTGAGCTGATCTTCACTGAGCTGATCTGCTCCATCCAGAGGAGGCGCAGTGAGGTGAAGCAGCTGATCAGAGCCCAGGAGAAGACTGCAGTCGGTCAGGCTGAAGAACTGCTGCTGCAGCTGGAGGAGGAGATCGCCAAGCTGAGGAGGAGAGACACTGAACTGGAACAGCTGTCGCATGCTGACGACCACATCCGTTTCATTCAGGTAACACACACTTTTCAGTCTGAGTGGACTTTAACTCTTTAAAATGAATGTATTATTTTAAAGATAGTTTAATTGAATTGAATAATAACATTGAATAATCACAGGGTTTCCTGCAGTGCTTTATAGCCAAGACACACTCTGTCTTTACTGTAAAACCCCCAAACTCCTTTATTTGAGTTGATTTACATTTAGACCAAAGCAATGTTGAACAAATTGTCCAAAAGCGACATCTTCTGTCCAAAAGTGACATTGTAACAAATGATAAGCATATTATTTTGGGAGATCACATAGTTTGAACAAAGTTAATTGTTACAACTTAAAGGAAGATCCACCCCAAAACACTTTAACACTGTTACAAACAGTTATTGATGATTTATCTTGTGTATTTGGGCTAATTTTGTAGTTTAGTGGTTTATTTCTCTTATTCCTGTGAATTACTGGCCAAGTGTAGACAATGTGACATCAGGTCACGATATTTCCAGTTCAGCTACAATGGAGTTTGATAGCAGGAAAATGTTCAACACTCTAAAACATCAGCAGTAAACATCAGGTTTTGGTGTCAGTCCCTCAGAATCAAAGAGTGAGAGCTTCTTTCTAGATTCACAATTTTCATCGACATTCAACAGTCATACAGGGAGAAATCCATCGTAGAAGAGGCAGAGAGACCAATTTACCAATTTGGTATTTTGTGCTGTTAGCAAATAATACTCTTAAATTATTTCCTTCATGCCATTGTGAACCTTGACTTTGTACTGCCTTCCTCCCTGCATTTACTGGTATAATGTTACTTTGTTTACCTTCAAGTAAACTGTTGTGAATTTGACATTTTAAAGACAATGCAAATTAATTTAATGGAGTTTATTCAGTCATGCAACAGTTATGCAGATAGAAAACATTGAGTGTGTATGTCATCAGAGGATTTTTCTATTGGCTGAGCTAGAAGAATGTTGCATGTTTTACATTTTGTTTAAAATATTCTATCCAATAATACCATACTTCTTCTTGATATTAATGTTATCTTTTGTCTCACTGGCCCACCAGGCCACCATGATTGTCTTTTTTTGAAAAACCTTCAATTAATCCTAATTTATTCAAGACATAATCTGATCTGCATAAAACATAAACAGCATTATTCCAGAAAGAAAACATTGTCATTCAAAGGAATTGACTTCACCTGCATTCTTTATCATTACACACATATCATCCTTATCAGTATTTTGCTGTCTGTATTCTTTTCTTCTGGCCCACCATGATTATCTTTTTTGAAAAACATTCTAATAATCCTAATTTATTCAAAACACAGAATTGAACTCATAGCTGATATATAACAAAATATAAACATCATTATTCCAGAAAGAAAAGATTGTCATTCAAAGGAAGTGTGTGTGTGTGTGTGTGTGTGTGTGTGTGTGTGTGTGTGTGTGTGTGTGTGTGTGTGTGTGTGTGTGTGTGTGTGTGTGTGTGTGTGTGTGTGTGTGTGTGTGTGTGTCTCCCTGGTCTCTCTCCAGAGTTTCCAGTCTCTCTCCAGTCCCAGTGAATCTCCAGACTTGCCTAGTGTTGTTGTTGCTCCTCTACGTTACTTCAGAGATGTGAGTGACTCTGTGTCTGACCTGAGAGAGAAACTAGAGAGCATCCTGAAGGACACATGGCCCAGGATCTCTGCCACAGGTAGCTGACAGGAATAGAAATATCCATTCAGAGGAATGTAGTGGCTTTACACATGTCCAGTGCTATTTAGGAAGTGATGATTCTGTTTTGTTTCTTTATTCTAGTGTCTTCTGTAGATGTTTTACTGCCACCAGAGTCACAGACCAGAGAAGACTTTTTACGCTGTAAGGAAATGATATTTCACTCTGTACAATTCTACAACATATTAATGCATTAATAATAATTATCTGAATGGCAGTAGGTTGATATTAATACTCACTTTGGTTTCTGCTTTGCTCTTCTGACAGATTGCTGTCCTCTCACACTGGATGAGAACTCAGTCTACCAACGTCTCTCCCTGTCAGAAGACAACCGGAGGGTGACGACTGTATCTAATAAGAAACGTTATCCTGCTCACTCAGACAGGTTTACTAATGTTTACCAAGTGTTGTGCAGAGAGGGTTTGTCTGGGCGATGTTATTGGGAGGTGGAGTGGAAGGGTTCCACTCTGTATGCAGCAGTTTCATACGAAGACATCAGCAGAACGTCAGATGACTCAGTTTTTGGACGTAATGACAAGTCCTGGAGTTTAGTTTGCTCTCAACATGGTTACTCTTTCCGACACAATAATGTAGAAACAGAAGTGTCAGGCCGTCGTTCCTCCAGGGTCGGAGTGTA
Organism: Centroberyx gerrardi; assembly: GCF_048128805.1. Classification (NCBI taxonomy): domain Eukaryota; kingdom Metazoa; phylum Chordata; class Actinopteri; order Beryciformes; family Berycidae; genus Centroberyx; species Centroberyx gerrardi. The sequence continues at coordinate 7,635,115 of NC_136019.1, read as the reverse complement.
CCTGGATTATGAGGCAGGTACTCTGTCCTTTTATAGCGTCTCTGACACGATGACCCTGCTCCACAAAGTCCACACCACTTTCACTCAGCCGCTCCATCCTGGGATTGGACTGTGGATTAACAACTATGGAGACTTTGCAGAGCTGATCAAGTTATGGTAGTGAAGGAGCTGAATATCTAATATGACTTTTGTACTGCAAATCAGGTCAGACTGATATATCGGTTTGTTGGTATTGGACTGACATTGGCCTTTCAATAAAAATTGGATATGGGCCTGTCAGTGTTGTTCACTGCTGATATGATGGAGGAGAGGATGTGATTTTACTCAACAGCTTCAGGGAGGCAGACTGTAAAACCTGTGATGAAACCTGCCTCACTCTGAATGAAGGAGCTGCTAACAAACCTAAAATAATTTAATGAACATGGCTTTCAATGGAGAGTTTTTAAGCTATTATCTAAAAACTCTTTCAGAGGCTTTTCAATCCTGCCAGGAAAAAAAAAATCTCCGGAAAATGCTGAATCCTTGTAAGTTTTTTTATTTTATATTTTGGCATGAAAATGGTGAAACTTAAATACAGAATATCAGCACAAAATATTGATATCAGCAGCTTCAATTCAAAAATATGGGTATCAGTATCAGCCTTCAAAAACCCTATCAGTCAAATCCTAACTGTAAATAAATGATTAAAAATAGTTTATGAATTGAAAGAGCAGAACTGCCTTCAGAGACAAAGACTTGTTTGGGAAATGGTTTTCTTTCTCTTGTTCCATTTGACTTTCCCAGTCAAAGTAAACTGAATGTTTATTGGGACAAAATGACCGCTGAAAAGTGTCTGAAGATGGGAGCAGTGACATGGAGTGAGAGCAAACGATAGTGAATTCAATACCTGCAGGCACTGGAAAATATTTCAGCCGAGCCAAAATCACTGTTACTCTGTTCTTACTGTTTTGTAGAGTCCACAGTGTTATTTAGTGAGACTCCATGTATGTTTCAAAGAAGGAGAAAGAAATCAAACTATTGAGGCACATCATTTATTTTCCCATTATGTCTCGTCTATGTAAGAGAGGATTTGTGTATTTTGTAAGATGTCTAATTTAGAAAATAATTGAATAAATAAATGCATTGACTCACAGTTCATCATTTCTGACTTTCATTAGTACATTAGCAGAACCTTTATGGGAAGAAGTGCATTGTTTATTATGGAAAATTTTATCTGGTTTATTTTTCTGAACTGATGCTGAATGAAAACATCTTCATCAAAATAGAATAATAAAACAATAAAAAATCAAACCCAAATACAAAGAACAAACACTCCTTCACTCTCTCTGTTTGTCTTTTTGAAATTATTTTTGTGTTCAAGTGTAGAAGGTGTAGGATGAGACCAGAGATTGTAAAACAGTCAAGTGTGTTTGTGTATGTGTGTGTGTGTGTGTGTTTAATGTGTAATTCTACATGAAACGGGGGGGGGGGGGGGGGGGGAAGAACCAAAAGAAGAAGAAGAAAATACAACATCTACAACATCTTGTCAGTCTTCCTCTCTCTCTCTCGGTGTCTTGGGTAATGTGACACTTGTTGGATCTCTTTAGAGGAATTCTCTTGTTGCTTGCCTGCTCCACAGGGAGGTCAGAGGTCACGGTCAGATACAGAGCAGCAGCCCTGTAGCTGATAGGGATTCACTGTGTTGCTGTGATGCTGTGTAGTGAACACTGAACAGCGTCTGACACTTCAGCAGGGCGGATGCTTGAAGCGCGCTCCTCTGGTTGAAGGACGGTCTCTTTCAGCGCTCGGCCTCCCTGCCACCCGTCCTGTTAGAATAGAGTGCTGAAGGCCGCCGTTTCTTCTTCATGTTGTTGAGATATTTTAGGCCCTCGCTCCTTCTCTTTCACAACGACCCCACAGTTTGCAGATGGCGTTTGTGCAGCTGCTCTTCCCTTGATGTGGCTGTGGAGCTGAGAGAAATACGACTGTGGAGTCTCAGCCCAGAATGATGGTTCAGTTGGGCTTCAGCACCACGGACAGCGCCCTCTCCCACACTGGAGAACAGTGGGCAGAGTGTGGGAGGGCCGATACCTTCCTGCCCTCATGTGGCAGGGATGGAGAGAGCACAGCTGCGGCAGATCAGCAATCAGCGATCGACCTACTTCAGCCAGCCGCTCCACTCATTCAGGGAGAGGAAGGTGGTTGCTGACGGAGAGCAAACGGATTATCCAAGACGGATAGACAAAACAGATTTATGATTGAAAAACATCTGGATAAACAGACTTGTGCTGTGTTGACCTCTGCTTGTTTCCTCACCAACGAGAAAGTGTGTGTGCCCCAGCCGAACGACCCAGTAGGAACGGACCTGACAGCGAGATTTGGACTACGGACCATCGGCATCGTGAGCCGGCTCCCCCGGACCAGTTACCCTCACTTACCCTCTCTGCTGTGTGTTCCCAGGCCAGAGTTCCCTCCTCCTCCCGAGTTCAGCCACCACTACCGGACTGGGAGAAACCACACTGGAGTTCCAGCATCCTACCTGCACCACACTTGTAAAAATAAAGAACTATATAATTTTGGCACCTGCAAATCTGTGTCTTGAGAGTCATTTCACCACAGGTATTGTACTTCTCCCTGAGCTATTTGTCACACCACGTTCAAAAGATAAAACAAAATGATGTTTTAACTAATTTGGCCTTGAAGACAGAATTTAGGTGAAACCAGTCGTAAAACAGAAAAAGGACTGAACTGTATAAACTGTGTCCCAATCACAGCAATATATGTTATCTCTTTATTTACATTGACTGTACTTCCTCACTTAAAATATATTAAGTTAATGCACTAGACTAGACTATTTAGTATGATTTTCATTAGCCAGTATTGCTACAATCTTAATTTAGCCTCTACCTTTTTAGTCAGTTTCCTGTATCTTGTATATTTAGGCGGCCAGGCCCATTGGCCTGGAAGCCTATTGTTATTTAATGTCGTCTTTCTTTCTGTTAAAACTGCCTTCTCATGAATGAAAATGCATGAAACTTTGGTGACAAGAACAAAACTAGGTGTACTGTAATATGGAGACAACTGGCCTAATGGTGGCGCTATAGAGTAACAGTTCAAAATGTAAAACTTTAACGAATCACAAAAAAATCATCAATTTATGCGACAAGCCTGAAACTCTCTGAGGTTGTTGGCTCAGTGGAGAGAAAACTGTTGTTCACTGCAAGTACTTGGGAACAAAATTAAAGGTGAATGACACCCTGGTCCAGGAAAACCGGGGTATGTCACTCAGGGTATGTACCCCGGACCAGGAAGCCTGGGGTACGTCACTCGAGGTGCTTCATCACTGGCCTTTATGCTTTGTCGGCCTACGTCTTTCTCACACACACACACACACACACAGAGAAACGGAGGCGAGACAGGTTTACAACACAACAGTAACACAGCAGGGTTACAGCTTGTCGTCCTTCCAGATCACAGGTCTCTGGGTAGAGGAGTGTACGGCTGTCTTTCCTCCTGTCCTCTCCCTCTCCTCCAACACCTGTTCTGTATCCAGAGAGAGTCTGATTGCTGGTTGGGGTCAGCTGGGTTTCCTCCAGGTTACAGTGAGCTGGCAGTGGATGTATCATTACCAACTCCCATCCCCAACTGACGCCGGCTCCGCCCTGCTCTCTGGCTCCCTCTGCTGGCGGTTAGGTGGCAGTGGAGGGGGGAGACACCGCAGTGTGTGTGTGTGTGTGTGTTGTGCCTTGTGCCGTTTAAGCATTTAAATAAATTGCATTGCTTTTCATTACATGGTGCTTTTCTTCTCTGAAAAAACAAACCTTTATTCCTTTGATTAGATCCAACCTGAGTGTACAGAAACAATTAAATTACAATTAGTTTTAGGTTGTTTCTTTTGTTTTTTCACAAGAGATACAATAATGATCACCAATGATAGATTTTTATCCAATTTTTTGAAGTAGTTCTGAAATACAATGAATAATAGATACTATAGGCTTAATATTGTTTCCAAGCGTTCCCAAGTACAAGTGACAGCAATGGGGTCTGAAAGATTGAATCAAATATCATTTTTACTTTATCTATTCATCAAACAGTATCACTTGAAAACAGAATTCTATACAACATTTTAATGACTGTTATAAAGATGAGACAGTGGAAAATGTCTACAGTGTTTAGATACAGAGACCTTATGAAAAGGGAGTGAAACTGAAAAGGTGGCACTTGCCATACCTAAGCCTGAGTCCAAGATTGAACTTTGAGTTGTTTGCTTTCATCATTATATTAGAGCGCACAGGTCAGGCCAGAAATCTATTGGGAAGCCATATCTAAAACTAAATCACATGGAGGAGCACCCATGGGTGTCCAGTGTTCCCTCTAAGATGTGTGTTTCTGCAGGATAGTTTGGTGTCCTAGAGCAGATAGTTTATCACACTGACCACATGATCACATCTTGTCAGTCGGTTTGGACGTTTTCTTGGCAAATAATAATGGATGAAGGATTCAAATGTCTATATTTCCTTAATACTTTGACTAATCTCAGTAAAAGTTATTTTCAAAAATGATTTTCAGAATTTTATCTTCAAAATTGAATTCATGACAATTTTACTGTCATGCAAGCCTTCACTCAGTGGCAGGGCCATGGGCTGTCCAGTGGGTGGCAACAGTTAGTGGCTATAGCCAAAATGCAGTTATGATAGACTGAGGCAATATGTTCATCAATGAGTTGAGCCAATAAATATTAGATTTAGTAATCATTTGATAGTCATACTTTGTCACAAGTTGCTGTATTCCCAGTATGATCTTATTCTACTGCATATCATTTTTATTTCTAATAATAGGTAATATGGTAATAGTTCATTGTATGATGCCTACTGATTACTCATACTACAATGCTAATCTTTCATGCCAATAGATTAATGATGATGCAGCCTGTTGTTATGATCTCTAAGTTCCTTTAACAGTTTAAAGACATTATTTGGGGCTAACAGGTTGCCTTTTTCTCCTCCTTTTTTGCTGTATTTTTTCTGTTGACAAAATGGCTGAGCTGTTCCCAGCTGCCTGATGTCTGCTTGCAGCTATATTCACTTTACAACTCTCACCCATAAGATGAAGCTGCTCTTTAAAGCCCCGCCCCTCTGAGCAGAACCAGGAAGTCCAGCCCCTTCTTTCCCCAAGTCTTTTCAGAGAAAACGAAACTCTTCTCTGCCTGTGTGAAAGTGGTTGTCAGTAAAATGGCTGAACAGCAGCAGCAGGCAGTTTTGCTGGACCAGGATCAGTTCTGCTGTTCAATCTGTCTGGACCTTCTAAAGGATCCAGTCACTATCTATTGTGGACACAGTTACTGCAGAAGCTGTATTGAGGGTTGCTGGGACCAGGAGGAAGAGAAGGGAGTGTACAGCTGCCCTCAGTGCAGGGAGAGCTTCAGTCCCAGGCCTGTTCTTCGGAGGAACAACATGCTGGCTGAGGTGGGCTGGAAAAATAGTACTGGTAGGAGAAATAGAGCTAGAAACAGTAGTAGTAGTGCTGCTGGAAACAGTAGCAGTGTTACTTTATTTATTCCACAGTGAGAATTGCTTCATCACTGTGGTCCATTAGTTTAACATTTAAAGGAGACATAGAAATGTGTTATTTCTCACTGTACTTTTGTCACACACCCCATGTATTCCACTTGTTGCTCGTCAGTGAATGACCTCTCCTCCTTTTCTTTTCCTCCCAGGTTGTGGAGAAGCTGAAGAAGACAGGCGGCCAACAGGCTTCTCCCTCCGCTGCTCTGGCCTGTGCCGGCCCAGCGGATGTGGCCTGTGATTTCTGCACCGGGACCAGACGCAACAAAGCCACTATGTCTTGCTTGGCGTGCGCGGCCTCTTACTGTGCAGCTCACCTCCAGCCTCACTACAGCGTTCCTGTGTTGCAGAAGCACAAGCTGGTCTCAGCCACGGCCCCGCTGCAGGAAAAGATGTGCTCTAAGCATGACAAGCTGATGGAGGTCTACTGTCGCACAGACCAGCAGTGTGTCTGCTATCTGTGCACCATAGATGAGCATCAGGGCCACAAAATTGTGTCAATTGCAGCAGAGAGAGCTGAGAGACAGGTAGGACCAAAATAACTTGTTGACAACATCTGTGGCTATAAAACATATTCATTGACAAATAAATGTTTTCATGTTTTTGCTCTTTGGTTGAGCTACGACTCAAATGTCCAGTGTAACATTTATGGTGTTAGAAATACAACCAGCCACAGAGAAAACACTTCCTGATGCATCAATCCTAATATTGTCTTCCAGAAACAGCTGATTGTGAGTCAGCAGAAAGTCCAGGAGAGAGTCCAGGAGAGAGAGAGGGAGCTGAAGGAGCTGAGCCAGGCTGTGGAGGATCTCAAGGTGTGGAAATGGGAGCACAGTATATGATGTCCAAACTCCGCCAAATGCGAGCACAACTCGATCAAAAAAATCCTCCTAAGGTGCACGGCCAAAGATTAATACATGAAGAAAGAAAAGCCAGCACTCTTAATGTCCTTTTATCATATATTTGAATGGGCAGCTATAGAGCACAAACGACGGACGCGTTTGATGATGGCTTATTGCTGAAACGCGTCCGTCGTTTGTGCTCTATAGCTGCCCATTCAAATATATGATAAAAGGACATTAAGAGTGCTGGCTTTTCTTTCTTCAAGCACAGTATATGATCCCATGTGTCTGCTAAAGGGCTCACAGCCATGTGGGCACGTCTCGTTAAAGGCTTGGCATTCATTAATGAGTAAAATGGCATTGAGGAAGGTCATGGACCCAAATGTTTGCACAGGGCATTTTATCACCATTTACACTTTCAACATTACAGGCTGATGAATGGACTAATATAGAAGATCTCTAGTCCAGATTTGTATATTTGGGTCTTCAGCTGCAGTGTGCAAGCTTCTCTTTTTAACACTGTGTGAATTCTCTGGACTTCTGCTCCTGCCAAAGACGTTTCAGGCAGTATAATGGAGATAGTGTAAGTTTCTACATAGACACTACAGTAAATGTCCATCAGATCAGCTGTTCCTTTCCCCTTTTAATCCAGGTTCATTACTCTGAGGGACAATCCTCACAATTTTAAATCAGTCTTATGAATGAGCAAATAATCACAGCCATTTGTAATCACAAACTGTTTTGTAACTTTTCAGTAAAGCTGCCATCTAATCTATTTCTTTTGGCTGCAAAAAAGATGTAGAATAGTCTCAAAACCTGTCTGTTCTCATGTGTTTTCTGTAAACAAGCATTAACTGTAGACTTTGGTGTTGAATGTAATGTTTTGCTTCATTGATCCCCATAGGGAAGTAGTGTTTTCTCTGTCCCCTCCGCAGGGAGGTCAGAGGTCAGGCTCAGCTACAGAACAGTGCCACTAGAGCTGGTGGGGTTTCAGTGTCTTGTTCAGTCCCATTTCAGCAGGGTGGATGCTTGTCGACACGGGGGCTTGAACCCAAGCGGTCCAGCTGAGGACGGCGGTGTCTCTAACCGGCGGGCCGCCCTGCCGCCTTAAAAGAAGTGCACTTTGTAAAGCAGGCACCATGTGTGTGTTTGTACTAGCAGAGTTCTGCCCAGACCGCAGTGGAGGCCTGTGAGCTGATCTTCACTGAGCTGATCTGCTCCATCCAGAGGAGGCGCAGTGAGGTGAAGCAGCTGATCAGAGCCCAGGAGAAGACTGCAGTCGGTCAGGCTGAAGAACTGCTGCTGCAGCTGGAGGAGGAGATCGCCAAGCTGAGGAGGAGAGACACTGAACTGGAACAGCTGTCGCATGCTGACGACCACATCCGTTTCATCCAGGTTACACACACTTTTCAGTCTGAGTGGACTTTAACTCTTTAAAATGAATGTATTATTTTAAAGATAGTTTAATTGAATTGAATAATAACATTGAATAATCACAGGGTTTCCTGCAGTGCTTTATAGCCAAGACACACTCTGTCTTTACTGTAAAACCCCCAAACTCCTTTATTTGAGTTGATTTACATTTAGACCAAAGCAATGTTGAACAAATTGTCCAAAAGCGACATCTTCTGTCCAAAAGTGACATTGTAACAAATGATAAGCATATTATTTTGGGAGATCACATAGTTTGAACAAAGTTAATTGTTACAACTTAAAGGAAGATCCACCCCAAAACACTTTAACACTGTTACAAACAGTTATTGATGATTTATCTTGTGTATTTGGGCTAATTTTGTAGTTTAGTGGTTTATTTCTCTTATTCCTGTGAATTACTGGCCAAGTGTAGACAATGTGACATCAGGTCACGATATTTCCAGTTCAGCTACAATGGAGTTTGATAGCAGGAAAATGTTCAACACTCTAAAACATCAGCAGTAAACATCAGGTTTTGGTGTCAGTCCCTCAGAATCAAAGAGTGAGAGCTTCTTTCTAGATTCACAATTTTCATCGACATTCAACAGTCATACAGGGAGAAATCCATCGTAGAAGAGGCAGAGAGACCAATTTACCAATTTGGTATTTTGTGCTGGCAGCAAATAAGACTCTTAAATTATTTCCTTCATGCCATTGTGAACCTTGACTTTGTACTGCCTTCCTCCCTGCATTTACTGGTATAATGTTACTTTGTTTACCTTCAAGTAAACTGTTGTGAATTTGACATTTTAAAGACAATGCAAATTAATTTAATGGAGTTTATTCAGTCATGCAACAGTTATGCAGATAGAAAACATTGAGTGTGTATGTCATCAGAGGATTTTTCTATTGGCTGAGCTAGAAGAATGTTGCATGTTTTACATTTTGTTTAAAATATTCTATCCAATAATACCATACTTCTTCTTGATATTAATGTTATCTTTTGTCTCACTGGCCCACCAGGCCACCATGATTGTCTTTTTTTGAAAAACCTTCAATTAATCCTAATTTATTCAAGACATAATCTGATCTGCAGAAAAACATAAACAGCATTATTCCAGAAAGAAAACATTGTCATTCAAAGGAATTGACTTCACCTGCATTCTTTATCATTACACACATATCATCCTTATCAGTATTTTGCTGTCTGTATTCTTTTCTTCTGGCCCACCATGATTATCTTTTTTGAAAAACATTCTAATAATCCTAATTTATTCAAAACACAGAATTGAACTCATAGCTGATATATAACAAAATATAAACATCATTATTCCAGAAAGAAAAGATTGTCATTCAAAGGAAGTGTGTGTGTGTGTGTGTGTGTGTGTGTGTGTGTGTGTGTGTGTGTGTGTGTGTGTGTGTCTCCCTGGTCTCTCTCCAGAGTTTCCAGTCTCTCTCCAGTCCCAGTGAATCTCCAGACTTGCCTAGTGTTGTTGTTGCTCCTCTACGTTACTTCAGAGATGTGAGTGACTCTGTGTCTGACCTGAGAGAGAAACTAGAGAGCATCCTGAAGGACACATGGCCCAGGATCTCTGCCACAGGTAGCTGACAGGAATAGAAATATCCATTCAGAGGAATGTAGTGGCTTTACACATGTCCAGTGCTATTTAGGAAGTGATGATTCTGTTTTGTTTCTTTATTCTAGTGTCTTCTGTAGATGTTTTACTGCCACCAGAGTCACAGACCAGAGAAGACTTTTTACGCTGTAAGGAAATGATATTTCACTCTGTACAATTCTACAACATATTAATGCATTAATAATAATTATCTGAATGGCAGTAGGTTGATATTAATACTCACTTTGGTTTCTGCTTTGCTCTTCTGACAGATTGCTGTCCTCTCACACTGGATGAGAACTCAGTCTACCAACGTCTCTCCCTGTCAGAAGACAACCGGAGGGTGACGACTGTATCTAATAAGAAACGTTATCCTGCTCACTCAGACAGGTTTACTAATGTTTACCAAGTGTTGTGCAGAGAGGGTTTGTCTGGGCGATGTTATTGGGAGGTGGAGTGGAAGGGTTCCACTCTGTATGCAGCAGTTTCATACGAAGACATCAGCAGAACGTCAGATGACTCAGTTTTTGGACGTAATGACAAGTCCTGGAGTTTAGTTTGCTCTCAACATGGTTACTCTTTCCGACACAATAATGTAGAAACAGAAGTGTCAGGCCGTCGTTCCTCCAGGGTCGGAGTGTACCTGGATTATGAGGCAGGTACTCTGTCCTTTTATAGCGTCTCTGACACGATGACCCTGCTCCACAAAGTCCACACCACTTTCACTCAGCCGCTCCATCCTGGGATTGGACTGTGGATTAACAACTATGGAGACTTTGCAGAGCTGATCAAGTTATGGTAGTGAAGGAGCTGAATATCTAACATGACTTTTGTACTGCAAATCAGGTCAGACTGATATATCGGTTTGTTGGTATTGGACTGACATTTGCCTTTCAATAAAAATTGGATATGGGCCTGTCAGTGTTGTTCACTGCTGATATGATGGAGGAGAGGATGTGATTTTACTCAACAGCTTCAGGGAGGCAGACTGTAAAACCTGTGATGAAACCTGCCTCACTCTGAATGAAGGAGCTGCTAACAAACCTAAAATAATTTAATGAACATGGCTTTCAATGGAGAGTTTTTAAGCTATTATCTAAAAACTCTTTCAGAGGCTTTTCAATCCTGCCAGGAAAAAAAAAATCTCCGGAAAATGCTGAATCCTTGTAAGTTTTTTTATTTTATATTTTGGCATGAAAATGGTGAAACTTAAATACAGAATATCAGCACAAAATATTGATATCAGCAGCTTCAATTCAAAAATATGGGTATCAGCCTTCAAAAACCCTATCAGTCAAATCCTAACTGTAAATAAATGATTAAAAATAGTTTATATGTTGAAAGAGCAGAACTGCCTTCAGAGACAAAGACTTGTTTGGGAAATGGTTTTCTTTCTCTTGTTCCATTTGACTTTCCCAGTCAAAGTAAACTGAATGTTTATTGGGACAAAATGGCCGCTGAAAAGTGTCTGAAGATGGGAGCAGTGACATGGAGTGAGAGCAAACGATAGTGAATTCAATACCTGCAGGCACTGGAAAATATTTCAGCCGAGCCAAAATCACTGTTACTCTGTTCTTACTGTTTTGTAGAGTCCACAGTGTTATTTAGTGAGACTCCATGTATGTTTCAAAGAAGGAGAAAGAAATCAAACTATTGAGACACATCATTTATTTTTACATTATGTCTAGTCTATGTAAAAGAGTACACTTTGTAAGACGTCTAATTTTGAAATAATAAATAAATAAATGCATTGACTCACAGTTCATCCTTTCTTATTTTCATTAGTACATTAGCAGAGCCTTTATGGGAAGATAAGTCTTAACAGGCTAAAGTACATTGTTTATTATGGAAGATTTTATCTGGTTTATTTTTCTGAACTGATGCTGAATGAAAACATCTTCATCAAAATAGAACAATAAAACAATAAAAAAACAAACCCAAAAACAAAGAACAAACACTCCTTCACTTTCTCTATTTATCTTTTTGAAATTCTTTTTGTGTTCAGGTGTAGAAGGTGTAGGATGAGACCAGAGACTGTAAGGCAGTCAAGTGTGTGTGATATGTGTGTGTGTGTGTGTGTTTAATGTGTAATTCTACATGAAACAGATGGGGGACACATGGGGGGGAAAGAAAGAACCAGAAGAAGAAGAAGAAAGTACAACATCTACAACATCTTGTCAGTCTTCCTCTCTCTCTCTCGGTGTCTTGGGTAATGTGACACTTGTTGGATCTCTTTAGAGGAATTCTCTTGTTGCTTGCCTGCTCCACAGGGAGGTCAGAGGTCACGGTCAGATACAGAGCAACAGCCCCCGTCCTGTTAGAATAGAGTGCTGAAGGCCGCCGTTTCTTCTTCATGTTGTTGAGATATTTTAGGCCCTCGCTCCTCCGGGGTCGGGCTCTACCTGGATCACAAGGCACCGACTCTTTCCTTTAGCGGTCCGACAGCTTCTCTTTCACAACGACCCCACAGTTTGCAGATGGCGTTTGTGCAGCCACTCTTCCCTTGATGTGGCTGTGGAGCTGAGAGAAATACCTCGTTCAAAAGGTAAACAATGATGTTTTAACTAATTTGGCCTTTTAGACAGAATTTTGAACAGAAAGTTGAATGCTTTATCATGTTTAGGTGAAATCAGATGTAGAACAGAAAAGCTGTAGAACGGAAAAAGGAGTGAACTGTATAAGCTGTGTCCCAATCACAGCAATATTTATGTTATCCCTTTATTTATATTGACTGTACTTCCTTACTTAACATATATTACGTTAATACACTAGACTAGACTATTCAGTTTATTTACTTTACTACATTTGACTACATATGTGACAACAATAATATCCCCAGATGGATCTCAATTTTTCAGATACTTACAGGTTCAGAGCTTTGCCAAAAGACATTTCCCATCTTTCCCTTGCACTCCCCCACCTGACTCAGTACATTACTTGTTAGAGTCTAACCGTTCTTTGAAGGGCCAATTTCAAAGATATATACTGTGATCCAGCACATTAAGTCCCTGACCTGGACCGACAACAAAGTGGCTTGGGAAGAGGACATTGGGGTAGAACTATCAGAACATGTATGGGAAGATAGTATCGCGCGTATCCACACTTCATCCCTCTGCATAAGACATGGACTGATACAGTTGAAGATCCTTCACCGACTGCACTTTTCAAATGCTAGACCAGCTAGAATTTACCCTACAGTGAATCCCCGATGTCCCAGATGCCACCAAAGCCCTGCCACTCTGGGACAGATGTTCTGCTCATGTCAGGCACTGAATAATTTCTGGAGCCCCATTTTCGAATCACTGTCACGTATATGTGGTAGAACGCTTGACCCTAAACCTAACGTTGCCGTTTTTGGTGTGTCAGAGGAAAGTTTATCTACCCATCGAGGAAATGCAATTGCGTTTGCATCCCTCCTGGCCCGCCGTCTCATTCTTCTCCATTGGACATCAACAAAGCCCCCCTCATTCATACAATGGGTCAGAGAGATGATGACCTCTCTGAAATGAGAGAAAATTAGATATTCAGTACGTGGGTCACGGGAAAAATTCTACACAACTTGGCTCCCTTTTATAGAGTATGTAGAAACTTTATCTTTCGTCTGATTGTTCCCTTTCCTCTGCACTAACAAATCAATACTGTGCTCTTGTAACGGGTTTTGTCTTTCTGTGGACTGATGGTGGATGTGTCCCCTTATGTTTATGGTGCAGGAAGGACGGCGCGGCCACACAGGACTTGCTCTCACTCTGGTTCTCTCTTTATTCTGGTACAAAAATCAGCAACACACACAATCGTCATCAACAGTGTGTTATGCAACTGCGAGCATTAAGATCTCCAGCTTGGAAGTATTTTTCTTTTCTACAAAAGACTAATATAAAATACATTTTTCTATACATTCTAGTATAAAACAAACATGTGATCGTATAGTGGTAATATTATGTATGATTTTCTATAGAGCACCTAAAGAATAAGAGCTATTTTCTTTTACATTCACAATAAAAATCCTAAAACATTCTAAATAAACATTTTGTCCATAGACAATAAATGGAACACCATTTTGAGTCCTATATAGTGCAACATGTTATTGCTGTTGTACAAAAACCTCGTATCAATATTTTAGGAATGAAGAAAAATAAGTTTACTTTTATACTGTTGACCATATACTTCTAAAATTCTACAATGGGCTATAAATGGGATATGAAACACTATTAGCCCATGAAAGACAACAAAAGCCTTCATTTCACACAAAACACAGTAAATCCCAAAGCTGGAATTACGAGGTTTTCATGCAACGACAATATGTGAAACCCACATTTAACAAAGCCTACCTGGTACAAAAATCAGCAACACACACAATCGTCATCAACAGTGTGTTATGCAACTGCAAGCATTAAGATCTGTGTAACAAAGAGTAGAAAAATTAATCTAAAATAATTACTAAACATTACGGCTGGGAACAAGCCAGCAAGTGCATGGCTAGCTAACTAGCATTAGCTCAACATGCAACCAAAAGTGCTACTCGTGGATAAAGTTACCATTCTTGCACATAAATGTCTGTAACTTTCCAATTACATGCTAGTAGTGCTTACAGTCAAAATACATGCTACTGAAGGTTGCAAAAACAATTTTAAAGCATTAAACATAGAAATATTGGTTGCAACATTGCTCACGTGTACCCACCTCCAGCTTGGAAGTATTTTTCTTTGCTGAGGCACGTACGGTGCGCGAGAAGGAACCCTATCTATGCAGTTGCGCTTTTAACCCACCAGGTGGCTCTAAAACTACCGTATACATATGTAAGACAAGCATATCAATTTTGTAGAAATTCATAATAGAGGTTATTTCTAACTCTGTTACACTCTCATTCTTAGACTATAGCGTTAACACTCAAAAGAGGATTTTCATAGTCTGACTTAATCTGTATGCACACCATGTTTTGTATGTATTATCTTTATTTATTTATTTTTCTTATCTTTTTCGTTTGTTTTTTATGCAGTCTATATATGCCCTTTGGAATGCACAATTTATTGAATTAGTACTGCTTTTCTGTGTGTGTATGTTAGTATGTACTGTATGTTAGTATGTATGTTAGTATGTATGTGTATGTTAACCTTGGATGGGTTGGGGGGTGGGAATGGGGAGGTGGGTTAGAATAGAAGAGATTACTTGTAACTCTGTACCTGTTCATTAAAATGAAAAAATCTAAATAAAGTTTAGAAAGAAAAAATGTGTCTCTTTTCTTTTTAGTCAGATTTTTCTGTATCTTGTATATTTAGGCGGCCCGGCCCATAAGCCTGGAAGCCTATTGTTGTTGTACGTTTTCTTTCTTTCTTTCTCACTAAAACTGCCTTCTCATGAACGGAAATGCGTGAATCTTTGCAGACAATAACAGTCTAGACCAGACAAGAACAATACTGTATGAGTATACTGTAATATGGAGACAACTGGCCTAATGGTGGCGCTACAGTAACAGTTCACATTTTAATCTTCAAGTCATAAAAAATCAGCAATTTGTGCTACAAGCCTGAAACTCTCTGAGGTTGTTGACTCAGTGGAGAGGAAACTGTTCACTGCATTTTTTCAGAAACTGTAAAACTAATTAACTCTTATAACTTTTGTACCAAAATTTCCAAAATTGGAGAATTTTCAAATGTCTATATTTTTGTAATATTTGACTAATCTTAGTAAAAGTTATTTTCAAAAATTGTGTATATAAAGTGCCTTGATTTTAAGAATTGGATGAAAATTCTTGTATGGCATATGGCATATTTATTGTCTTCTAGTGCTGAAAACACGGAGGATTGTCCTGATGGGGAAAACTGGAGCTGGGAGAAGCAGCGCAGGAAACTCCATATTTAGAGAGACTGTGTTCCAGATAAGTGATTCTCCCAACTCTCAAACAAGTTTCTGTCAAGCAGAGTCCAGATCTGTCGAGGGAAGAAGCTTTACTTTGATCGACACTCCTGGATTCTGTGACACAGCCAAGTCTGAGGAGCAGCTGAAGCCCGAGACAGTGAGGTGGATCACAGAGTGAGATCACGATAAGTGATTTCATAATAACAATAATATCATACTTTTTAAAACTCTGTAAGGAAAGTCTCTTTTTGCTTGCTTACTTAATTTGCTTACTTACTTTATTTAGTCTCAATTCTTTTTAGTGGTTTTCTGTATACTTTACATTCACTTTACAACTTTCACCCAAAGATAAAGCTGCTCTTTAAAGCCCCGCCCCTCTGAGCAGAACCAGGAAGTCCAGCCCCTTCTTTCCCCAAGTCTTTTCAGAGAAAACGAAACTCTTCTCTGCCTGTGTGAAAGTGGTTGTCAGTAAAATGGCTGAACAGCAGCAGCAGCAGCATGGAGTTGTGCTGGACCAGGATCAGTTCTGTTGTTCAATCTGTCTGGACCTGCTAAAAGATCCAGTTGCTCTCTTATGTGGACACAGTTACTGCAGAAGCTGTATTGAGGGTTGCTGGGACCAGGAGGAAGAGAAGGGAGTGTACAGCTGCCCTCAGTGCAGGGAGAGCTTCAGTCCCAGGCCTGTTCTTCAGAGGAACAACATGCTGGCTGAGGTGGGCTGGAAAAATAGTACTGGTAGGAGAAGTAGAGCTAGAAACAGTAGTAGTAGTGCTGCTGGAAACAGTAGCAGTGTTACTTTATTTATTCCACAGTGAGAATTGCTTCATCACTGTGGTCCATTAGTTTAACATTTAAAGGAGACATAGAAATGTGTTATTTCTCTCTGTACTTTTGTCACACACCCCATGTATTCCACTTGTTGCTCGTCAGTGAATGACCTCTCCTCCTTTTCTTTTCCTCCCAGGTTGTGGAGAAGCTGAAGAAGACAGGCGGCCAACAGGCTTCTCCCTCTGCTGCTCTGGCCTGTGCCGGCCCAGCGGATGTGGCCTGTGATTTCTGCACCGGGACCAGACGCAACAAAGCCACTATGTCTTGCTTGGCGTGCGCGGCCTCTTACTGTGCAGCTCACCTCCAGCCTCACTACAGCGTTCCTGTGTTGCAGAAGCACAAGCTGGTCTCAGCCACGGCCCCGCTGCAGGAAAAGATGTGCTCTAAGCATGACAAGCTGATGGAGGTCTACTGTCGCACAGACCAGCAGTGTGTCTGCTATCTGTGCACCATAGATGAGCATAAGAGCCACAATACAGTGTCAGTTGCAGCAGAGAGAGCTGAGAGACAGGTAGGACCAAAATAACTTGTTGACAACATCTGTGGCTATAAAGCATATTAATTGACAAATAAATGTTTTCATGTTTTTCCTCTTTGGTTGAGCTACGACTCAAATGTCCAGTGTAACATTTATGGTGTTAGAAATACAACCAGCCACAGAGAAAACACTTCCTGATGCACCAATCCTAATATTGTCTTCCAGAAACAGCTGATTGTGAATCAGCAGAAAGTCCAGGAGAGAGTCCAGGAGAGAGAGAGGGAGCTGAAGGAGCTGAGCCAGGCTGTGGAGGATCTCAAGGTGTGGAAATGGGAGCACAGTATATGATCCCATGTGTCTGCTAAAGGGCTCACAGCCATGTGGGCACGTCTCGTTAAAGACTTGGCATTCATTAATGGAATCAGTTCAGTGTAAAATGGCACTGAGGAAGGTCTGAATAGGAGCCAAATGTTTGCACAGGGCATTTTATCACCATTTACACTTTCAACATTACAGGCTGATGAATGGACTAATATAGAAGATCTCTAGTCCAGATTTGTATATTTGGGTCTTCAGCTGCAGTGTGCAAGCTTCTCTTTTTAACACTGTGTGAATTCTCTGGACTTCTGCTCCTGTCAAAGACGTTTCAGGCAGTATAATGGAGATAGTGTAAGTTTCTACATAGACACTACAATAAATGTGCATCAGATCAGTGGTTCCTTTCCCCCTTTAATCCAGGTTCGTTACTCTGAGGGACAATCAATCAATTTTAAATCAGTCTTATGAATGAGCAAATAATCACAGCCATTTTTAATCACAAATTTGCCTTGTAACTTTTCAGTAAAGCTGCCATCTAATCTATTTCTTTTGGCTGCAAAAAATATGTAGAATAGTCTCAAAACCTGTCTGTTCTCATGTGTTTTCTGTAAACAAGCATTAACTGTAGACTTTGGTGTTGAATGTAATGTTTTGCTTCATTGATCCCCATAGGGAAGTAGTGTTTTCTCTGTCCCCTCCACAGCGAGGTCAGAGGTCAGGCTCAGCTACAGAACAGTGCCACTAGAGCTGGTGGGGTTTCAGTGTCTTGTTCAGTCCCATTTCAGCAGGGTGGATGCTTGTCGACACGGGGGCTTGAACCCAAGCGGTCCGGCTGAGGACGGCGGTGTCTCTAACCGGCGGGCCGCCCTGCCGCCTTAAAAGAAGTGCACTTTGTAAAGCAGGCACCATGTGTGTGTTTGTACTAGCAGAGTTCTGCCCAGACCGCAGTGGAGGCCTGTGAGCTGATCTTCACTGAGCTGATCTGCTCCATCCAGAGGAGGCGCAGTGAGGTGAAGCAGCTGATCAGAGCCCAGGAGAAGACTGCAGTCGGTCAGGCTGAAGAACTGCTGCTGCAGCTGGAGGAGGAGATCGCCAAGCTGAGGAGGAGAGACACTGAACTGGAACAGCTGTCGCATGCTGACGACCACATCCGTTTCATTCAGGTAACACACACTTTTCAGTCTGAGTGGACTTTAACTCTTTAAAATGAATGAACTTTTTTTTAAAGATAGTTTTGATGACATTTCCACATCATTGAATAATCACAGGGTTTCCTGCAGCGCTTCCTAGCCAAGACACACTCTGTCTTTACTGTAAAACCCCCAAACTCCTTTATTTGAGTTGATTTACATTTAGACCAAAGCAATGCTGAACAAATTGTCCAAAAGTGACATCTTCTGTCCAAAAGTGACATTGCAACAAATTATAAGCATATTATTTTGGGAGATCACATAGTTTGATCAAAGTTAATTGTTACAACTTAAAGGAAGATCCACCCCAAAACACTTTAACACTGTTACAAACAGTTATTGATGATTTATCTTGTGTATTTGGGCTCATTTTGTAGTTTATTGGTTTATTTCTCTTATTCCTGTGAATTACTGGCCAAGTGTAGACAATGTGACATCAGGTCACGATATTTCCAGTTCAGCTACAATGGAGTTTGATAGCAGGAAAATGTTCAACACTCTAAAACATCAGCAGTAAACATCAGGTTTTGGTGTCAGTCCCTCAGAATCAAAGAGTGAGAGCTTCTTTCTAGATTCACAATTTTCACTGACATTCAACAGTCATACAGGGAGAAATCCATCGTAGAAGAGGCAGAGAGACCAATTTACCAATTTTGGTATTTTGTGCTGGTAGCAAATAATATAAATAATAATTATAATTATTTTCTTCATGCCATTGTGAACCTTGACTTTGTACTGCCTTCCTCCCTGCATTTTCTGGTATAACGTTACTTTGTTTACCTTCAAGTAAACTGGAAGAGAGAATAAATTTCAATCTTTTACATTTTATTTAAAATATTCTATCCAATAATACCATACTTCTTCTTGATATTAATGTTATTTTTTGTCTCACTGGCCCACCAGGCCACCATGTTGTCTTTTTTGAAAAACGTTCAATTAATCCTAATTTATTCAAAACACAGAACTGAACTCATAGCTGATATGTAGCAAAATATAAACAGCATTATGAAAGAAAGAAAATAATTTACTTCAACTACATTCTTTATCATTACACAGATATCATCTTTATCAGTGTTTTGCTGTCTGTTTTCTTTCCCTCTATGTGTGTGTGTGTGCGTGTGTGTGTGTGTGTGCGTGTGTGTGTGTGTGTGTGTGTGTGTGTGTGTGTGTGTGTGTGTCTCCCTGGTCTCTCTCCAGAGTTTCCAGTCTCTCTCCAGTCCCAGTGAATCTCCAGACTTGCCTAGTGTTGTTGTTGCTCCTCTACGTTACTTCAGAGATGTGAGTGACTCTGTGTCTGACCTGAGAGAGAAACTAGAGAGCATCCTGAAGGACACATGGCCCAGGATCTCTGCCACAGGTAGCTGACAGGAATAGAAATATCCATTCAGAGGAATGTAGTGGCTTTACACATGTCCAGTGCTATTTAGGAAGTGATGATTCTGTTTTGTTTCTTTATTCTAGTGTCTTCTGTAGATGTTTTACTGCCACCAGAGCCACAGACCAGAGAAGACTTTTTGCGCTGTAAGGAAATTATATTTCACTCTGTACAATTCTACAACATATTAATGCATTAATAATAATTATCTGAATGGCAGTAGGTTGATATTAATACTCACTTTGGTTTCTGCTTTGCTCTTCTGACAGATTGCTGTCCTCTCACACTGGATGAGAACTCAGTCTTCCAACATCTCTCCCTGTCAGAAGACAACCGGAGGGTGACGTTTGTATCTAATAACAAAGGTTATCCTGCTCACTCAGACAGGTTTACTAATGTTTACCAAGTGTTGTGCAGAGAGGGTTTGTCTGGGCGATGTTATTGGGAGGTGGAGTGGAAGGGTTACGGTCTGTCTGCAGCAGTTTCATACAAAGACATCAGCAGAACGTCAGGTGACTCAGGTTTTGGAAGTAATGACAAGTCCTGGAGTTTAGTTTGCTTTCAACGTGGTGACTCTTTCCGACACAATAATGTAGAAACAGAAGTGTCAGGCCGTCGTTCCTCCAGGGTCGGAGTGTACCTGGATTATGGGGCAGGTACTCTGTCCTTTTATAGCGTCTCTGACACGATGACCCTGCTCCACAAAGTCCACACCACTTTCACTCAGCCGCTCCATCCTGGGATTTATCTGTATGGAGAGTTTGCAGAGCTGATCAAGTTATGGTAGTGAAGGAGCTGAATATCTAACATGACTTTTGTACTGCAAATCAGGTCAGACTGATTTATTGGTTTGCTGGCATTGGACTGACATTGGCCTTTCAATAAAAATTGGATATTGGCCTGTCAGTGTTGTTCACTGCTGATATGATGGAGGAGAGGATGTGATTTTACTCAACAGCTTCAGGGAGGCAGACTGTAAAACCTGTGATGAAACCTGCCTCACTCTGAATGAAGGAGCTGCTAATTGACCTAAAATAATTTAATTAACATGGCTTTCAATGGAGAGGTTTTAAGGTTTTGTTTTAAATCTCTGTCAACCCTGCCAAGAAAAAGAAATCCACCGAAAACACTGAATCCTTGTATTTTCTTTGAATTTTTGGCACAAAAATGGTGAAATGTAAATACAGAATATCAGCACAAAATATTCAGCAGCTTCAGTACAAAAGTATGGGTATCAGTATCAGCCTTCAAAATCCCTATCAGTCAATACCTAACTGTAAATAAATGATTAAAAATTGTTTACTAGTTGAAAGAGCAGAACTGCCTTCAGAGACAAAGACTTGTTTGGGAAATGGTTTTCTTTCTCTTGTTCCATTTGACTTTCCCAGTCAAAGTAAACTGAATGTTTATTGGGACAAAATGGCCGCTGAAAAGTGTCTGAAGATGGGAGCAGTGACATGGAGTGAGAGCAAACGATAGTGAATTCAATACCTGCAGGCACTGGAAAATATTTCAGCCGAGCCAAAATCACTGTTACTCTGTTCTTACTGTTTTTTGTTGTTATTTAGTGAGACTCCATGTATGTTTCAAAGAAGGAGAAAGAAATCAAACTATTGAGACACATCATTTATTTTTACATTATGTCTCGTCTATGTAAAAGAGGATTTGTGTATTTTGTAAGATGTCTAATTTAGAAAATAATTGAATAAATAAATGCATTGACTCACAGTTCATTTCTGATTTTCATTAGTACATTAGCAGAACCTTTATGAGAAGATAAGTCTTAACAGGCTAAAGTGCATTGTTTATTATGGAAGATTTGATCTGGTTTATTTTTCTGAACTGATGCTGAATGACAACATCTTCATCAAAATAGAACAATAAAACAATAAAAAAATCAAACCCAAATACAAAGAACAAACACTCCTTCACTCTCTCTCTTTATCTTTCTGAAATTTGTTTTGTGCTCAGGTGTAGAAGGTGTAGGATGAGACCAGAGATTGTAAAACAGTCAAGTGTGTGTGTGTGAGTGTGTGTGTGTGTGTTTAATGTGTAATTCTACATGAAACAGATGGGGGACACATGGGGGGGAAAGAAAGAACCAGAAGAAGAAGAAAGAAGAACAACATCTACAACATCTTGTCAGTCTTCCTCTCTCTCTCTCTCGGTGTCTTGGGTAATGTGACACTTGTTGGATCTCTTTAGAGGAATTCTCTTGTTGCTTGCCTGCTCCACAGGGAGGTCAGAGGTCACGGTCAGATACAGAGCAGCAGCCCTGTAGCTGATAGGGATTCACTGTGTTGCTGTGACGCTGCGTAGTGAACACTGAACAGCGTCTGACACTTCAGCAGGGCGGATGCTTGAAGCGCGCTCCTCTGGTTGAAGGACGGCCTCTTTCGGCGCTCGGCCTCCCTGCCGCCCGTCCTGTTAGAATAGAGTGCTGAAGGCCGCCGTGTCTTCTTCATGTTGTTGAGATATTTTAGGCCCTCGCTCCTCCGGGGTCGGGCTCTACCTGGATCACAAGGCACCGACTCGAGAGCTGAGAGAAATACCTCTGTGGAGTCTCAGCCCAGAATGATGGTTCAGTTGGGCTTCAGCACCACGGACAGCGCCCTCTCCCACACTGGAGAACAGTGGGCAGAGTGTGGGAGGGCTGATACCTTCCTGCCCTCATGTGGCAGGGATGGAGAGAGCACAGCTGCGGCAGATCAGCAATCAGCGATCGACCTACTTCAGCCAGCCGCTCCACTCATTCAGGGGGAGGAAGGTGGTTTCTGACGGAGAGCAAACGGATTCTCCAAGACGGATAGACAAGACAGATTTACGATTGAAGGACATCTGGATAAACAGACTTGTGCTGTGTTGACCTCTGCTTGTTTCCTCAATGAGAAAGTGTGTGTGCCCCGGCCGAACGACCCAGTAGGAACGGACCTGACAGCGAGATTTGTACTACGGACCATCGGCATCGTGAGCCGGTTCCCCCGGACCAGTTACCCTCACTTACCCTCTCTGCTGTGTGTTCCCAGGCCAGAGTTCCCTCCTCCTCCCGAGTTCAGCCACCACTACCGGACTGGGAGAAACCACACTGGAGTTCCAGCATCCTACCTCCACCACACTTGTAAAAATAAAGAACTATATAATTTTAGCACCTGCAAATCTGTCTCTTCAGAGTCATTTCACCACAGGTATTGTACTTCTCCCTGAGCTATTTGTCACACCACGTTCAAAAGATAAAACAAAATGATGTTTTAACTAATTTGGCCTTGAAGACAGAATTTAGGTGAAACCAGTCGTAAAACAGAAAAAGGACTGAACTGTATAAACTGTGTCCCAATCACAGCAATATTTGTCATCTCTTTATTTACCTTGACTGTACTTCCTCACTTACAATATATTAAGTTAATGCACTAGACTATTTAGTATGATTTTCATTAGCCAGTATTGCTACAATCTTAATTTAGCCTCTACCTTTTTAGTCAGTTTCCTGTATCTTGTATATTTAGGCGGCCGGGCCCATAGGCCTGGCAGCCTATTGTTGTTTAATGTCTTCTTTCTTTCTGTTAAAACTGCCTTCTCATGAATGAAAATGCATGAAACTTTGGTGACAAGAACAAAACTAGGTGTACTGTAATATGGAGACAACTGGCCTAATGGTGGCGCTATAGAGTAACAGTTTAAAATTTTAAACTTTAACAAATCACAAAAAATCATCAATTTATCCTACAAGCCTGAAACTCTCTGAGGTTGTTGGCTCAGTGGAGAGGAAACTGTTGTTCACTGCAAGTACTTGGGAACAAAATTAAAGGTGAATGACACCCTGGTCCAGGAAAACCGGGGTATGTCACTCAGGGTATGTACCCCGGACCAGGAAGCCTGGGGTACGTCACTCGGGGTGCTTCAGTCACTGGCCTTTATGCTTTGTCGGCCTCTGTCTTTCTGGAGGCACACACAGACACACACACACACACACACACACAGAGAAACAGAGGCGAGACAGGTTTGCAACACAACAGTAACACAGCAGGGTTACAGCTTGTCGTCCTTCCAGATCACAGGTCTCTGGGTAGAGGAGTGTACGGCTGTCTTTCCTCCTGTCCTCTCCCTCTCCTCCAACACCTGTTCTGTATCCAGAGAGAGTCTGATTGCTGGTTGGGGTCAGCTGGGTTTCCTCCAGGTTACAGTGAGCTGGCAGTGGATGTATCATTACCAACTCCCATCCCCAACTGACGCCGGCTCCGCCCTGCTCTCTGGCTCCCTCTGCTGGCGGTTAGGTGGCAGTGGAGGGGGGAGACACCACAGTGTGTGTGTGTGTGTGTTGTGCCTTGTGCCGTTTGAGCATTTAAATAAATTGCGTTGCTTTTCATTACATGGTGCTTTTCTTCTCTGAAAAAACAAACCTTTATTCCTTTGATTAGATCCAACCTGAGTGTACAGAAACAATTAGATTACAATTTGTTTTAGGCTGTTTTTTTTGTTTTTTCACAAGAAATACAATAATGATCACCAATGATAGATTTTTATTCAATTGTTTGAAGTAGTTCTGAAATACAATGAATAATAGATACTATAGGCTTAATATTGTTTCCAAGCGTTCCCAAGTACAAGTGACAGCAATGGGGTCTGAAAGATTGAATCAAATATCACATTATAATTCACATTATTATTATTATTATCACATGATTTACATTATTCATCAAACAGTATCACTTGAAAACAGAATTCTATACAGCATTTATTTTAGTGACTGTTATAAAGATGAGACAGTGGAAAATGTCTACAGTGTTTAGATACAGAGACCTTATGAAAAGGGAGTGAAACTGAAAAGGTGGCACTTGCCATACCTAAGCCTGAGTCCAAGATTGAACTTTGAGTTGTTTTCTTCCATCATTATATTAGAGAGCATAGGTCAGGCCAGAAATGTATTGGGAAGCCATATCTAAAACTAAGTCACATGGAGGAGCACCCATGGGTGTCCAGTGTTCCCTCTAAGATGTGTGTTTCTGCAGGATAGTTTGGTGTCCTAGAGCAGATAGTTTATCACACTGACCACATGATCACATCTTGTCAGTCGGTTTGGACGTTTTCTTGGCAAATAATAATGGATGAAGGATTCAAATGTCCATATTTCCTTAATACTTTGACTAATCTTAGTAAAAGTTGTTCTCAAAAATGAGTTTCAGAATTTTATCTTCAAAATTGAATTCATGACAATTTGAATTCTGCCTTTATTGTCATGCAAGCCTTCACTCAGTGGCAGGGCCATGGGCTGTCCAGTGGGTGGCAACAGTTAGTGGCTATAGCCAAAATGCAGTTATGATAGACTGAGGCAATATGTTCATCAATGAGTCAAGCCAATAAATATTAGATTTAGTAATCATTTGATAGTCATACTTTGTCACAAGTTACTGTATTCCCAGTATGATATTATTCTACTGCATATCATTTTTATTTCTAATAATAGGTAATATGGTAATAGTTCATTGTATGATGCCTACTGATTACTCATACTACAATGCTAATCTTTCATGCCAATAGATTAATGATGATGCAGCCTGTTGTTATGATCTCTAAGTTCCTTTAACAGTTTAAAGACATTATATGTGGCTAACAGGTTGCCTTTTTCTCCTCCTTTTTTGCTGTATTTTTTCTGTTGACGAAATGGCTGAGCTGTTCCCAGCTGCCTGATGTCTACTTGCAGCTATATTCACTTTACAACTCTCACCCAAAAGATAAAGCTGCTCTTTAAAGCCCCGCCTCTCTGAGCAGAACCAGGAAGTCCAGCCCCTTCTTTCCCCAAGTCTTTTCAGAGAAAACGAAACTCTTCTCTGCCTGTGTGAAAGTGGTTGTCAGTAAAATGGCTGAACAGCAGCAGCATGCAGTTGTGCTGGACCAGGATCAGTTCTGCTGTTCAATCTGTCTGGACCTTCTAAAGGATCCAGTCACTCTCCACTGTGGACACAGTTACTGCAGAAGCTGTATTGCGGGTTGCTGGGACCAGGAGGAAGAGAAGGGAGTGTACAGCTGCCCTCAGTGCAGGGAGAGCTTCAATCCCAGGCCTGTTCTTCGGAGGAACAACATGCTGGCTGAGGTGGGCTGGAAAAATAGTACTGGTAGGAGAAGTAGAGCTAGAAACAGTAGTAGTAGTGCTGCTGGAAACAGTGGTAGTGTTACTTTATTTATTCCACAGTGGGAATTGCTTCATCACTGTGGTCCATTAGTTTAACATTTAAAGGAGACATAGAAATGTGTTATTTCTCACTGTACTTTTGTCACACACCCCATGTATTCCACTTGTTGCTCGTCAGTGAATGACCTCTCCTCCTTTTCTTTTCCTCCCAGGTTGTGGAGAAGCTGAAGAAGACAGGCGGCCAACAGGCTTCTCCCTCTGCTGCTCTGGCCTGTGCCGGCCCAGCGGATGTGGCCTGTGATTTCTGCACCGGGACCAGACGCAACAAAGCCACTATGTCTTGCTTGGTGTGCACGGCCTCTTACTGTGCAGCTCACCTCCAGCCTCACTACAGCGTTCCTGTGTTGCAGAAGCACAAGCTGGTCTCAGCCACGGCCCCGCTGCAGGAAAAGATGTGCTCTAAGCATGACAAGCTGATGGAGGTCTACTGTCGCACAGACCAGCAGTGTGTCTGCTATCTGTGCACCATAGATGAGCATAAGAGCCACAATACAGTGTCAGTTGCAGCAGAGAGAGCTGAGAGACAGGTAGGACCAAAATAACTTGTTGACAACATCTGTGGCTATAAAACATATTCATTGACAAAGAAATGTTTTCATGTTTTTGCTCTTTGGTTGAGCTACGACTCAAATGTCCAGTGTAACATTTATGGTGTTAGAAATACAACCAGCCACAGAGAAAACACTTCCTGATGCACCAATCCTAATATTGTCTTCCAGAAACAGCTGATTGTGAGTCAGCAGAAAGTCCAGGAGAGAGTCCAGGAGAGAGAGAGGGAGCTGAAGGAGCTGAGCCAGGCTGTGGAGGATCTCAAGGTGTGGAAATGGGAGCACAGTATATGATCCCATGTGTCTGCTAAAGGGCTCACAGCCATGTGGGCACGTCTCGTTAAAGACTTGGCATTCATTCATGGAATCAGTTCAGTGTAAAATGGCACTGAGGAAGGTCTGAATAGGAGCCAAATGTTTGCACAGGGCATTTTATCACCATTTACACTTTCAACATTACAGGCTGATGAATGGACTAATATAGAAGATCTCTAGTCCAGATTTGTATATTTGGGTCTTCAGCTGCAGTGTGCAAGCTTCTCTTTTTAACACTGTGTGAATTCTCTGGACTTCTGCTCCTTTCCCCTTTTTAATCCAGGTTCATTACTCTGAGGGACAATCCTCACAATTTTAAATCAGTCTTATGAATGAGCAAATAATCACAGCCATTTGTAATCACAAACTGTTTTGTAACTTTTCAGTAAAGCTGCCATCTAATCTATTTCTTTTGGCTGCAAAAAAGATGTAGAATCATCTCAAAATCTGTCTGTTCTCATGTGTTTTCTGTAAACAAGCATTAACTGTAGACTTTGGTGTTGAATGTAATGTTTTGCTTCATTGATCCCCATAGGGAAGTAGTGTTTTCTCTGTCCCCTCCACAGGGAGGTCAGAGGTCAGGCTCAGCTACAGAACAGTGCCACTAGAGCTGGTGGGGTTTCAGTGTCTTGTTCAGTCCCATTTCAGCAGGGTGGATGCTTGTCGACACGGGGGCTTGAACCCAAGCGGTCCGGCTGAGGACGGCGGTGTCTCTAACCGGCGGGCCGCCCTGCCGCCTTAAAAGAAGTGCACTTTGTAAAGCAGGCACCATGTGTGTGTTTGTACTAGCAGAGTTCTGCCCAGACCGCAGTGGAGGCCTGTGAGCTGATCTTCACTGAGCTGATCTGCTCCATCCAGAGGAGGCGCAGTGAGGTGAAGCAGCTGATCAGAGCCCAGGAGAAGACTGCAGTCGGTCAGGCTGAAGAACTGCTGCTGCAGCTGGAGGAGGAGATCGCCAAGCTGAGGAGGAGAGACACTGAACTGGAACAGCTGTCGCATGCTGACGACCACATCCGTTTCATTCAGGTAACACACACTTTTCAGTCTGAGTGGACTTTAACTCTTTAAAATGAATGTATTATTTTAAAGATAGTTTAATTGAATTGAATAATAACATTGAATAATCTCTAATTTTCCTGCAGTGCTTTATAGCCAAGACACACTCTGTCTTTACTGTAAAACCCCCAAACTCCTTTATTTGAGTTGATTTACATTTAGACCAAAGCAATGTTGAACAAATTGTCCAAAAGCGACATCTGCTGTCCAAAAGTGACATTGCAACAAATGATAAGCATATTATTTTGGGAAATCACATAGTTTGAGCAAAGTTAATTGTTACAACTTAAAGGAAGATCCACCCCAAAACACTTAAACACTGTTACAAACAGTTATTGATGATGTATCTTGTGTATTTGGGCTCATTTTGTAGTTTGGTGGTTTATTTCTCTTATTCCTGTGAATTACTGGCCAAGTGTAGACAATGTGACATCAGGTCACGATATTTCCAGTTCAGCTACAATGGAGTTTGATAGCAGGAAAATGTTCAACACTCTAAAACATCAGCAGTAAACATCAGGTTTTGGTGTCAGTCCCTCAGAATCAAAGAGTGAGAGCTTCTTTCTAGATTCACAATTTTCACCGACATTCAACAGTCATACAGGGAGAAATCCATCGTAGAAGAGGCAGAGAGACCAATTTACCAATTTTGGTATTTTGTGCTGTTAGCAAATAATACTCTTAAATTATTTTCTTCATGCCATTGTGAACCTTGACTTTGTACTGCCTTCCTCCCTGCATTTACTGGTATAACATTACTTTGTTTACCTTCAAGTAAACTGGAATAGAGAATAAATTTCCATGTTTCTCATTTTATTTAACATATTCTATCCAATAATACCATACTTCTTCTTGATATTAATATTATGTTTTGTCTCACTGGCCCACCAGGCCACCATGTTGTCTTTTTTGAAAAACGTTCAATTAATCCTAATTTATTCAAAACACAGAACTGAACTCATAGCTGATATGTAGCAAAATATAAACAGCATTATGAAAGAAAGAAAATAATTTACTTCAACTACATTCTTTATCATTACACAGATATCATCTTTATCAGTATTTTGCTGTCTGTTTTCTTTCCCTCTATGTGTGTGTGTGTGTGTGTGTGTGTGTGTGCGTGTGTGTGTGTGTGTGTGTGTGTGTGTGTGTGTGTGTGTCTCTTCCTGGTCTCTCTCCAGAGTTTCCAGTCTCTCTCCAGTCCCAGTGAATCTCCAGACTTGCCTAGTGTTGTTGTTGCTCCTCTACGTTACTTCAGAGATGTGAGTGACTCTGTGTCTGACCTGAGAGAGAAACTAGAGAGCATCCTGAAGGACACATGGCCCAGGATCTCTGCCACAGGTAGCTGACAGGAATAGAAATATCCATTCAGAGGAATGTAGTGGCTTTACACATGTCCAGTGCTATTTAGGAAGTGATGATTCTGTTTTGTTTCTTTATTCTAGTGTCTTCTGTAGATGTTTTACTGCCACCAGAGCCACAGACCAGAGAAGACTTTTTACGCTGTAAGGAAATGATATTTCACTCTGTACAATTCTACAACATATTAATGCATTAATAATTATCTGAATGGCAGTAGGTTGATATTAATACTCACTTTGGTTTCTGCTTTGCTCTTCTGACAGATTGCTGTCCTCTCACACTGGATGAGAACTCAGTCTTCCCATATCTCTCCCTGTCAGAAGACAACCGGAGGGTGACGGCGGTATCTTATGAGAAAGTTTATCCTGCTCACTCAGACAGGTTTACTGTGTTTTCCCAAGTGTTGTGCAGAGAGGGTTTGTCTGGGCGATGTTATTGGGAGGTGGAGTGGAAGGGTTACACTCTGTATGCAGCAGTTTCATACAAAGACATCAGCAGAACGTCAGATGACTCACTTTTTGGAAGTAATGACAAGTCCTGGAGTTTAGTTTGCTCTCAACATGATGACTCTTTCCAACACAATAAAGTAAAAACAAAAGTGTCAGGCCGTCGTTCCTCCAGGGTCGGAGTGTACCTGGATTATGGGGCAGGTACTCTGTCCTTTTATAGCGTCTCTGACACGATGACCCTGCTCCACAAAGTCCACACCACTTTCACTCAGCCGCTCCATCCTGGGATTTATCTGATGTATAGTGGTTGGGATCCAAGAGGAGAGTTTGCAGAGCTGATCAAGTTATGGTAGTGAAGGAGCTGAATATCTATCATGACTTTTGTACTGCAAATCAGGTCAGACTGATATATTGGTTTGCTGGTATTAGACTGACATTGGCCTTTCAATAAAAAATGGATATTGGCCTGGCAGTGTTGTTCACTGCTGATATGATGGAGGAGAGGATGTGATTTTACTCAACAGCTTCAGGGAGGCAGACTGTAAAACCTGTGATGAAACCTGCCTCACTCTGAATGAAGGAGCTGCTAATTGACCTAAAATAATTTAATTAACTTTCAATGGGGAGTTTTTAGGATTTGTCTTAAAGCTCTGCCAGAGGCATTCAGCCCTGTCAAGAAAAATAAATCCAGAGAAAACACTGAATCCTTGTATTTTCTTTGAATTTCTGGCACAAAAATGGTGAAACGTAAATACAGAATATCAGCAAAAAAAAAGATTTCAGCTGCTTAAATTGAAAAACATGAATATCAGTATCAGCCTTCAGAAACCCATATCAGTCGAATCCTAACTGCAAATAGACGATTAAAAATGTTTTACAAGTTGAAAGAGCAGAACTGCCTTCAGAGACAAAGACTTGTTTGGGAAATGGTTTTCTTTCTCTTGTTCCATTTGACTTTCCCAGTCAAAGTAAACTGAATGTTTATTGGGACAAAATGGCCGCTGAAAAGTGTCTGAAGATGGGAGCAGTGACATGGAGTGAGAGCAAACGATAGTGAATTCAATACCTGCAGGCACTGGAAAATATTTCAGCCGAGCCAAAATCACTGTTACTCTGTTCTTACTGTTTTGTAGAGTCCACAGTGTTATTTAGTGAGACTCCATGTATGTTTCAAAGAAGGAGAAAGAAATCAAACTATTGAGACACATCATTTATTTTTACATTATGTCTCGTCTATGTAAAAGAGGATTTGTGCATTTTGTAAGATGTCTAATTTAGAAAATAATTGAATAAATAAATGCATTGACTCACAGTTCATCATTTCTGACTTTCATTAGTACATTAGCAGAACCTTTATGAGAAGATAAGTCTTAACAGGCTAAAGTGCATTGTTTATTATGGAAGATTTGATCTGGTTTATTTTTCTGAACTGATGCTGAATGAAAACATCTTCATCAAAATAGAACAATAAAACAATAAAAAATCAAACCCAAATACAAAGAACAAACACTCCTTCACTCTCTCTCTTTATCTTTCTGAAATAAATTATTTTTACGTTCAGGTGTAAAAGGTGTAGGATGAGATCAGAGATTGTAAAACAGTCAAGTGTGTGTGATGTGTGTGTGTGTGTTTAATGTGTAATTGTACATGAAACAGATGGGGGGCACATGCGGGGAAAGAAAGAACAAAAAGAAGAAGAAGAAAGTACAACATATACAACATCTTGTCAGTCTTCCTCTCTCTCTCTCGGTGTCTTGGGTAATGTGACACTTGTTGGATCTCTTTAGAGGAATTCTCTTGTTGCTTGCCTGCTCCACAGGGAGGTCAGAGGTCACGGTCAGATACAGAGCAGCAGCCCTGTAGCTGATAGGGATTCACTGTGTTGCTGTGACGCTGCGTAGTGAACACTGAACAGCGTCTGACACTTCAGCAGGGCGGATGCTTGAAGCGCGCTCCTCTGGTTGAAGGACGGTCTCTTTCGGCGCTCGGCCTCCCTGCCACCCGTCCTGTTAGAATAGAGTGCTGAAGGCCGCCGATTCTTCTTCATGTTGTTGAGGTATTTTAGGCCCTCGCTCCTCCGGGGTCGGGCTCTACCTGGATCACAAGGCACCGACTCGTTCCTTTAGCGGGGAGAGCTGAGAGAAACACCACTGTGGAGTCTCAGCCCAGAATGATGGTTCAGTTGGGCTTCAGCACCACGGACAGCTCCCTCTCCCACACTGGAGAACAGTGGGCAGAGTGTGGGAGGGCCGATACCTTCCTGCCCTCATGTGGCAGGGATGGATAGAGCACAGCTGCAGCAGATCAGCAATCAGTGATCGACCTACTTCAGCCAGCCGCTCCACTCATTCAGGGAGAGGAAGGTGGTTGCTGACGGAGAGCAAACGGATTATCCAAGACGGATAGACGAGACAGATTTACGATTGAAAGACATCTGGATAAACAGACTTGTGCTGTGTTGACCTCTGCTTGTTTCCTCAATGAGAAAGTGTGTGTGCCCCGGCCGAACGACCCAGTAGGAACGGAGCTGACAGCGAGGTTTGGACTACGGACCATCGGCATCGTGAGCCGGCTCCCCCGGACCAGTTACCCTCACTTACCCTCTCTGCTGTGTGTTCCCAGGCCAGAGTTCCCTCCTCCTCCCGAGTTCAGCCACCACTACCGGACTGGGAGAAACCACACTGGAGTTCCAGCGTCCTACCTCCACCACACTTGTAAAAATAAAGAACTATATAATTTTAGCACCTGCAAATCTGCGTCTTGAGAGTCATTTCACCGCTGGTATTGTACTTCTCCCTGAGCTATTTGTCACACCACGTTCAAAAGATAAAACAAAATGATGTTTTAACTAATTTGGCCTTGAAGACAGAATTTAGGTGAAACCAGTCGTAAAACAGAAAAAGGACTGAACTGTATAAACTGTGTCCCAATCACAGCAATATTTGTCATTTCTTTATTTACATTGACTGTACTTCCTCACTTAAAATATATTATGTTAATGCACTAGACTAGACTATTTAGTATGATTTTCATTAGCCAGTATTGCTACAATCTTAATTTAGCCTCTACCTTTTTAGTCAGTTTCCTGTATCTTGTATATTTAGGCGGCCGGGCCCATTGGCCTGGAATCCTATTGTTATTTAATGTCTTCTTTCTTTCTGTTAAAACTGCCTTCTCATGAATGAAAATGCATGAAACTTTGGTGACAAGAACAAAACTAGGTGTACTGTAATATGGAGACAACTGGCCTAATGGTGGCGCTATAGAGTAACAGTTCAAAATGTAAAACTTTAACAAATCACAAAAAATCAGCAATTTATGCTACAAGCCTGAAACTCTCTGAGGTTGTTGGCTCAGTGGAGAGAAAACTGTTGTTCACTGCAAGTACTTGGGAACAAAATTAAAGGCGAATGACATACCCTGGTCCAGGAAAACCGGGGTATGTCACTCAGGGCATGTACCCCGGACCAGGAAGCCTGGGGTACGTCACTCGAGGTGCTTCATCACTGGCCTTTATGCTTTGTCGGCCTACGTCTTTCTCACACACACACACACACACACACAGAGAAACAGAGGCGAGACAGGTTTACAACACAACAGTAACACAGCAGGGTTACAGCTTGTCGTCCTTCCAGATCACAGGTCTCTGGGTAGAGGAGTGTACGGCTGTCTTTCCTCCTGTCCTCTCCCTCTCCTCCAACACCTGTTCTGTATCCAGAGAGAGTCTGATTGCTGGTTGGGGTCAGCTGGGTTTCCTCCAGGTTACAGTGAGCTGGCAGTGGATGTATCATTACCAACTCCCATCCCCAACTGACGCCGGCTCCGCCCTGCTCTCTGGCTCCCTCTGCTGGCGGTTAGGTGGCAGTGGAGGGGGGAGACACCACAGTGTGTGTGTGTGTTGTGCCTTGTGCCGTTTGAGCATTTAAATAAATTGCATTGCTTTTCATTACATGGTGCTTTTCTTCTCTGAAAAAACAAACCTTTATTCCTTTGATTAGATCCAACCTGAGTTTACAGAAACAATTAGATTACAATTAGTTTTACGTTGTTTTTTTTTGTTTTTTCACAAGAGATACAATAATGATCACCAATGATAGATTTTTATCCAATTGTTTGAAGTAGTTCTGAAATACAATGAATAATAGATACTATAGGCTTAATATTGTTTCCAAGCGTTCCCAAGTACAAGTGACAGCAATGGGGTCTGAAAGATTGAATCAAATATCATTTTTACATTATCTATTCATCAAAGAGTATCACTTGATAACAGAATTCTATACAGCATTTATTTTAGTGACTGTTATAAAGATGAGACAGTGGAAAATGTCTACAGTGTTTAGATACAGAGACCTTATGAAAAGGGAGTGAAACTGAAAAGGTGGCACTTGCCATACCTAAGCCTGAGTCCAAGATTGAACTTTGAGTTGTTTGCTTTCATCATTATATTAGAGCGCACAGGTCGGGCCAGAAATCTATTGGGAAGCCATATCTAAAACTAAATCACATGGAGGAGCACCCATGGGTGTCCAGTGTTCCCTCTAAGATGTGTGTTTCTGCAGGATAGTTTGGTGTCCTAGAGCAGATAGTTTATCACACTGACCACATGATCACATCTTGTCAGTCGGTTTGGACGTTTTTTTGGCAAATAATAATGGATGAAAGATTCAAATGTTTATATTTCCTTAATGCTTTGACTAATCTTAGTAAAAGTTATTTTCAAAAATGATTTTCAGAATTTGATCTTCAAAATTGAATTCATGACAATTTTACTGTCATGCAAGCCTTCACTCAGTGGCAGGGCCATGGGCTGTCCAGTGGGTGGCAACAGTTAGTGGCTATAGCCAAAATGCAGTTATGATAGACTGAGGCAATATGTTCATCAATGAGTCAAGCCAATAAATATTAGATTTAGTAATCATTTGATAGTCATACTTTGTCACAAGTTGCTGTATTCCCAGTATGATCTTATTCTACTGCATATCATTTTTATTTCTATTAATAGCTAATATGGTAATAGTTCATTGTATGATGCCTACTGATTACTCATACTACAATGCTAATCTTTCATGTCAATAGAGTAATGATGATGCAGCCTGTTGTTATGATCTCTAAGTTCCTTTAACAGTTTAAAGACATTATTTGGGGCTAACAGGTTGCCTTTTTCTCCTCCTTTTTTCCTGTATTTTTTCTGTTGACAAAATGGCTGAGCTGTTCCCAGCTGCCTGATGTCTGCTTGCAGCTATATTCACTTTACAACTTTCACCCATAAGATAAAGCTGCTATTTAAAGCCCCGCCCCTCTGAGCAGAACCAGGAAGTCCAGCCCCTTCTTTCCCCAAGTCTTTTCAGAGAAAACGAAACTCTTCTCTGCCTGTGTGAAAGTGGTTGTCAGTAAAATGGCTGAACAGCAGCAGCAGGCAGTTTTGCTGGACCAGGATCAGTTCTGCTGTTCAATCTGTCTGGACCTTCTAAAGGATCCAGTCACTATCTATTGTGGACACAGTTACTGCAGAAGCTGTATTGAGGGTTGCTGGGACCAGGAGGAAGAGAAGGGAGTGTACAGCTGCCCTCAGTGCAGGGAAAGCTTCAGTCCCAGGCCTGTTCTTCGGAGGAACAACATGCTGGCTGAGGTGGGCTGGAAAAATAGTACTGGTAGGAGAAGTAGAGCTAGAAACAGTAGTAGTAGTGCTGCTGGAAACAGTAGCAGTGTTACTTTATTTATTCCACAGTGAGAATTGCTTCATCACTGTGGTCCATTAGTTTAACATTTAAAGGAGACATAGAAATGTGTTATTTCTCTCTGTACTTTTGTCACACACCCCATGTATTCCACTTGTTGCTCGTCAGTGAATGACCTCTCCTCCTTTTCTTTTCCTCCCAGGTTGTGGAGAAGCTGAAGAAGACAGGCGGCCAACAGGCTTCTCCCTCTGCTGCTCTGGCCTGTGCCGGCCCAGCGGATGTGGCCTGTGATTTCTGCACCGGGACCAGACGCAACAAAGCCACTATGTCTTGCTTGGCGTGCGCGGCCTCTTACTGTGCAGCTCACCTCCAGCCTCACTACAGCGTTCCTGTGTTGCAGAAGCACAAGCTGGTCTCAGCCACGGCCCCGCTGCAGGAAAAGATGTGCTCTAAGCATGACAAGCTGATGGAGGTCTACTGTCGCACAGACCAGCAGTGTGTCTGCTATCTGTGCATCATAGATGAGCATCAGGGCCACAAAATTGTGTCAATTGCAGCAGAGAGAGCTGAAAGACAGGTAGGACCAGAATAACTTGTTGACAACATCTGTGGCTATAAAACATATTCATTGACAAATAAATGTTTTCACGTTTTTCCTCTTTGGTTGAGCTATGACTCAAATGTCCAGTGTAACATTTATGGTGTTAGAAATACAACCAGCCACAGAGAAAACACTTCCTGATGCACCAATCCTAATATTGTCTTCCAGAAACAGCTGATTGTGAGTCAGCAGAAAGTCCAGGAGAGAGTCCAGGAGAGAGAGAGGGAGCTGAAGGAGCTGAGCCAGGCTGTGGAGGATCTCAAGGTGTGGAAATGGGAGCACAGTATATGATCCCATGTGTCTGCTAAAGGGCTCACAGCCATGTGGGCACGTCTCGTTAAAGGCTTGGCATTCATTAATGGAATCAGTTCAGTGTAAAATGGCACTGAGGAAGGTCTGAATAGGAGCCAAATGTTTGCACAGGGCATTTTATCACCATTTACACTTTCAACATTACAGGCTGATGAATGGACTAATATAGAAGATCTCTAGTCCAGATTTGTATATTTGGGTCTTCAGCTGCAGTGTGCAAGCTTCTCTTTTTAACACTGTGTGAATTCTCTGGACTTCTGCTCCTGTCAAAGACGTTTCAGGCAGTATAATGGAGATAGTGTAAGTTTCTACATAGACACTACAGTAAATGTCCATCAGATCAGTGGTTCCTTTCCCCCTTTAATCCAGGTTCATTACTCTGAGGGACAATCCTCACAATTTTACCACAAGTCTTATGAATGAGCAAATAATCACAGCCATTTGTAATCACAAATTGCCTTGTAACTTTTCAGTAAAGCTGCCATCTAATCTATTTCTTTTGGCTGCAAAAATTATGTAGAATCGGTTCAAAATCTGTCTGTTCTCATGTGTTTTCTGTAAATGAGCATTAACTGTAGACTTTGGTGTTGAATGTAATGTTTTGCTTCATTGATCCCCATAGGGAAGTAGTGTTTTCTCTGTCCCCTCCACAGGGAGGTCAGAGGTCAGGCTCAGCTACAGAACAGTGCCACTAGAGCTGGTGGGGTTTCAGTGTCTTGTTCAGTCCCATTTCAGCAGGGTGGATGCTTGTCGACACGGGGGCTTGAACCCAAGCGGTCCAGCTGAGGACGGCGGTGTCTCTAACCGGCGGGCCGCCCTGCCGCCTTAAAAGAAGTGCACTTTGTAAAGCAGGCACCATGTGTGTGTTTGTACTAGCAGAGTTCTGCCCAGACCGCAGTGGAGGCCTGTGAGCTGATCTTCACTGAGCTGATCTGCTCCATCCAGAGGAGGCGCAGTGAGGTGAAGCAGCTGATCAGAGCCCAGGAGAAGACTGCAGTCGGTCAGGCTGAAGAACTGCTGCTGCAGCTGGAGGAGGAGATCGCCAAGCTGAGGAGGAGAGACACTGAACTGGAACAGCTGTCGCATGCTGACGACCACATCCGTTTCATTCAGGTAACACACACTTTTCAGTCTGAGTGGACTTTAACTCTTTAAAATGAATGTATTATTTTAAAGATAGTTTAATTGAATTGAATAATAACATTGAATAATCACAAAGTTTCCTGCAGTGCTTTATAGCCAAGACACATTCTGTCTTTACTGTAAAACCCCCAAACTCCTTTATTTGAGTTGATTTACATTTAGACCAAAGCAACGTTGAACAAATTGTCCAAAAGCGACATCTGCTGTCCAAAAGTGACATTGTAACAAATGATAAGCATATTATTTTGGGAGATCACATAGTTTGATCAAAGTTAATTGTTACAACTTAAAGGAAGATCCACCCCAAAACACTTTAACACTGTTACAAACAGTTATTGATGATTTATCTTGTATTTCTGGGCCCATTTTGTAGTTTAGTGGTTTATTTCTCTTATTCCTGTGACTTACTGGCCAAGTGTAGACAATGTGACATCAGGTCACGATATTTCCAGTTCAGCTACAATGGAGTTTGATAGCAGGAAAATGTTCAACACTCTAAAACATCAGCAGTAAACATCAGGTTTTGGTGTCAGTCCCTCAGAATCAAAGAGTGAGAGCTTCTTTCTAGATTCACAATTTTCGCCGACATTCAACAGTCATACAGGGAGAAATCCATCGTAGAAGAGGCAGAGAGACCAATTTACCAATTTGGTATTTTGTGCTGGTAGCAAATAATACTCTTAAATTATTTCCTTCATGCCATTGTGAACCTTGACTTTGTATTGCCTTCCTCCCTGCATTTACTGGTATAACGTTACTTTGTTTACCTTCAAGTAAACTGTTGTGAATTTGACATTTTAAAGACAATGCAAATTAATTTAATGGAGTTTATTCACTCATGCAACAGTTATGCAGATAGAAAACATTGAGTGTGTATGTCATCAGAGGATTTTTCTATTGGCTGAGCTGGAAGAATGTTGCATGTTTTACATTTTGTTTAAAATATTCTATCCAATAATACCATACTTCTTCTTGATATTAATGTTATCTTTTGGCTCACTGGCCCACCAGGCCACCATGATTGTCTTTTTTTGAAAAACCTTCAATTAATCCAAATTTATTCAAGACATAATCTGATCTGCAGAAAAACATAAACAGCATTATTCCAGAAAGAAAACATTGTCATTCAAAGGAATTGACTTCACCTGCATTATTTATCATTACACACATATCATCCTTATCAGTATTTTGCTGTCTGTATTCTTTTCTTCTGACCCACCATGATTATCTTTTTTGAAAAACATTCTAATAATCCTAATTTATTCAAAACACAGAATTGAACTCATAGCTGATATATAACAAAATATAAAAATCATTATTCCAGAAAGAAAAGATTGTCATTCAAAGGAACTGTGTGTGTGTGTGTGAGTGTGTGTGTGTGTGTGTGTGTGTCTTTCTTCCTGGTCTCTCTCCAGAGTTTCCAGTCTCTCTCCAGTCCCAGTGAATCTCCAGACTTGCCTAGTGTTGTTGTTGCTCCTCTACGTTACTTCAGAGATGTGAGTGACTCTGTGTCTGACCTGAGAGAGAAACTAGAGAGCATCCTGAAGGACACATGGCCCAGGATCTCTGCCACAGGTAGCTGACAGGAATAGAAATATCCATTCAGAGGAATGTAGTGGCTTTACACATGTCCAGTGCTATTTAGGAAGTGATGATTCTGTTTTGTTTCTTTATTCTAGTGTCTTCTGTAGATGTTTTACTGCCACCAGAGCCACAGACCAGAGAAGACTTTTTACGCTGTAAGGAAATGATATTTCACTCTGTACAATTCTACAACATATTAATGCATTAATAATTATCTGAATGGCAGTAGGTTGATATTAATACTCACTTTGGTTTCTGCTTTGCTCTTCTGACAGATTGCTGTCCTCTCACACTGGATGAGAACTCAGTCTACCAACGTCTCTCCCTGTCAGAAGACAACCGGAGGGTGACGGTGGTATCTAATAAGAAAGTTTATCCTGCTCACTCAGACAGGTTTACTAAGTTTTACCAAGTGTTGTGCAGAGAGGGTTTGTCTGGGCGATGTTATTGGGAGGTGGAGTGGAAGGGTTACGTTCTGTCTGCAGCAGTTTCATACAAAGACATCAGCAGAACGTCAGTTGACTCACTTTTTGGACGTAATGACAAGTCCTGGAGTTTAGACTGCTCTCAACATGGTGACTCTTTCCAACACAATAATGTAGGAACAGAAGTGTCAGGCCGTCGTTCCTCCAGGGTCGGAGTGTACCTGGATTATGAGGCAGGTACTCTGTCCTTTTATAGCGTCTCTGACACGATGACCCTGCTCCACAAAGTCCACACCACTTTCACTCAGCCGCTCTATCCTGGGATTTATCTGGATAGAGACTTTGCAGAGCTGATCAAGTTATGGTAGTGAAGGAGCTGAATATCTGACATGACTTTTGTACTGCAAATCAGGTCACACTGATATATCGGTTTGTTGATATTGGACTGGCATTGGCCTTTCAATAAAAATTGGATATGGGCCTGTCAGTTTTGTTCACTGCTGATATGATGGAGGAGAGGATGTGATTTTACTCAACAGCTTCAGGGAGGCAGACTGTAAAACCTGTGATGAAACCTGCCTCACTCTGAATGAAGGAGCTGCTAACAAACCTAAAATAATTTAATGAACATGGCTTTCAATGGAGAGTTTTTAAGCTGTGGTCTAAAAGCTCTTTCAGAGGCTTTTCAATCCTGCCAGGAAAAAAAAAATCTCCGGAAAATGCTGAATCCTTGTAAGTTTTTTTATTTTATATTTTGGCATGAAAATGGTGAAACTTAAATACAGAATATCAGCACAAAATATTGATATCAGCAGCTTCAATACAAAAATATGGGTATCAGCCTTCAAAAACCCTATCAGTCAAATCCTAACTGTAAATAAATGATTAAAAATAGTTTATATGTTGAAAGAGCAGAACTGCCTTCAGAGACAAAGACTTGTTTGGGAAATGGTTTTCTTTCTCTTGTTCCATTTGACTTTCCCAGTCAAAGTAAACTGAATGTTTATTGGGACAAAATGGCCGCTGAAAAGTGTCTGAAGATGGGAGCAGTGACATGGAGTGAGAGCAAACGATAGTGAATTCAATACCTGCAGGCACTGGAAAATATTTCAGCCGAGCCAAAATCACTGTTACTCTGTTCTTACTGTTTTGTAGAGTCCACAGTGTTATTTAGTGAGACTCCATGTATGTTTCAAAGAAGGAGAAAGAAATCAAACTATTTAGACACATCATTTATTTTCACATTATGTCTAGTCTATGTAAAAGAAGATTTGTGCATAATGTAAGATGTCTAATTTAGAAAACAATTGAATAAATAAATGCATTGACTCACAGTTCATCCTTTCTGATTTTCATTAGTACATTAGCAGAACCTTTACGGGAAGATAAGTCTTAACAGGCTAAAGTGCATTGTTTATTATGGAAGATTTGATCTGCTTCATCAAAATAGAACAATAAAACAATAAAAAATCAAACCCAAATACAAAGAACAAACACTCCTTCACTCTCTCTCTTTATCTTTCTGAAATAAATTATTTTTACGTTCAGGTGTAGAAGGTGTAGGATGAGACCAGAGA
This sequence comes from Centroberyx gerrardi, assembly GCF_048128805.1. NCBI lineage: Eukaryota > Metazoa > Chordata > Actinopteri > Beryciformes > Berycidae > Centroberyx > Centroberyx gerrardi. The sequence continues at coordinate 7,594,419 of NC_136019.1, read as the reverse complement.
TTGTAAAACAGTCAAGTGTGTATGTGTGAATGAATGAATGAATAAATTAATGATTTTTTTTCATTTACGTGTCATGCCACTTAGGTAGCCCATCCCACATGGGATTACAAGACACCAGTATAATAAACAAAATTTCAGTTTGCTATATTATAGCTGTAGGCAATACTCAATTCATTACAGTAAGCACATTAAGTACATTAAATAAATGAAGTACATTCCGGTACTATAATACTCCTAATATGACAAGAACAAATATCTATGGAAAAGCAAAAAAAGAAATGTGTTAGGGGTGTGTTCAAGGAGAGCCAGGACCCAGATGCAGAATCGAACAAAAACAGTTTATTTTCAAAAGTAGAAAACTGGGACTAGAGTATCTACAAGAGATGCGCTGAGGAAACACTACGACAGGAGATCTTCACGAGAGCGAGGAGGCATGAGACACGAGCATGTGCGGGAATCATCTGGCACTGGGGAGAATTTGGAGCAGGCTTAAGAAGCCGGGCTGATTGCGGGATGAGAGACAGGTGTGCCTTGTGAGCCTCACTCCCGTGGAGATCGGCCCCGCCCCTCTGCATGTACCTGCTGAGGGAGAGGGAGAAAGGAAAAGGATTAGGTGGGCGGGCAAAACACAAAGAGCCAGATCATGACAAAATTAACAGCTTTTTCTAAATATTCAGCAATTAAAAAGGTTTTGTGTTCAAACAGCCAAGCCAGTATATCTGTTTCCTGCATAAGGAGTAGATCATTTTTTCCCTCCACTTTATTAAACTTCTTAAAAACAAAATTCTTAAATCGTGGTGATGTGAGCAATACAAAACAAAATGGATCTCATTTTCAATTTCATTCAGCTCACACAAATAACAAAGTCTCTCTTCCTCAACAGCACCCGCCCAACGACCTGTTTCAATATGCAGAGGGAGTATACCTGACCTAATCTGGGCACACAGACATCTTTTTTTCTCTGACAGGTTATACAGCACATAGTTCTCCGTACCAAATTCATGTTGAATTTCACAAAATGTCCTAAGTTTTGGTTCACTCCTTACATTGGAAGCCCATTTTATTCCTGATTCAACAGACATTAATTCTTTAAACATGCTGATGTCAAGTTTTACGGTGTTGGTATACAAATCCTCACAGCCTAATCTCACACACAAACTATGTAGCTCCCTGGCCCATACCCCATTTGCTAGAATGTCCCAAAAAAACACTCTTTTAGTTAGTCTGTTATCCCTCATCTCCAGTAACCTGCTCCACAGCCTCATCATACAGACACTCCAGCGCTCCTCGCAGGATTTCCACCCCATGTCACCAGAAATAGCTAGGATAGGTGCAAATTTGTGTGCACACCCAAAAAATATCTAAGAGCCCTACTCTGAATGTTTTCCACATGTGGGGCGATTCTCATATCCCCAAACCCCTGCTACATCATCTAGGATTGGACATACACAGGCTTGATAGAGTTTGGTGTATGTAGAGAAACCCATGTCTCTCAGCATCTCTGTTTCACCAATAACACCACCAAGAGCTCTGCTAGCTGACTCTGAGAGAAGTGTGGTACTTTTTACACAACTCATATATTCATCCAAGTATAATCCTATAGGTATTTGTAGTATTTTGTGTAATTCAACTTTTCCACCCCCAAAATAAAATTGAAATTTTATTGTCATTTATACTCATTCTCCATTTACTGCATCACACCTTAGCACATAACAACATTTTTTGCAGATCCTCCTCTGACTCAGCCAGCAGAATAATATCATCAGCATACTGACATTTTCACCTCCGCACTGTACTCCACATTCTAGTGACTTAATCTCATTAGCAAACTCATTTATATACACAGCAAAAAGAGTGGGTGACAAAGCATCGCCCTGTTTGACCCCTGAAGGCGTGTGTGTGTGTGTTTTATGTGTAATTCAACATGAAACAGATGGGGGACACATGGGGGGGAAAGAAAGAACCAGAAGAAGAAGAAGAAAGTACAACATCTACAACATCTTGTCAGTCTTCCTCTCTCTCTCTCTCGGTGTCTTGGGTAATGTGACACTTGTTGGATCTCTTTAGAGGAATTCTCTTGTTGCTTGCCTGCTCCACAGGGAGGTCAGAGGTCACGGTCAGATACAGAGCAGCAGCCCTGTAGCTGATAGGGATTCACTGTGTTGCTGTGACGCTGCGTAGTGAACACTGAACAGCGTCTGACACTTCAGCAGGGCGGATGCTTGAAGCGAGCTCCTCTGGTTGAAGGACGGTCTCTTTCGGCGCTCGGCCTCCCTGCCGCCCGTCCTGTTAGAATAGAGTGCTGAAGGCCGCCGTTTCTTCTTCATGTTGAGATATTTTAGGCCCTCGCTCCTCCGGGGTCGGGCTCTACCTGGATCACAAGGCACCGACTCTTTCCTTTAGCGGGGAGAGCTGAGAGAAACACCACTGTGGAGTCTCAGCCCAGAATGATGGTTCAGTTGGGCTTCAGCACCACGGACAGCTCCCTCTCCCACACTGGAGAACACTGGGCAGAGTGTGGGAGGGCCGATACCTTCCTGCCCTCATGTGGCAGGGATGGAGAGAGCACAGCTGCGGCAGATCAGCAATCAGCGATCGACCTACTTCAGCCAGCCGCTCCACTCATTCAGGGAGAGGAAGGTGGTTTCTGACGGAGAGCAAACAGATTCTCCAAGACGGATAGACAAGACAGATTTACGATTGAAAGACATCTGGATAAACGGACTTGTGCTGTGTTGACCTCTGCTTGTTTCCTCAATGAGAAAGTGTGTGTGCCCCGGCCGAACGACCCAGTAGGAACGGAGCTGACAGCGAGGTTTGGACTACGGACCATCGGCATCGTGAGCCGGCTCCCCCGGACCAGTTACCCTCACTTACCCTCTCTGCTGTGTGTTCCCAGGCCAGAGTTCCCTCCTCCTCCCGAGTTCAGCCACCACTACCGGACTGGGAGAAACCACACTGGAGTTTCAGCATCCTACCTGCACCACACTTGTAAAAATAAAGAACTAAATAATTTTAGCACCTGCGAATCTGTGTCTTGAGAGTCATTTCACCGCTGGTATTGTACTTCTCCCTGAGCTATTTGTCACACCACGTTCAAAAGATAAAACAAAATGATGTGTTAACTAATTTGGCCTTGAAGACAGAATTTAGGTGAAACCAGTCGTAAAACAGAAAAAGGACTGAACTGTATAAACTGTGTCCCAATCACAGCAATATTTGTCATCTCTTTATTTACATTGACTGTACTTCCTCACTTAAAATATATTAAGTTAATGCACTAGACTAGACTATTTAGTATGATTTTCATTAGCCAGTATTGCTACAAACTTAATTTAGCCTCTACCTTTTTAGTCAGTTTCCTGTATCTTGTATATTTAGGCGGCCGGGCCCATAGGCCTGGCAGCCTATTGTTATTTAATGTCTTCTTTCTTTCTGTTAAAACTGCCTTCTCATGAATGAAAATGCATGAAACTTTGGTGACAAGAACAAAACTAGGTGTACTGTAATATGGAGACAACTGGCCTAATGGTGGCGCTATAGAGTAACAGTTCAAAATTTTAAACTTTAACAAATCACAAAAAATCAGCAATTTATGCTACAAGCCTGGAACTCTGAGTTTGTTGGCTCAGTGCAGAGGAAACTGTTGTTCACTGCAAGTACTTGGGAACAAAATTAAAGGCGAATGACATACCCTGGTCCAGGAAAACCAGGGTATGTCACTCAGGGTATGTACCCCGGACCAGGAAGCCTGGGGTACGTCACTCGAGGTGCTTCAGTCACTGGCCTTTATGCTTTGTCGGCCTCCGTCTTTCTGGAGGCACACACACACACACACACACACACACACACAGGGAAACGGAGGCGAGACAGGTTTGCAACACAACAGTAACACAGCAGGGTTACAGCTTGTCGTCCTTCCAGATCACAGGTCTCTGGGTAGAGGAGTGTACGGCTGTCTTTCCTCCTGTCCTCTCCCTCTCCTCCAACACCTGTTCTGTATCCAGAGAGAGTCTGATTGCTGGTTGGGGTCAGCTGGGTTTCCTCCAGGTTACAGTGAGCTGGCAGTGGATGTATCATTACCAACTCCCATCCCCAACTGACGCCGGCTCCGCCCTGCTCTCTGGCTCCCTCTGCTGGCGGTTAGGTGGCAGTGGAGGGGGGAGACACCACAGTGTGTGTGTGTGTGTGTGTGTGTGTGTGTGTGTGTGTGTGTTGTGCCTTGTGCCGTTTGAGCATTTAAATAAATTGCATTGCTTTTCATTACATGGTGCTTTTCTTCTCTGAAAAAACAAACCTTTATTCCTTTGATTAGATCCAACCTGAGTTTACAGAAACAATTAGATTACAATTAGTTTTACGTTGTTTTTTTTTGTTTTTTCACAAGAGATACAATAATGATCACCAATGATAGATTTTTATCCAATTGTTTGAAGTAGTTCTGAAATACAATGAATAATAGATACTATAGGCTTAATATTGTTTCCAAGCGTTCCCAAGTACAAGTGACAGCAATGGGGTCTGAAAGATTGAATCAAATATCATTTTTACATTATCTATTCATCAAAGAGTATCACTTGATAACAGAATTCTATACAGCATTTATTTTAGTGACTGTTATAAAGATGAGACAGTGGAAAATGTCTACAGTGTTTAGATACAGAGACCTTATGAAAAGGGAGTGAAACTGAAAAGGTGGCACTTGCCATACCTAAGCCTGAGTCCAAGATTGAACTTTGAGTTGTTTGCTTTCATCATTATATTAGAGCGCACAGGTCGGGCCAGAAATCTATTGGGAAGCCATATCTAAAACTAAATCACATGGAGGAGCACCCATGGGTGTCCAGTGTTCCCTCTAAGATGTGTGTTTCTGCAGGATAGTTTGGTGTCCTAGAGCAGATAGTTTATCACACTGACCACATGATCACATCTTGTCAGTCGGTTTGGACGTTTTTTTGGCAAATAATAATGGATGAAAGATTCAAATGTTTATATTTCCTTAATGCTTTGACTAATCTTAGTAAAAGTTATTTTCAAAAATGATTTTCAGAATTTGATCTTCAAAATTGAATTCATGACAATTTTACTGTCATGCAAGCCTTCACTCAGTGGCAGGGCCATGGGCTGTCCAGTGGGTGGCAACAGTTAGTGGCTATAGCCAAAATGCAGTTATGATAGACTGAGGCAATATGTTCATCAATGAGTCAAGCCAATAAATATTAGATTTAGTAATCATTTGATAGTCATACTTTGTCACAAGTTGCTATATTTCCAGTATGATCTTATTCTACTGCATATCATTTTTATTTCTAATAATAGGTAATATGGTAATAGTTCATTGTATGATGCCTACTGATTACTCATACTACTATGCAAATCTTTCATGCCAATAGATTAATGATGATGCAGCCTGTTGTTATGATCTCTAAGTTCCTTTAACAGTTTAAAGACATTATTTAGGCCTAACAGGTTGCATTTTTCTCCTCCTTTTTTACTGTATTTTTTCTGTTGACAAAATGGCTAAACTGTCCCAGCTGCCTGATGTCTGCTTGCAGCTATATTCACTTTACAACTCTCAACCATAAAATAAAGCTGCTCTTTAAAGCCCCGCCCCTCTGAGCAGAACCAGGAAGTCCAGCCCCTTCTTTCCCCAAGTCTTTCCAGAGAAAACGAAACTCTTCTCTGCCTGTGTGAAAGTGGTTGTCAGTAAAATGGCTGAACAGCAGCAGCATGGAGTTGTGCTGGACCAGGATCAGTTCTGCTGTTCAATCTGTCTGGACCTTCTAAAAGATCCAGTCACTATCTATTGTGGACACAATTACTGCAGAAGCTGTATTGAGGGTTGCTGGGACCAGGAGGAAGAGAAGGGAGTGTACAGCTGCCCTCAGTGCAGGGAGAGCTTCAGTCCCAGGCCTGTTCTTCGGAGGAACAACATGCTGGCTGAGGTGGGCTGGAAAAATAGTACTGGTAGGAGAAGTAGAGCTAGAAACAGTAGTAGTAGTGCTGCTGGAAACAGTAGCAGTGTTACTATTTCTCACTGTACTTTTGTCACACACCCCATGTATTCTACTTGTTGCTCGTCAGTGAGTGACCTCTCCTCCTTTTCTTTTCCTCCCAGGTTGTGGAGAAGCTGAAGAAGACAGGCGGCCAACAGGCTTCTCCCTCTGCTGCTCTGGCCTGTGCCGGCCCAGCGGATGTGGCCTGTGATTTCTGCAGCGGGACCAGACGCAACAAAGCCACTATGTCTTGCTTGGCGTGCGCGGCCTCTTACTGTGCAGCTCACCTCCAGCCTCACTACAGCGTTCCTGTGTTGCAGAAGCACAAGCTGGTCTCAGCCACGGCCCCGCTGCAGGAAAAGATGTGCTCTAAGCATGACAAGCTGATGGAGGTCTACTGTCGCACAGACCAGCAGTGTGTCTGCTATCTGTGTGCCATAGATGAGCATAAGAGCCACAATACAGTGTCAGTTGCAGCAGAGAGAGCTGAGAGACAGGTAGGACCAAAATAACTTGTTGGCAACATCTGTGGCTATAAAGCATATTAATTGACAAATAAATGTTTTCATGTTTTTCCTCTTTGGTTGAGCTACGACTCAAATGTCCAGTGTAACATTTATGGTGTTAGAAATACAACCAGCCACAGAGAAAACACTTCCTGATGCACCAATCCTAATATTGTCTTCCAGAAACAGCTGATTGTGAGTCAGCAGAAAGTCCAGGAGAGAGTCCAGGAGAGAGAGAGGGAGCTGAAGGAGCTGAGCCAGGCTGTGGAGGATCTCAAGGTGTGGAAATGGGAGCACAGTATATGATCCCATGTGTCTGCTAAAGGGCTCACAGCCATGTGGGCACGTCTCGTTAAAGGCTTGGCATTCATTCATGGAATCAGTTCAGTGTAAAATGGCACTGAGGAAGGTCTGAATAGGAGCCAAATGTTTGCACAGGGCATTTTATCACCATTTACACTTTCAACATTACAGGCTGATGAATGGACTAATATAGAAGATCTCTAGTCCAGATTTGTATATTTGGGTCTTCAGCTGCAGTGTGCAAGCTTCTCTTTTTAACACTGTGTGAATTCTCTGGACTTCTGCTCCTGCCAAAGACGTTTCAGGCAGTATAATGGAGATAGTGTAAGTTTCTACATAGACACTACAGTAAATGTCCATCAGATCAGTGGTTCCTTTCCCCCTTTAATCCAGGTTCATTACTCTGAGGGACAATCCTCACAATTTTACCACAAGTCTTATGAATGAGCAAATAATCACAGCCATTTGTAATCACAAATTGCCTTGTAACTTTTCAGTAAAGCTGCCATCTAATCTATTTCTTTTGGCTGCAAAAAAGATGTAGAATAGTCTCCAAATCTGTCTGTTCTCATGTGTTTTCTGTAAACGAGCATTAACTGTAGACTGTAATGTAATGTTTTGCTTCATTGATCCCCATAGGGAAGTAGTGTTTTCTCTGTCCCCTCCACAGGGAGGTCAGAGGTCAGGCTCAGCTACAGAACAGTGCCACTAGAGCTGGTGGGGTTTCAGTGTCTTGTTCAGTCCCATTTCAGCAGGGTGGATGCTTGTCGACACGGGGGCTTGAACCCAAGCGGTCCGGCTGAGGACGGCGGTGTCTCTAACCGGCGGGCCGCCCTGCCGCCTTAAAAGAAGTGCACTTTGTAAAGCAGGCACCATGTGTGTGTTTGTACTAGCAGAGTTCTGCCCAGACCGCAGTGGAGGCCTGTGAGCTGATCTTCACTGAGCTGATCTGCTCCATCCAGAGGAGGCGCAGTGAGGTGAAGCAGCTGATCAGAGCCCAGGAGAAGACTGCAGTCGGTCAGGCTGAAGAACTGCTGCTGCAGCTGGAGGAGGAGATCGCCAAGCTGAGGAGGAGAGACACTGAACTGGAACAGCTGTCGCATGCTGACGACCACATCCGTTTCATTCAGGTAACACACACTTTTCAGTCTGAGTGGACTTTAACTCTTTAAAATTAAAGCGTTTCTTTAAAGATAGTTTTGATGACATTTCCACATCATTGAATAATCACAAAGTTTCCTGCAGTGCTTCATAGCCAAGACACACTCCGTCCCCAAACTCCTTTATTTGAGTTGATTTACATTTAGACCAAAGCAACATTGTATAATAATTATAATTATTTCCTTCATGCCATTGTGAACCTTGACTTTGTACTGCCTTCCTCCCTGCATTTTCTGGTATAACGTTACTTTGTTTACCTTCAAGTAAACTGGAAGAGAGAATAAATTTCAATCTTTTACATTTTATTTAAAATATTCTATCCAATAATACCATACTTCTTCTTGATATTAATATTATTTTTTGTCTCACTGGCCCACCAGGCCACCATGATTGTCTTTTTTGAAAAATGTTCAATTAATCCTAATTTATTCAAAACACAGGACTGAACTCATAGCTGATATGTAGCAAAATATAAACAGCATTATGAAAGAAAGAAAATAATTTACTTCAACTACATTCTTTATCATTACACACATATCATCCTTATCAGTGTTTTGCTGTCTGTTTTCTTTCCCTCTACGTGTGTGTGTGTGTGTGTGTGTGTGTGTGTGTGTGTCTTCCTGGTCTCTCTCCAGAGTTTCCAGTCTCTCTCCAGTCCCAGTGAATCTCCAGACTTGCCTAGTGTTGTTGTTGCTCCTCTACGTTACTTCAGAGATGTGAGTGACTCTGTGTCTGACCTGAGAGAGAAACTAGAGAGCATCCTGAAGGACACATGGCCCAGGATCTCTGCCACAGGTAGCTGACAGGAATAGAAATATCCATTCAGAGGAATGTAGTGGCTTTACACATGTCCAGTGCTATTTAGGAAGTGATGATTCTGTTTTGTTTCTTTATTCTAGTGTCTTCTGTAGATGTTTTACTGCCACCAGAGCCACAGACCAGAGAAGACTTTTTACGCTGTAAGGAAATGATATTTCACTCTGTACAATTCTACAACATATTAATGCATTAATAATTATCTGAATGGCAGTAGGTTGATATTAATACTCACTTTGGTTTCTGCTTTGCTCTTCTGACAGATTGCTGTCCTCTCACACTGGATGAGAACTCAGTCTTCCCATATCTCTCCCTGTCAGAAGACAACCGGAGGGTGACGGCGGTATCTTATGAGAAAGTTTATCCTGCTCACTCAGACAGGTTTACTAAGTTTTACCAAGTGTTGTGCAGAGAGGGTTTGTCTGGGCGATGTTATTGGGAGGTGGAGTGGAAGGGTTACACTCTGTATGCAGCAGTTTCATACAAAGACATCAGCAGAACGTCAGATGACTCACTTTTTGGAAGTAATGACAAGTCCTGGAGTTTAGTTTGCTCTCAACATGATGACTCTTTCCAACACAATAAAGTAAAAACAAAAGTGTCAGGCCGTCGTTCCTCCAGGGTCGGAGTGTACCTGGATTATGAGGCAGGTACTCTGTCCTTTTATAGCGTCTCTGACACGATGACCCTGCTCCACAAAGTCCACACCACTTTCACTCAGCCGCTCCATCCTGGGATTTATCTGTATGGAGAGTTTGCAGAGCTGATCAAGTTATGGTAGTGAAGGAGCTGAATATCTAACATGACTTTTGTACTGCAAATCAGGTCAGACTGATATATTGGTTTGCTGGTATTAGACTGACATTGGCCTTTCAATAAAAATTGGATATTGGCCTGTCAGTGTTGTTCACTGCTGATATGATGGAGGAGAGGATGTGATTTTACTCAACAGCTTCAGGGAGGCAGACTGTAAAACCTGTGATGAAACCTGCCTTACTCTGAATTAAGGAGCTTCTAACTAACCTAAAATAATTTAATTAACATGGCTTTCAATGGAGAGTTTTTAAGTTTTTGTCTTAAATCTCTGTCAACCCTGCCAAGAAAAAGAAATCCACAGAAAACACTGAATCCTTGTATTTTCTTTGAATTTTTGGCACAAAAATGGTGAAACGTAAATACAGAATATCAGCACAAAATATTCAGCAGCTTCAGTACAAAAGTATGGGTATCAGTATCAGCCTTCAAAATCCCTATCAGTCAATACCTAACTGTAAATAAATGATTAAAAATTGTTTACTAGTTGAAAGAGCAGAACTGCCTTCAGAGACAAAGACTTGTTTGGGAAATGGTTTTCTTTCTCTTGTTCCATTTGACTTTCCCAGTCAAAGTAAACTGAATGTTTATTGGGACAAAATGGCTGCTGAAAAGTGTCTGAATATGGGAGCAGTGACATGGAGTGAGAGCAAACGATAGTGAATTCAATACCTGCAGGCACTGGAAAATATTTCAGCCGAGCCAAAATCACTGTTACTCTGTTCTTACTGTTTTGTAGAGTCCACAGTGTTATTTAGTGAGACTCCATGTATGTTTCAAAGAAGGAGAAAGAAATCAAACTATTGAGACACATAATTTATTTTCACATTATGTCTCGTCTATGTGAAAGAGGATTTGTGTATTTTGTAAGATGTCTAATTTAGAAAATAATAAATAAATAAATGCATTGACTCACAGTTCATCATTTCTGATTTTCAACAGAACCTTTATGGGAAGATACGTTTTCACAGGCTAAAGTGAATTGTTTTTTTATGGAAGATTTGATCTGGTTTATTTTTCTGAACCGATGCTGAATGAAAAAATCTTCCTCAAAATAGAAGAATAAAAACATTTATTATAGCTGCAAGCAGCAGCAATACAGGACCAGGCTCAGTCTAGCCATTTAGTAGTTATGGGAGAAAAGGGGAAATTAAGTTTTTTCACTCTCCTTCCCAACAACGGGAAACAGCAGGAACTATTTTTGTGTTTTTCAAAGCTCAAACGTCATGACACAAGTTTAGATTTCATTCTCACACAGATTAGACCCATTAGTGCTACAACACACTACACATTATCCACTTCTGCACCAAGAATACTGTTGTCAGGACAGGAGATGATGCAGATGAAGATAATGAAGTCATGTTTGTCAGTTTCTCTCTGTCTTGGTCTCATGCAGTTTCTGTCCTTTATCTTTCGTAGGGCAAGTTGATGAAAAGTAAGTATATTATTTGATATCCTTGTCTTTTGTGGGGCCTGAGGCAGTCGCCTAGCTTTGCCTAACAACACCGTGACTGTATTGACTCTTAAAGAGACTTAAAGGGAAACCAGCCGTGATGAAGAGTCTGTCACTCTGCACTGATCTCTTCATTGACAGCATGGACGGTGAGTGAAGGTTTCTTCTTTCAGTCATAATCTGTCAACACTGAGCGCTAGACATTAATCTGACACACGCTGAACTTTACACATTTTGGTTTAAATCATATTTTTGATCCTCTATACAGCTGTGAATAATAATGTTCTCCAAACTCAGAACTGATGACTAAATTACTCCCAGAATGTTCTTTTCCACCATAAATCACTTTTGAAACATGCTTTTGTTGTTTGAAGATAATTACTGATGTCAAATGTAAGATAACAATTAGATCAGGCATTAATCAGTTTAGCATAATTATGCTTTAACTCACTTCTGCTCTGGGTAAAGATACAGCTGTAAAACTCCAGTCTGAAATGTAATTTAATTGCATTTCATTTCATTATAATAAATAGGCTTTGATTAATTTGTTAATTTGATCTTCATTTAACATGTTCATCCAGTTAAGGTCGAGCATTTCTTGTCCTTGGGAAACCTGGTCTAGACTGCAGCAGACACATTTAGACAGACAACAATAAAGCTTGACTAAAGAGTTTTGAGGGTTTTTTTCGGACCCGAGACCGTTTACGCCGAAAGTCTGTTTTCGGACTCGCTGCGGTCCAGAAAAGCGGGCTGTGGTTTGAATTAAAACGGGGGTCCGGGGTCCGCTTCATGCGCACTGCGGTGCAACCTGCTCCACTGTCGGGAAGAAGCTACAATATCTGATCAACCCTCTTCCTCCCTCTGCTGCTCCCATATAATAAACTGCAACATTAACTTTGTGGCGTGAGTGTGTGTGTGTGTTTAGCCTGCAGTCCATGGTGTTTGTCTGTGTTCCGTGTGTGTGTTCGTTCTAATATTTTTGGTTCAGCTTCTTTATTTCCTACAAATAAAAACTGCACTTCTGCATTGATTCAATAAAGTAATTAAACATTCACAATTAAAACGATTATTTGTTTAAATATAGGCCTAGTTGGTTTTACTTGGTTTTAGTAGTCATAAAATAACAACGTAAACCTGTATAAAATCGAAACCTTTTTTTTTCTTGTTTTTATTTTCCATACTTTTCATCCAATTTTTTTTATTTTTTATTTTTTAATTTCTAGGTGCTTTTACCTCATTTCCTACTTCTTTGTGTTTTGTTGTAGGTCTATTTGCAGCACTTTGTAAACATTGTTTTTAGAAAAGATATTTGCAAATAAAGTATATTATTTCTAATTTATTTTTTTAAAATATGGATAATTGTTAGATATTCTGATAGACCTGCTGTGTAGTAAATCTGTGTGACAGCAGCTGCTGGATCTGTAATTGAATACACCTGCTTTATGCTACCGCTAACAAGCTAGCAGAGCAAAAAAGAAAACAAAGTTTGTTCAGTTTGTGGTGGAAGAAAGATCAGCCTCCATCAAAATGTCAAACAGAACAAACAAATGAGCAGGAAAACCAGAACCAGGCTGAGCAGTGGGTGAGGTTACCTGCCTCATTTACCTAACACACACACACACACACACACACACACACAAACACACACACACTAAAATCCAGCAACACAATCAAAAGGCATAATACAAAACACATAACAAATCACCACAACTTAGATCCATACAGACCAACATCAGCTGATGAGACCAGATAAGGAGTCTGCTGATAGACTGCAGTGAAATGAATCGCTGGTTGGGATTGTGATGAGAAATATTAATGTTTCAACCTTCAATTTCTCATGTTTCCATGACAGCTGTGACAGTTTCCATCAGAACAGAAAGTGAAATGAGCAGACAATCCCAAAGTACAGTGTCAGCGTCTCTTTTTAGTTGAGAGTTTCCTAACAGTGTGCAGCTCTCAGGTCTCTCTGGTCCCTCACTGATGGTTTCATGTTATCAAAGATATTCAACATGAGAAAATATGAATCTGTCTGTCTTCACTAACATGTAGGATGATAACATGTTAAAAAATGTCTTCAATAGGGATTATTGACTAATGTGTACATAAAGCATTCTTTCTCTTACTGAGCCATATTTCACATTGTGTAATTTTTACTGCGACACCACAAATGAATCAAAACACTTCCAGAACCCAAGTGACAAGGTAAAGGAGCAAGAGACAGTATTACTGATATAGTAATTTATTCTCTTCTAGTGCTGAATACAAGCAGGATTGTCCTGATGGGGAAAACTGGAGCTGGGAGAAACAGCGCAGGAAACTCCATATTTAGAGAGACTGTGTTCCAGATAAGTGATTCTCCCAACTCTCAAACAAGTTCATGTCCAGCAGAGTCCAGATCTGTCGAGGGAAGAAGCTTTACTTTGATCGACACTCCTGGATTCTGTGACACAGCCAAGTCTGAGGAGCAGCTGAAGCCTGAGACAGTGAGGTGGATCACAGAGTGAGATTCACCTTTACTTTACGTAAGGCAGGTTCAGCTTTGTTCCAGACAACTTTACATGAGTTTGAGGTGTTGGAAGATGATGATTTCCCATTCTTTTTAATTTGATCTGTTTATTTCTACATTAAATGCTTATTGCTTTGTTACAAATGAATGATTCAACAATAAAACAGCTGATTGCTCACAAGTCTTGTCATGTCTCTCTTTTTTCATAAAACCATTAACACACACTGGTATTTATGCTGCAATCTTATATTAAGAGATCAGCAGAATGGGGTTTGTTGATCCATCACACATTGGAAACTGATAAGTGATTTCATAATAACAATAATATCATACTTTTTAAATCTCTGTAAGGAAAGTCTCTTTTTGCTTGCGTACTTAATTTAGTCTAAATTCTTTTTAGACAGGTTTTCCTTTATCCTGTTCATTCACTTTGTAACTTTCACCCAAAGATAAAGCTGCTCTTTAAAGCCCCGCCCCTCTGAGCAGAACCAGGAAGTCCAGCCCCTTCTTTCCCCAAGTCTTTTCAGAGAAAACGAAACTCTTCTCTGCCTGTGTGAAAGTGGTTGTCAGTAAAATGGCTGAACAGCAGCAGCATGCAGTTGTGCTGGACCAGGATCAGTTCTGCTGTTCAATCTGTCTGGACCTTCTAAAAGATCCAGTCACTCTCCACTGTGGACACAGTTACTGCAGAAGCTGTATTGAGGGTTGCTGGGACCAGGAGGAAGAGAAGGGAGTGTACAGCTGCCCTCAGTGCAGGGAGAGCTTCAGTCCCAGGCCTGTTCTTCGGAGGAACAACATGCTGGCTGAGGTGGGCTGGAAAAATAGTACTGGTAGGAGAAGTAGAGCTAGAAACAGTAGTAGTAGTGCTGCTGGAAACAGTAGCAGTGTTACTTTATTTATTCCACAGTGGGAATTGCTTCATCACTGTGGTCCATTAGTTTAACATTTAAAGGAGACATAGAAATGTGTTATTTCTCACTGTACTTTTGTCACACACCCCATGTATTCCACTTGTTGCTCGTCAGTGAATGACCTCTCCTCCTTTTCTTTTCCTCCCAGGTTGTGGAGAAGCTGAAGAAGACAGGCGGCCAACAGGCTTCTCCCTCTGCTGCTCTGGCCTGTGCCGGCCCAGCAGATGTGGCCTGTGATTTCTGCACCGGGACCAGACGCAACAAAGCCACTATGTCTTGCTTGGCGTGCGCGGCCTCTTACTGTGCAGCTCACCTCCAGCCTCACTACAGCGTTCCTGTGTTGCAGAAGCACAAGCTGGTCTCAGCCACGGCCCCGCTGCAGGAAAAGATGTGCTCTAAGCATGACAAGCTGATGGAGGTCTACTGTCGCACAGACCAGCAGTGTGTCTGCTATCTGTGCATCATAGATGAGCATCAGGGCCACAAAATTGTGTCAATTGCAGCAGAGAGAGCTGAGAGACAGGTAGGACCAGAATAACTTGTTGACAACATCTGTGGCTATAAAACATATTCATTGACAAAGAAATGTTTTCACGTTTTTGCTCTTTGGTTGAGCTACGACTCAAATGTCCAGTGTAACATTTATGGTGTTAGAAATACAACCAGCCACAGAGAAAACACTTCCTGATGCACCAATCCTAATATTGTCTTCCAGAAACAGCTGATTGTGAGTCAGCAGAAAGTCCAGGAGAGAGTCCAGGAGAGAGAGAGGGAGCTGAAGGAGCTGAGCCAGGCTGTGGAGGATCTCAAGGTGTGGAAATGGGAGCACAGTATATGATCCCATGTGTCTGCTAAAGGGCTCACAGCCATGTGGGCACGTCTCGTTAAAGACTTGGCATTCATTCATGGAATCAGTTCAGTGTAAAATGGCACTGAGGAAGGTCTGAATAGGAGCCAAATGTTTGCACAGGGCATTTTATCACCATTTACACTTTCAACATTACAGGCTGATGAATGGACTAATATAGAAGATCTCTAGTCCAGATTTGTATATTTGGGTCTTCAGCTGCAGTGTGCAAGCTTCTCTTTTTAACACTGTGTGAATTCTCTGGACTTCTGCTCCTGTCAAAGATGTTTCAGGCAGTATAATGGAGATAGTGTAAGTTTCTACATAGACACTACAGTAAATGTGCATCAGATCAGTGGTTCCTTTCCCCCTTTAATCCAGGTTCATTACTCTGAGGGACAATCAATCAATTTTAAATCAGTCTTATGAATGAGCAAATAATCACAGCCATTTGTAATCTCAAATTTGCCTTGTAACTTTTCAGTAAAGCTGCCATCTAATCGATTTCTTTTGGCTGCAAAAAAGATGTAGAATCATCTCAAAATCTGTCTGTTCTCATGTATTTTCTGTAAACGAGCATTAACTGTAGACTTTGGTGTTGAATGTAATGTTTTGCTTCATTGATCCCCATAGGGAAGTAGTGTTTTCTCTGTCCCCTCCACAGGGAGGTCAGAGGTCAGGCTCAGCTACAGAACAGTGCCACTAGAGCTGGTGGGGTTTCAGTGTCTTGTTCAGTCCCATTTCAGCAGGGTGGATGCTTGTCGACACGGGGGCTTGAACCCAAGCGGTCCAGCTGAGGACGGCGGTGTCTCTAACCGGCGGGCCGCCCTGCCGCCTTAAAAGAAGTGCACTTTGTAAAGCAGGCACCATGTGTGTGTTTGTACTAGCAGAGTTCTGCCCAGACCGCAGTGGAGGCCTGTGAGCTGATCTTCACTGAGCTGATCTGCTCCATCCAGAGGAGGCGCAGTGAGGTGAAGCAGCTGATCAGAGCCCAGGAGAAGACTGCAGTCGGTCAGGCTGAAGAACTGCTGCTGCAGCTGGAGGAGGAGATCGCCAAGCTGAGGAGGAGAGACACTGAACTGGAACAGCTGTCGCATGCTGACGACCACATCCGTTTCATTCAGGTAACACACACTTTTCAGTCTGAGTGGACTTTAACTCTTTAAAATGAATGTATTATTTTAAAGATAGTTTAATTGAATTGAATAATAACATTGAATAATCACAAAGTTTCCTGCAGTGCTTTATAGCCAAGACACATTCTGTCTTTACTGTAAAACCCCCAAACTCCTTTATTTGAGTTGATTTACATTTAGACCAAAGCAACGTTGAACAAATTGTCCAAAAGCGACATCTGCTGTCCAAAAGTGACATTGTAACAAATGATAAGCATATTATTTTGGGAGATCACATAGTTTGATCAAAGTTAATTGTTACAACTTAAAGGAAGATCCACCCCAAAACACTTTAACACTGTTACAAACAGTTATTGATGATTTATCTTGTATTTCTGGGCCCATTTTGTAGTTTAGTGGTTTATTTCTCTTATTCCTGTGACTTACTGGCCAAGTGTAGACAATGTGACATCAGGTCACGATATTTCCAGTTCAGCTACAATGGAGTTTGATAGCAGGAAAATGTTCAACACTCTAAAACATCAGCAGTAAACATCAGGTTTTGGTGTCAGTCCCTCAGAATCAAAGAGTGAGAGCTTCTTTCTAGATTCACAATTTTCGCCGACATTCAACAGTCATACAGGGAGAAATCCATCGTAGAAGAGGCAGAGAGACCAATTTACCAATTTGGTATTTTGTGCTGGTAGCAAATAATACTCTTAAATTATTTTCTTCATGCCATTGTGAACCTTGACTTTGTATTGCCTTCCTCCCTGCATTTACTGGTATAACGTTACTTTGTTTACCTTCAAGTAAACTGTTGTGAATTTGACATTTTAAAGACAATGCAAATTAATTTAATGGAGTTTATTCAGTCATGCAACAGTTATGCAGATAGAAAACATTGAGTGTGTATGTCATCAGAGGATTTTTCTATTGGCTGAGCTGGAAGAATGTTGCATGTTTTACATTTTGTTTAAAATATTCTATCCAATAATACCATACTTCTTCTTGATATTAATGTTATCTTTTGGCTCACTGGCCCACCAGGCCACCATGATTGTCTTTTTTTGAAAAACCTTCAATTAATCCTAATTTATTCAAGACATAATCTGATCTGCAGAAAAACATAAACAGCATTATTCCAGAAAGAAAACATTGTCATTCAAAGGAATTGACTTCACCTGCATTATTTATCATTACACACATATCATCCTTATCAGTATTTTGCTGTCTGTATTCTTTTCTTCTGGCCCACCATGATTATCTTTTTTGAAAAACATTCTAATAATCCTAATTTATTCAAAACACAGAATTGAACTCATAGCTGATATATAACAAAATATAAAAATCATTATTCCAGAAAGAAAAGATTGTCATTCAAAGGAACTGTGTGTGTGTGTGTGAGTGTGTGTGTGTGTGTGTGTGTGTCTTTCTTCCTGGTCTCTCTCCAGAGTTTCCAGTCTCTCTCCAGTCCCAGTGAATCTCCAGACTTGCCTAGTGTTGTTGTTGCTCCTCTACGTTACTTCAGAGATGTGAGTGACTCTGTGTCTGACCTGAGAGAGAAACTAGAGAGCATCCTGAAGGACACATGGCCCAGGATCTCTGCCACAGGTAGCTGACAGGAATAGAAATATCCATTCAGAGGAATGTAGTGGCTTTACACATGTCCAGTGCTATTTAGGAAGTGATGATTCTGTTTTGTTTCTTTATTCTAGTGTCTTCTGTAGATGTTTTACTGCCACCAGAGCCACAGACCAGAGAAGACTTTTTACGCTGTAAGGAAATGATATTTCACTCTGTACAATTCTACAACATATTAATGCATTAATAATTATCTGAATGGCAGTAGGTTGATATTAATACTCACTTTGGTTTCTGCTTTGCTCTTCTGACAGATTGCTGTCCTCTCACACTGGATGAGAACTCAGTCTACCAACGTCTCTCCCTGTCAGAAGACAACCGGAGGGTGACGGTGGTATCTAATAAGAAAGTTTATCCTGCTCACTCAGACAGGTTTACTAAGTTTTACCAAGTGTTGTGCAGAGAGGGTTTGTCTGGGCGATGTTATTGGGAGGTGGAGTGGAAGGCTAACACTCTGTCTGCAGCAGTTTCATACAAAGACATCAGCAGAACGTCAGTTGACTCACTTTTTGGACGTAATGACAAGTCCTGGAGTTTAGACTGCTCTCAACATGGTGACTCTTTCCAACACAATAATGTAGGAACAGAAGTGTCAGGCCGTCGTTCCTCCAGGGTCGGAGTGTACCTGGATTATGAGGCAGGTACTCTGTCCTTTTATAGCGTCTCTGACACGATGACCCTGCTCCACAAAGTCCACACCACTTTCACTCAGCCGCTCTATCCTGGGATTTATCTGGATAGAGACTTTGCAGAGCTGATCAAGTTATGGTAGTGAAGGAGCTGAATATCTGACATGACTTTTGTACTGCAAATCAGGTCACACTGATATATCGGTTTGTTGATATTGGACTGGCATTGGCCTTTCAATAAAAATTGGATATGGGCCTGTCAGTGTTGTTCACTGCTGATATGATGGAGGAGAGGATGTGATTTTACTCAACAGCTTCAGGGAGGCAGACTGTAAAACCTGTGATGAAACCTGCCTCACTCTGAATGAAGGAGCTGCTAACAAACCTAAAATAATTTAATGAACATGGCTTTCAATGGAGAGTTTTTAAGCTGTGGTCTAAAAGCTCTTTCAGAGGCTTTTCAATCCTGCCAGGAAAAAAAAAATCTCCGGAAAATGCTGAATCCTTGTAAGTTTTTTTATTTTATATTTTGGCATGAAAATGGTGAAACTTAAATACAGAATATCAGCACAAAATATTGATATCAGCAGCTTCAATACAAAAATATGGGTATCAGCCTTCAAAAACCCTATCAGTCAAATCCTAACTGTAAATAAATGATTAAAAATAGTTTATATGTTGAAAGAGCAGAACTGCCTTCAGAGACAAAGACTTGTTTGGGAAATGGTTTTCTTTCTCTTGTTCCATTTGACTTTCCCAGTCAAAGTAAACTGAATGTTTATTGGGACAAAATGGCCGCTGAAAAGTGTCTGAAGATGGGAGCAGTGACATGGAGTGAGAGCAAACGATAGTGAATTCAATACCTGCAGGCACTGGAAAATATTTCAGCCGAGCCAAAATCACTGTTACTCTGTTCTTACTGTTTTGTAGAGTCCACAGTGTTATTTAGTGAGACTCCATGTATGTTTCAAAGAAGGAGAAAGAAATCAAACTATTGAGACACATCATTTATTTTCACATTATGTCTAGTCTATGTAAAAGAAGATTTGTGCATAATGTAAGATGTCTAATTTAGAAAACAATTGAATAAATAAATGCATTGACTCACAGTTCATCCTTTCTGATTTTCATTAGTACATTAGCAGAACCTTTACGGGAAGATAAGTCTTAACAGGCTAAAGTGCATTGTTTATTATGGAAGATTTGATCTGCTTCATCAAAATAGAACAATAAAACAATAAAAAATCAAACCCAAATACAAAGAACAAACACTCCTTCACTCTCTCTCTTTATCTTTCTGAAATAAATTATTTTTACGTTCAGGTGTAGAAGGTGTAGGATGAGACCAGAGATTGTAAAACAGTCAAGTGTGTATGTGTGAATGAATGAATGAATAAATTAATGATTTTTTTTCATTTACGTGTCATGCCACTTAGGTAGCCCATCCCACATGGGATTACAAGACACCAGTATAATAAACAAAATTTCAGTTTGCTATATTATAGCTGTAGGCAATACTCAATTCATTACAGTAAGCACATTAAGTACATTAAATAAATGAAGTACATTCCGGTACTATAATACTCCTAATATGACAAGAACAAATATCTATGGAAAAGCAAAAAAAGAAATGTGTTAGGGGTGTGTTCAAGGAGAGCCAGGACCCAGATGCAGAATCGAACAAAAACAGTTTATTTTCAAAAGTAGAAAACTGGGACTAGAGTATCTACAAGAGATGCGCTGAGGAAACACTACGACAGGAGATCTTCACGAGAGCGAGGAGGCATGAGACACGAGCATGTGCGGGAATCATCTGGCACTGGGGAGAATTTGGAGCAGGCTTAAGAAGCCGGGCTGATTGCGGGATGAGAGACAGGTGTGCCTTGTGAGCCTCACTCCCGTGGAGATCGGCCCCGCCCCTCTGCATGTACCTGCTGAGGGAGAGGGAGAAAGGAAAAGGATTAGGTGGGCGGGCAAAACACAAAGAGCCAGATCATGACAAAATTAACAGCTTTTTCTAAATATTCAGCAATTAAAAAGGTTTTGTGTTCAAACAGCCAAGCCAGTATATCTGTTTCCTGCATAAGGAGTAGATCATTTTTTCCCTCCACTTTATTAAACTTCTTAAAAACAAAATTCTTAAATCGTGGTGATGTGAGCAATACAAAACAAAATGGATCTCATTTTCAATTTCATTCAGCTCACACAAATAACAAAGTCTCTCTTCCTCAACAGCACCCGCCCAACGACCTGTTTCAATATGCAGAGGGAGTATACCTGACCTAATCTGGGCACACAGACATCTTTTTTTCTCTGACAGGTTATACAGCACATAGTTCTCTGTACCAAATTCATGTTGAATTTCACAAAATGTCCCTAAGTTTTGGTTTACTCCTTACATTGGAAGCCCATTTCATTCCTGATTCAACAGACATTAATTCTTTAAACATGCTGATGTCAAGTTTTACGGTGTTGGTATACAAATCCTCACAGCCTAATCTCACACACAAACTATGTAGCTCCCTGGCCCATACCCCATTTGCTAGAATGTCCCAAAAAAAACACTCTTTTAGTTAGTCTGTTATCCCTCATCTCCAGTAACCTGCTCCACAGCCTCATCATACAGACACTCCAGCGCTCCTCGCAGGATTTCCACCCCATGTCACCAGAAATAGCTAGGATAGGTGCAAATTTGTGTGCACACCCAAAAAATATCTAAGGGCCCTACTCTGAATGTTTTCCACATGTGGGGCGATTCTCATATCCCCAAACCCCTGCTACATCATCTAGGATTGGACATACACAGGCTTGATAGAGTTTGGTGTATGTAGAGAAACCCATGTCTCTCAGCATCTCTGTTTCACCAATAACACCACCAAGAGCTCTGCTAGCTGACTCTGAGAGAAGTGTGGTACCTTTTACACAACTCATATATTCATCCAAGTATAATCCTATAGGTATTTGTAGTATTTTGTGTAATTCAATTTTTTCCCCCAAAATAAAATTGAAATTTTATTGTCATTTATACTCATTCTCCATGTATGATTTTCTATAGAGCACCTAAAGAATAAGAGCTATTTTCTTTTACATTCACAATAAAAATCCTAAAACATTCTAAATAAACATTTTGTCCATAGACAATAAATGGAACACCATTTTGAGTCCTATATAGTGCAACATGTTATTGCTGTTGTACAAAAACCTCCTATCAATATTTTAGGAATGAAGAAAAATAAGTTTACTTTTATACTGTTGACCATATACTTCTAAAATTCTACAATGGGCTATAAATGGGATATGAAACACTATTAGCCCATGAAAGACAACAAAAGCCTTCATTTCACACAAAACACAGTAAATCCCAAAGCTGGAATTACGAGGTTTTCATGCAACGACAATATGTGAAACCCACATTTAACAAAGCCTACCTGGTACAAAAATCAGCAACACACACAATCGTCATCAACAGTGTGTTATGCAACTGCAAGCATTAAGATCTGTGTAACAAAGAGTAGAAAAATTAATCTAAAATAATTACTAAACATTACGGCCGGGAACAAGCCAGCAAGTGCATGGCTAGCTAACTAGCATTAGCTCAACATGCAACCAAAAGTGCTACTCGTGGATAAAGTTACCATTCTTGCACATAAATGTCTGTAACTTTCCAATTACATGCTAGTAGTGCTTACAGTCAAAATACATGCTACTGAAGGTTGCAAAAACAATTTTAAAGCATTAAACATACAAATATTGGTTGCAACATTGCTCACGTGTACCCACCTCCAGCTTGGAAGTATTTTTCTTTGCTGAGGCACGTACGGTGCGCGAGAAGGAACCCTATCTATGCAGTTGCGCTTTTAACCCACCAGGTGGCTCTAAAACTACCGTATACATATGTAAGACAAGCATATCAATTTTGTAGAAATTCATAATAGAGGTTATTTCTAACTCTGTTACACTCTCATTCTTAGACTATAGCGTTAACACTCAAAAGAGGATTTTCATAGTCTGACTTAATCTGTATGCACACCATGTTTTGTATATATTATCTTTATTTATTTATTTTTCTTATCTTTTTCGTTTGTTTTTTATGCAGTCTATATATGCCCTTTGGAATGCACAATTTATTGAATTAGTACTGCTTTTCTGTGTGTGTATGTTAGTATGTACTGTATGTTAGTATGTATGTTAGTATGTATGTGTATGTTAACCTTGGATGGGTTGTGGGGTGGGAATGGGGAGGTGGGTTAGAATAGAAGAGATTACTTGTAACTCTGTACCTGTTCATTAAAATGAAAAAATCTAAATAAAGTTTAGAAAGAAAAAATGTGTCTCTTTTCTTTTTAGTCAGATTTTTCTGTATCTTGTATATTTAGGCGGCCCGGCCCATAAGCCTGGAAGCCTATTGTTGTTGTACGTTTTCTTTCTTTCTTTCTCACTAAAACTGCCTTCTCATGAACGGAAATGCGTGAATCTTTGCAGACAATAACAGTCTAGACCAGACAAGAACAATACTGTATGAGTATACTGTAATATGGAGACAACTGGCCTAATGGTGGCGCTACAGTAACAGTTCACATTTTAATCTTCAAGTCATAAAAAATCAGCAATTTGTGCTACAAGCCTGAAACTCTCTGAGGTTGTTGACTCAGTGGAGAGGAAACTGTTCACTGCATTTTTTCAGAAACTGTAAAACTAATTAACTCTTATAACTTTTGTACCAAAATTTCCAAAATTGGAGAATTTTCAAATGTCTATATTTTTGTAATATTTGACTAATCTTAGTAAAAGTTATTTTCAAAAATTGTGTATATAAAGTGCCTTGATTTTAAGAATTGGATGAAAATTCTTGTATGGCATATGGCATATTTATTGTCTTCTAGTGCTGAAAACACGGAGGATTGTCCTGATGGGGAAAACTGGAGCTGGGAGAAGCAGCGCAGGAAACTCCATATTTAGAGAGACTGTGTTCCAGATAAGTGATTCTCCCAACTCTCAAACAAGTTTCTGTCAAGCAGAGTCCAGATCTGTCGAGGGAAGAAGCTTTACTTTGATCGACACTCCTGGATTCTGTGACACAGCCAAGTCTGAGGAGCAGCTGAAGCCCGAGACAGTGAGGTGGATCACAGAGTGAGATCACGATAAGTGATTTCATAATAACAATAATATCATACTTTTTAAAACTCTGTAAGGAAAGTCTCTTTTTGCTTGCTTACTTAATTTGCTTACTTACTTTATTTAGTCTCAATTCTTTTTAGTGGTTTTCTGTATACTTTACATTCACTTTACAACTTTCACCCAAAGATACAGCTGCTCTTTAAAGCCCCGCCCCTCTGAGCAGAACCAGGAAGTCCAGCCCCTTCTTTCCCCAAGTCTTTTCAGAGAAAACGAAACTCTTCTCTGCCTGTGTGAAAGTGGTTGTCAGTAAAATGGCTGAACAGCAGCAGCAGCAGCATGGAGTTGTGCTGGACCAGGATCAGTTCTGTTGTTCAATCTGTCTGGACCTGCTAAAAGATCCAGTTGCTCTCTTATGTGGACACAGTTACTGCAGAAGCTGTATTGAGGGTTGCTGGGACCAGGAGGAAGAGAAGGGAGTGTACAGCTGCCCTCAGTGCAGGGAGAGCTTCAGTCCCAGGCCTGTTCTTCAGAGGAACAACATGCTGGCTGAGGTGGGCTGGAAAAATAGTACTGGTAGGAGAAGTAGAGCTAGAAACAGTAGTAGTAGTGCTGCTGGAAACAGTAGCAGTGTTACTTTATTTATTCCACAGTGGGAATTGCTTCATCACTGTGGTCCATTAGTTTAACATTTAAAGGAGACATAGAAATGTGTTATTTCTCACTGTACTTTTGTCACACACCCCATGTATTCCACTTGTTGCTCGTCAGTGAATGACCTCTCCTCCTTTTCTTTTCCTCCCAGGTTGTGGAGAAGCTGAAGAAGACAGGCGGCCAACAGGCTTCTCCCTCTGCTGCTCTGGCCTGTGCCGGCCCAGCGGATGTGGCCTGTGATTTCTGCACCGGGACCAGACGCAACAAAGCCACTATGTCTTGCTTGGTGTGCACGGCCTCTTACTGTGCAGCTCACCTCCAGCCTCACTACAGCGTTCCTGTGTTGCAGAAGCACAAGCTGGTCTCAGCCACGGCCCCGCTGCAGGAAAAGATGTGCTCTAAGCATGACAAGCTGATGGAGGTCTACTGTCGCACAGACCAGCAGTTTGTCTGCTATCTGTGCACCATAGATGAGCATAAGAGCCACAATACAGTGTCAATTGCAGCAGAGAGAGCTGAGAGACAGGTAGGACCAGAATAACTTGTTGATAACTAATGAACAGGAGGAAGCAAAATGAGATAAAATGCAGACTGCAGCCTGTTTGTTTTTGAGTCAAACACAGTCACACATCATTCATTTATCATTCTGAGTCCAATTCTTTCCTTGTAAAAAGTCCAGAGATTACTCTGTAGTTCCAGAGATCAAAGAACATCTGTGGCCATAAAATATAATTCATTGACATTTATGGTGTTAGAAATACAACCAGCCACAGAGAAAACACTTCCTGATGCACCAATCCTAATATTGTCTTCCAGAAACAGCTGATTGTGAGTCAGCAGAAAGTCCAGCAGAGAGTCCAGGAGAGAGAGAGGGAGCTGAAGGAGCTGAGCCAGGCTGTGGAGGATCTCAAGGTGTGGAAATGGGAGCACAGTATATGATCCCATGTGTCTGCTAAAGGGCTCACAGCCATGTGGGCACGTCTCGTTAAAGACTTGGCATTCATTAATGGAATCAGTTCAGTGTAAAATGGCACTGAGGAAGGTCTGAATAGGAGCCAAATGTTTGCACAGGGCATTTTATCACCATTTACACTTTCAACATTACAGGCTGATGAATGGACTAATATAGAAGATCTCTAGTCCAGATTTGTATATTTGGGTCTTCAGCTGCAGTGTGCAAGCTTCTCTTTTTAACACTGTGTGAATTCTCTGGACTTCTGCTCCTGTCAAAGACGTTTCAGGCAGTATAATGGAGATAGTGTAAGTTTCTACATAGACACTACAATAAATGTGCATCAGATCAGTGGTTCCTTTCCCCCTTTAATCCAGGTTCGTTACTCTGAGGGACAATCAATCAATTTTAAATCAGTCTTATGAATGAGCAAATAATCACAGCCATTTTTAATCACAAATTTGCCTTGTAACTTTTCAGTAAAGCTGCCATCTAATCTATTTCTTTTGGCTGCAAAAAATATGTAGAATAGTCTCAAAACCTGTCTGTTCTCATGTGTTTTCTGTAAACAAGCATTAACTGTAGACTTTGGTGTTGAATGTAATGTTTTGCTTCATTGATCCCCGTAGGGAAGTAGTGTTTTCTCTGTCCCCTCCACAGGGAGGTCAGAGGTCAGGCTCAGCTACAGAACAGTGCCACTAGAGCTGGTGGGGTTTCAGTGTCTTGTTCAGTCCCATTTCAGCAGGGTGGATGCTTGTCGACGCGGGGGCTTGAACCCAAGCGGTCCAGCTGAGGACGGCGGTGTCTCTAACCGGCGGGCCGCCCTGCCGCCTTAAAAGAAGTGCACTTTGTAAAGCAGGCACCATGTGTGTGTTTGTACTAGCAGAGTTCTGCCCAGACCGCAGTGGAGGCCTGTGAGCTGATCTTCACTGAGCTGATCTGCTCCATCCAGAGGAGGCGCAGTGAGGTGAAGCAGCTGATCAGAGCCCAGGAGAAGACTGCAGTCGGTCAGGCTGAAGAACTGCTGCTGCAGCTGGAGGAGGAGATCGCCAAGCTGAGGAGGAGAGACACTGAACTGGAACAGCTGTCGCATGCTGACGACCACATCCGTTTCATTCAGGTAACACACACTTTTCAGTCTGAGTGGACTTTAACTCTTTAAAATGAATGTATTATTTTAAAGATAGTTTAATTGAATTGAATAATAACATTGAATAATCACAAAGTTTCCTGCAGTGCTTTATAGCCAAGACACACTCTGTCTTTACTGTAAAACCCCCAAACTCCTTTATTTGAGTTGATTTACATTTAGACCAAAGCAATGTTGAACAAATTGTCCAAAAGCGACATCTTCTGTCCAAAAGTGACATTGTAACAAATGATAAGCATATTATTTTGGGAGATCACATAGTTTGAACAAAGTTAATTGTTACAACTTAAAGGAAGATCCACCCCAAAACACTTTAACACTGTTACAAACAGTTATTGATGATTTATCTTGTGTATTTGGGCTAATTTTGTAGTTTAGTGGTTTATTTCTCTTATTCCTGTGAATTACTGGCCAAGTGTAGACAATGTGACATCAGGTCACGATATTTCCAGTTCAGCTACAATGGAGTTTGACAGCAGGAAAATGTTCAACACTCTAAAACATCAGCAGTAAACATCAGGTTTTGGTGTCAGTCCCTTAAAATCAAAGAGTGAGAGCTTCTTTCTAGATTCACAATTTTCATTTTTGTCTTTTTTGAAAAACATTCAATTAATCCTAATTTATTCAAAACACAGAACTGAACTCATAGCTGATATGTAGCAAAATATAAACAGCATTATGAAAGAAAAAACTTTTTTTACTTCAACTACATTCTTTATCATGACACACATCATCCTTATCAGTGTTTTGCTGTCTGTATCCTTTTCTTCTACTTTTGTGTGTGTGTGTGTGTGTGTGTGTGTGTGTGTGTGTGTGTGTCTTCCTGGTCTCTCTCCAGAGTTTCCAGTCTCTCTCCAGTCCCAGTGAATCTCCAGACTTGCCTAGTGTTGTTGTTGCTCCTCTACGTTACTTCAGAGATGTGAGTGACTCTGTGTCTGACCTGAGAGAGAAACTAGAGAGCATCCTGAAGGACACATGGCCCAGGATCTCTGCCACAGGTAGCTGACAGGAATAGAAATATCCATTCAGAGGAATGTAGTGGCTTTACACATGTCCAGTGCTATTTAGGAAGTGATGATTCTGTTTTGTTTCTTTATTCTAGTTTCTTCTGTAGATGTTTTACTGCCACCAGAGCCACAGACCAGAGAAGACTTTTTACGCTGTAAGGAAATGATATTTCACTCTGTACAATTCTACAACATATTAATGCATTAATAATTATCTGAATGGCAGTAGGTTGATATTAATACTCACTTTGGTTTCTGCTTTGCTCTTCTGACAGATTGCTGTCCTCTCACACTGGATGAGAACTCAGTCTTCCGATGCCTCTCCCTGTCAGAAGACAACCGGAGGGTGACGGCTGTATCTAATGAGAAACGTTATCCTGCTCACTCAGACAGGTTTACTTGGTTTTACCAAGTGTTGTGCAGAGAGGGTTTGTCTGGGCGATGTTATTGGGAGGTGGAGTGGAAGGGTCGCACTCTGTTTGCAGCAGTTTCATACAAAGACATCAGCAGAACGTCAGGTGACTCACTTTTTGGAAGTAATGACAAGTCCTGGAGTTTAGTTCACTCTCAACGTGGTGACTCTTTCCAACACAATAAAGTAAAAACAAAAGTGTCAGGCCGTCGTTCCTCCAGGGTCGGAGTGTACCTGGATTATGGGGCAGGTACTCTGTCCTTTTATAGCGTCTCTGACACGATGACCCTGCTCCACAAAGTCCACACCACTTTCACTCAGCCGCTCCATCCTGGGATTTATCTGTATGGAGAGTTTGCAGAGCTGATCAAGTTATGGTAGTGAAGGAGCTGAATATCTAACATGACTTTTGTACTGCAAATCAGGTCAGACTGATTTATTGGTTTGCTGGCATTGGACTGACATTGGCCTTTCAATAAAAATTGGATATTGGCCTGTCAGTGTTGTTCACTGCTGATATGATGGAGGAGAGGATGTGATTTTACTCAACAGCTTCAGGGAGGCAGACTGTAAAACCTGTGATGAAACCTGCCTCACTCTGAATGAAGGAGCTGCTCACTGACCTAAAATAATTTAATTAACATGGCTTTCACTGGAGAGTTTTTAAGCTATTGTCTAAAAGCTCTTTCAGAGGCTTTTCAATCCGCCAAGAAAAAAACAAATCCACAGAAAATGCTCAATCCTTGTCATTTTTTTTTATTTTTATTTTTATTTTTTTGGCGTGAAAATGGTGAAACTTAAATACAGAATATCAGCACAAAATATTGATATCAGCAGTTTCAATACAAAAATATGGGTATCAGTATCAGCCTTCAAAAACCCTATCAGTCAATACCTAACTGTAAATAAATGATTAAAAATAGTTAATATGTTGAAAGAGCAGAACTGCCTTCAGAGACAAAGACTTGTTTGGGAAATGGTTTTCTTTCTCTTGTTCCATTTGACTTTCCCAGTCAAAGTAAACTGAATGTTTATTGGGACAAAATGGCCGCTGAAAAGTGTCTGAAGATGGGAGCAGTGACATCGAGTGGGAGCAAACGATAGTGAATTCAATACCTGCAGGTACTGGAAAATATTTCAGCCGAGCCAAAATCACTGTTACTCTGTTCTTACTGTTTTGTAGAGTCCACAGTGTTATTTAGTGAGACTCCATGTATGTTTCAAAGAAGGAGAAAGAAATCAAACTATTGAGGCACATCATTTATTTTCACATTATGTCTCGTCTATGTAAAAGAGGATTTGTGCATTTTGTAAGATGTCTAATTTAGAAAACAATTGAATAAATAAATGCATTGACTCACAGTTCATCATTTCTGATTTTCATTAGTACATTAGCAGAACCTTTATGGGAAGATAAGTCTTAACAGGCTAAAGTGCATTGTTTATTATGGAAGATTTTATCTGGTTTATTTTTCTGAACTGATGCTGAATGAAAACATCTTCATCAAAATAGAACAATAAAACAATAAAAAATCAAACCCAAATACAAAGAACAAACACTCCTTCACTCTCTCTATTTATCTTTCTGAAATAAATTATTTTTACGTTCAGGTGTAAAAGGTGTAGGATGAGACCAGAGATTGTAAAACAGTCAAGTGTGTGTGTGTGAATGAATGAATGAATAAATTAATGATTTTTTTTCATTTACGTGTCATGCCACTTAGGTGGCCCATCCCACATGGGATTACAAGACACCAGTAAAATAAACAAAATTTCAGTTTGCTATATTATAGCTGTAAACAATACTCAGTTCATTACAGTAAGCACATTAAGTACATTAAGTAAATGAAGTACATTCCGGTACTATAATACTCCTAATATGACAAGAACAAATATCTATGGAAAAGAAAAAAAAGAAATGAACAGCTTTTTCTAAATATTCAGCAATTAAAAAGGTTTTGTGTTCAAACAGCCAAGCCAGTATATCTGTTTCCTGCATAAGGAGTAGATCATTTTTCACCTCCACTTTATTAAACTTCTTAAAAACTAAATTCTTAAATCGTGGTGATGTGAGTAATACAAAACAAAATGGATTTCATTTTCAATTTCATTCAGCTCACACAAATAACAAAGTCTCTCTTCCTCAACAGCACCCGCCCAACGACCTGTTTCAATATGCAGAGGGAGTATACCTGACCTAATCTGGGCACACAGACATCTTTTTTTCTCTGACAGGTTATACAGCACATAGTTCTCCGTACCAAATTCATGTTGAATTTCACAAAATGTCCTAAGTTTTGGTTCACTCCTTACATTGGAAGCCCATTTTATTCCTGATTCAACAGACATTAATTCTTTAAACATGCTGATGTCAAGTTTTACGGTGTTGGTATACAAATCCTCACAGCCTAATCTCACACACAAACTATGTAGCTCCCTGGCCCATACCCCATTTGCTAGAATGTCCCAAAAAAACACTCTTTTAGTTAGTCTGTTATCCCTCATCTCCAGTAACCTGCTCCACAGCCTCATCATACAGACACTCCAGCGCTCCTCGCAGGATTTCCACCCCATGTCACCAGAAATAGCTAGGATAGGTGCAAATTTGTGTGCACACCCAAAAAATATCTAAGAGCCCTACTCTGAATGTTTTCCACATGTGGGGCGATTCTCATATCCCCAAACCCCTGCTACATCATCTAGGATTGGACATACACAGGCTTGATAGAGTTTGGTGTATGTAGAGAAACCCATGTCTCTCAGCATCTCTGTTTCACCAATAACACCACCAAGAGCTCTGCTAGCTGACTCTGAGAGAAGTGTGGTACTTTTTACACAACTCATATATTCATCCAAGTATAATCCTATAGGTATTTGTAGTATTTTGTGTAATTCAACTTTTCCACCCCCAAAATAAAATTGAAATTTTATTGTCATTTATACTCATTCTCCATTTACTGCATCACACCTTAGCACATAACAACATTTTTTGCAGATCCTCCTCTGACTCAGCCAGCAGAATAATATCATCAGCATACTGACATTTTCACCTCCGCACTGTACTCCACATTCTAGTGACTTAATCTCATTAGCAAACTCATTTATATACACAGCAAAAAGAGTGGGTGACAAAGCATCGCCCTGTTTGACCCCTGAAGGCGTGTGTGTGTGTGTTTTATGTGTAATTCAACATGAAACAGATGGGGGACACATGGGGGGGAAAGAAAGAACCAGAAGAAGAAGAAGAAAGTACAACATCTACAACATCTTGTCAGTCTTCCTCTCTCTCTCTCTCGGTGTCTTGGGTAATGTGACACTTGTTGGATCTCTTTAGAGGAATTCTCTTGTTGCTTGCCTGCTCCACAGGGAGGTCAGAGGTCACGGTCAGATACAGAGCAGCAGCCCTGTAGCTGATAGGGATTCACTGTGTTGCTGTGACGCTGCGTAGTGAACACTGAACAGCGTCTGACACTTCAGCAGGGCGGATGCTTGAAGCGAGCTCCTCTGGTTGAAGGACGGTCTCTTTCGGCGCTCGGCCTCCCTGCCGCCCGTCCTGTTAGAATAGAGTGCTGAAGGCCGCCGTTTCTTCTTCATGTTGAGATATTTTAGGCCCTCGCTCCTCCGGGGTCGGGCTCTACCTGGATCACAAGGCACCGACTCTTTCCTTTAGCGGGGAGAGCTGAGAGAAATACCACTGTGGAGTCTCAGCCCAGAATGATGGTTCAGTTGGGCTTCAGCACCACGGACAGCGCCCTCTCCCACACTGGAGAACAGTGGGCAGAGTGTGGGAGGGCTGATACCTTCCTGCCCTCATGTGGCAGGGATGGATAGAGCACAGCTGCGGCAGATCAGCAATCAGCGATCGACCTACTTCAGCCAGCTGCTCCACTCATTCAGGGGGAGGAAGGTGGTTTCTGACGGAGAGCAAACGGATTCTCCAAGACGGATAGACAAGACAGATTTACGATTGAAGGACATCTGGATAAACAGACTTGTGCTGTGTTGACCTCTGCTTGTTTCCTCAATGAGAAAGTGTGTGTGCCCCGGCCGAACGACCCAGTAGGAACGGACCTGACAGCGAGATTTGGACTACGGACCATCGGCATCGTGAGCCGGTTCCCCCGGACCAGTTACCCTCACTTACCCTCTCTGCTGTGTGTTCCCAGGCCAGAGTTCCCTCCTCCTCCCGAGTTCAGCCACCACTACCGGACTGGGAGAAACCACACTGGAGTTCCAGCATCCTACCTCCACCACACTTGTAAAAATAAAGAACTATATAATTTTAGCACCTGCAAATCTGTGTCTTGAGAGTCATTTCACCACAGGTATTGTACTTCTCCCTGAGCTATTTGTCACACCACGTTCAAAAGATAAAACAAAATGATGTTTTAACTAATTTGGCCTTGAAGACAGAATTTAGGTGAAACCAGTCGTAAAACAGAAAAAGGACTGAACTGTATAAACTGTGTCCCAATCACAGCAATATTTGTCATCTCTTTATTTACCTTGACTGTACTTCCTCACTTAAAATATATTAAGTTAATGCACTAGACTATTTAGTATGATTTTCATTAGCCAGTATTGCTACAATCTTAATTTAGCCTCTACCTTTTTAGTCAGTTTCCTGTATCTTGTATATTTAGGCGGCCGGGCCCATTGGCCTGGAAGCCTATTGTTGTTTAATGTCTTCTTTCTTTCTGTTAAAACTGCCTTCTCATGAATGAAAATGCATGAAACTTTGGTGACAAGAACAAAACTAGGTGTACTGTAATATGGAGACAACTGGCCTAATGGTGGCGCTATAGAGTAACAGTTTAAAATTTTAAACTTTAACAAATCACAAAAAATCATCAATTTATCCTACAAGCCTGAAACTCTCTGAGGTTGTTGGCTCAGTGGAGAGGAAACTGTTGTTCACTGCAACAAAATTAAAGGTGAATGACACCCTGGTCCAGGAAAACCGGGGTATGTCACTCAGGGTATGTACCCCGGACCAGGAAGCCTGGGGTACGTCACTCGGGGTGCTTCAGTCACTGGCCTTTATGCTTTGTCGGCCTCTGTCTTTCTGGAGGCACACACAGACACACACACACACACACACACACACACAGAGAAACAGAGGCGAGACAGGTTTGCAACACAACAGTAACACAGCAGGGTTACAGCTTGTCGTCCTTCCAGATCACAGGTCTCTGGGTAGAGGAGTGTACGGCTGTCTTTCCTCCTGTCCTCTCCCTCTCCTCCAACACCTGTTCTGTATCCAGAGAGAGTCTGATTGCTGGTTGGGGTCAGCTGGGTTTCCTCCAGGTTACAGTGAGCTGGCAGTGGATGTATCATTACCAACTCCCATCCCCAACTGACGCCGGCTCCGCCCTGCTCTCTGGCTCCCTCTGCTGGCGGTTAGGTGGCAGTGGAGGGGGGAGACACCACAGTGTGTGTGTGTGTGTGTTGTGCCTTGTGCCGTTTGAGCATTTAAATAAATTGCGTTGCTTTTCATTACATGGTGCTTTTCTTCTCTGAAAAAACAAACCTTTATTCCTTTGATTAGATCCAACCTGAGTGTACAGAAACAATTAGATTACAATTAGTTTTAGGTTGTTTTTTTTGTTTTTTCACAAGAGATACAATAATGATCACCAATGATAGATTTGTATCCAATTGTTTGAAGTAGTTCTGAAATACAATGAATAATAGATATTATAGGCTTAATATTGTTTCCAAGTGTTCCCAAGTACAAGTGACAGCAATGGGGTCTGAAAGACTGAATCAAATATCATTTTTACATTATCTATTCATCAAACAGTATCACTTGATAACAGAATTCTATACAACATTTATTTTAGTGACTGTTATAAAGATGAGACAGTGGAAAATGTCTACAGTGTTTAGATACAGAGACCTTATGAAAGGGAGTGAAACTGAAAAGGTGGCACTTGCCATACCTAAGCCTGAGTCCAAGATTGAACTTTGAGTTGTTTTCTTCCATCATTATATTAGAGAGCACAGGTCAGGCCAGAAATCTATTGGGAAGCCATATCTAAAACTAAATCACATGGAGGGGCACCCTTGGGTGTCCAGTGTTCCCTCTAAGTGTGTGTTTCTGGAGGATAGTTTGGTGTCCTAGAGCAGATAGTTTATCACACTGACCACATGATCACATCTTGTCAGTCGGTTTGGACGTTTTCTTGGCAAATAATAATGGATGAAGGATTCAAATGTCCATATTTCCTTAATACTTTGACTAATCTCAGTAAAAGTTATTTTCAAAAATGAGTTTCAGAATTTTATCTTCAAAATTGAATTCACGACAATTTGAATTTTGCCTTTATTGTCATGCAAGCCTTCACTCAGTGGCAGGGCCATGGGCTGTCCAGTGGGTGGCAACAGTTAGTGGCTATAGCCAAAATGCAGTTATGATAGACTGAGGCAATATGTTCATCAATGAGTTGAGCCAATAAATATTAGATTTAGTAATCATTTGATAGTCATACTTTGTCACAAGTTGCTGTATTCCCAGTATGATCTTATTCTACTGCATATCATTTTTATTTCTAATGATAGGTAATATGGTAATAGTTCATTGTATGATGCCTACTGATTACTCATACTACTATGCTAATCTTTCATGCCAATAGATTAATGATGATGCAGCCTGTTGTTATGATCTTTAAGTTCCTTTAACAGTTTAAAGACATTATATGTGGCCAACAGGTTGCCTTTTTCTCCTCCTTTTTCCCTGTATTTTTTCTGTTGACAAAATGGCTGAGCTGTTCCCAGCTGCCTGATGTCTGCTTGCAGCTATATTCACTTTACAACTCTCACCCATAAGATACAGCTGTTCTTTAAAGCCCCGCCCCTCTGAGCAGAACCAGGAAGTCCGGCCCCTTCTTTCCCCAAGCTTTTTCCAGGGTAAACGAATCTCTCCTATGCCTGTGTGAAAGTGGTTGTCAGTAAAATGGCTGAACAGCAGCAGCATGGATTTGAGCTGGACGAGGATCAGTTCTGCTGTTCAATCTGTCTGGACCTTCTAAAAGATCCAGTCACTCTCCACTGTGGACACAATTACTGCAGAAGCTGTATTGCGGGTTGCTGGGACCATGAGGAAGAGAAGGGAGTGTACAGCTGCCCTCAGTGCAGGGAGAGCTTCAATCCCAGGCCTGTTCTTCGGAGGAACAACATGCTGGCTGAGGTGGGCTGGAAAAATAGTACTGGTAGGAGAAGTAGAGCTAGAAACAGTAGTAGTAGTGCTGCTGGAAACAGTAGCAGTGTTACTTTATTTATTCCACAGTGGGAATTGCTTCATCACTGTGGTCCATTAGTTTAACATTTAAAGGAGACATAGAAATGTGTTATTTCTCTCTGTACTTTTGTCACACACCCCGGCTGCGGTCGAATAGTCAAAAAAATACGTCCTAACTCCTATTCCTAACCACTTTTCCTTGACCTCGTTGGAAAACGCCATGAGGTCAAGGAAAGATGTGAAGGAGAATTCATAAGGATTTAGAAAAAGACAACCGCGGTGCTAAGAGAATCCGACTGCACTTACACTAGGCTACGTAATTATGCGACGGCGGATGTTAATGACGTAGACTGCCGTGGTGAAACTACAATGTTCCGGAGATGGACTACTAAAAGCGCATCTTAGATACTTCGCCCCATATAAGCCTATGCATATAATAGCTTAAGAACCACCACACAACTCAGTAAACACCCTGAAATGTTGACTTGATTGTGCTTTGAAGTTGTTATGGCTGATACAGGCCTCTATTAAGGCAAGGGTTTCAGCATCTGTGACTGAAGTAAAATTAATTAATGATATTGCTAAAGGCCGGCAATACAACAACGCTCAAAATGAAGAAATAACTAATGCAAACCGAGCATAGATTACGCTACAACGTTAACTTCACTTTGATTATTTTACGACAGCAGCGTAACGTTCATAGTTCGCCTCTATGGGTTTAACATATTGTTGACAGTTCAAAACATATAAGCATATTAGCAAGTTATGGCATAAGATGGAAAATGCTTAATAAGCAACGGTAACTTGCTTGATGATCTGCGTCCCTTGTCGGTCATGATCGTTTGTTTTCGTGAACGGCCGAATGGTGCGTCGTTGCTGCCGCAAAGAATTGTGGGACGGCATTATCTCCTTTCCTTTCGTAAAGGATGGTCCAGTGTATCCTATGCTAAAGGAGCTA
The DNA here is from genome assembly GCF_048128805.1 of Centroberyx gerrardi. Classification (NCBI taxonomy): domain Eukaryota; kingdom Metazoa; phylum Chordata; class Actinopteri; order Beryciformes; family Berycidae; genus Centroberyx; species Centroberyx gerrardi. The sequence continues at coordinate 7,558,231 of NC_136019.1, read as the reverse complement.
AGTAAGGAAGCATTGAAGCACCTTTCCTTAGCATGTAGAGAATTCGAACAGCTCTTATCATGGCTGCCACTTAGGTACTTCCGGGTCATTTCACTCAGTTAGGAACCTTCCTAAGCAAAAAAGACTATTCGACCGCAGCCCCCATGTATTCCACGTGTTGCTCGTCAGCAGGGGCGGAAATTACGGGGGGGACAGGGGGGTCCGGACCCCCCCTTCCTGGGACTAACAGAGAGTTGTCCCCCTCAATATATCATTGTAAACATAACTATATAATTTTAAATAATATAATAATATGCATTGAAAGCACTTGTGCTAATTATAGACGCAAAACAATGCGTTTTTAAGTTTCGAAAGATTACGTCCCCCCCTCATACGCCTCACAGTGGTTTGGTCGACTGCCTACCATCCCTGAACCCCCACACACACACACATTAGCCCTCGGAGTGTGTGTGGAGGGTCTCTGGAAGTGTGTCAGTGGTGGCTGACCTCCAATAAGAAGCTACTTTGCAAAGGTTAACTTAAAACAAAGGATGTGTCAGACATTTTTCTTTACTTCTACCACTCGATAGAATAAAACGCATTCACAATTGTAACCAGACTACATTTTGTTCGCTCCATTACCTCGCGGTTGAATCTCGTGCGTCAGCGTGTTGGTACAGAGCCGCGTCTCCTAATGCATGTATGTGTATGGAGGCAGGAGGTCTATCCACAATTAAAATCCTCATAACTCACTGAATTTTCGACCGATTTTCAAGCGATTTGGTTTGTTACAAATGCCAGACATGTATTTATGATACAGGATACTTGGTTAAATTAAAATGCGGGTTTTCATACCAAAATACTTTATCTTTTGTAGATGGTAACAGTAATATTTCTATAATATAATATTTAAGATTAACTTACCCTATGTAATTAGGTTCTAAGTATATTATTTTTTTCTTACTGCATGTAAAATGGCTGCCACTATGTTATTTGTTCATAATTTTGGAAATAAATGAAGACTTAATTAATAAAAAAGACATAATTACAACAAACATTATGTTAAAATATAAGTAAGTTTCTGGCAGGCTTCATAGCGTTCTGGACTTTTACACATTGACAGCAAAACATTAGAGATCTGCTTTTTCGGGAAAACTAAATCTAATTAGGCATATATTAGCTTTAGTTCAGTTAATGGGTGTTGCATCTCACCTACTACTGTAAATAACCTGCATGCTGTGTGTGTGTGTCTATTTGTCAGCCAGCCAGGTCAGTTAAAATGGCAGAGATGACACGAACTCAGGGGAACCCAAAGACAGACACGCAAACAGGGGTTTAGTTTTCAAGCTGTGTATTTAAACAGAACAATTCGGGCAAGAGTCGGGTTGGGTTGGGTCGGGCACTGGAGCTGTGGCTGGCGTGGGCCAAGTAGAGTGGCAGCTGAGGCGGGGCGAGCAGCGCCGTCCCCTGGCTTGGACTGTAGGAGCGGGGGCTCGGTGTGGACCAGGCGGAGTAGCAGCTGAGGCGGAGTGAGCAGCGGTGTCCCCAGGCTTGGGTCAAGCTGTAGACGCTGTGGCTGGCGTGGACCAGGCAGAGTGGCAGTGGAGGCAGTCTGAGACAAGGAGACGAGGAGTCAGACTCGGACAGTAGGCACACAACACAATCTACACTATGGCTAGAACTTCTAGAGTGTAGCTTGGCTTAAAGCGTAATCGTTCACAAAAACGGGTCACTAACCAACTGTCTAGCGGCTGGCAGACAGCACACTAGAAACTACGATCTGACGAGGACTGCAGGCACAGCAGGGAATAAATAGTCAGCTTGATTGACAGACACACCTCCCCACGTGCGGAATGCAGGTCCAACCTAAATGCCCATCACAACCCGAGAGAGAGAGAGAGAGAGAGAGAGAGAGAAAGATGCCAGGCGGCTGCCATGACAAGAGAAAAGAAAAACAGACATCCGATCATTTTTCAGTGCACCGAAACGCCAAGTAGAAAGACCCCAGTAATATCAAAGGCAATTTGATAAAATCTTCATAAGAAAGGAATGAAGTCCTTATGGAAATGTTTCATAATGGACCTCTATATACATTTAATACAACAGTACTTTTGGCGGCACCTTTGGTGTCCCCTTCAGGAATTGCTCTTGAGAAATTTTTCTGTTTATTGTCCCCCCCAACAGTGAAATGAAATATCCGCCCTTGCTCGTCAGTGAATGACCTCTCCTCCTTTTCTTTTCCTCCCAGGTTGTGGAGAAGCTGAAGAAGACAGGCGGCCAACAGGCTTCTCCCTCTGCTGCTCTGGCCTGTGCCGGCCCAGCGGATGTGGCCTGTGATTTCTGCAGCGGGACCAGACGCAACAAAGCCACTATGTCTTGCTTGGCGTGCACGGCCTCTTACTGTGCAGCTCACCTCCAGCCTCACTACAGCGTTCCTGTGTTGCAGAAGCACAAGCTGGTCTCAGCCACGGCCCCGCTGCAGGAAAGAAAAAAAAAAGTTGCAGCAGAGAGAGCTGAGAGACAGGTAGGACCAGAATAACTTGTTGACAACATCTGTGGCTATAAAACCTATTCATTGACAAATAAATGTTTTCATGTTTTTCCTCATTGGTTGAGCTACGACTCAAATGTCCAGTGTAACATTGATGGTGTTAGAAATACAACCAGCCACAGAGAAAACACTTCCTGATGCACCAATCCTAATATTGTCTTCCAGAAACAGCTGATTGTGAGTCAGCAGAAAGTCCAGGAGAGAGTCCAGGAGAGAGAGAGGGAGCTGAAGGAGCTGAGCCAGGCTGTGGAGGATCTCAAGGTGTGGAAATGGGAGCACAGTATATGATCCCATGTGTCTGCTAAAGGGCTCACAGCCATGTGGGCACGTCTCGTTAAAGGCTTGGCATTCATTAATGGAATCAGTTCAGTGTAAAATGGCACTGAGGAAGGTCTGAATAGGAGCCAAATGTTTGCACAGGGCATTTTATCACCATTTACACTTTCAACATTACAGGCTGATGAATGGACTAATATAGAAGATCTCTAGTCCAGATTTGTATATTTGGGTCTTCAGCTGCAGTGTGCAAGCTTCTCTTTTTAACACTGTGTGAATTCTCTGGACTTCTGCTCCTGTCAAAGACATTTCAGGCAGTATAATGGAGATAGTGTAAGTTTCTACATAGACACTACAGTAAATGTCCGTCAGATCAGTGGTTTCTTTCCCCCTTTAATCCAGGTTCATTACTCTGAGAATCAGTCGTATGAATGAGCAAATAATCACAGCCATTTTTAATCACAAATTGCCTTGTAACTTTTCAGTAAAGCTGCCATCTAATCTATTTCTTTTGGCTGCAAAAAAGATGTAGAATAGTCTCAAAACCTGTCTGTTCTCATGTGTTTTCTGAAAACAAGTATTAACTGTAGACTTTGGTGTTGAATGTAATGTTTTGCTGCATTGATCCCCATAGGGAAGTAGTGTTTTCTCTGTCCCCTCCACAGGGAGGTCAGAGGTCAGGCTCAGCTACAGAACAGTGCCACTAGAGCTGGTGGGGTTTCAGTGTCTTGTTCAGTCCCATTTCAGCAGGGTGGATGCTTGTCGACACGGGGGCTTGAACCCAAGCGGTCCAGCTGAGGACGGCGGTGTCTCTAACCGGCGGGCCGCCCTGCCGCCTTAAAAGAAGTGCACTTTGTAAAGCAGGCACCATGTGTGTGTTTGTACCAGCAGAGTTCTGCCCAGACCGCAGTGGAGGCCTGTGAGCTGATCTTCACTGAGCTGATCTGCTCCATCCAGAGGAGGCGCAGTGAGGTGAAGCAGCTGATCAGAGCCCAGGAGAAGACTGCAGTCGGTCAGGCTGAAGAACTGCTGCTGCAGCTGGAGGAGGAGATCGCCAAGCTGAGGAGGAGAGACACTGAACTGGAACAGCTGTCGCATGCTGACGACCACATCCGTTTCATTCAGGTTACACACACTTTTCAGTCTGAGTGGACTTTAACTCTTTAAAATGAATGAACTTTTTTTTAAAGATAGTTTTGATGACATTTCCACATCATTGAATAATCACAGGGTTTCCTGCAGCGCTTCCTAGCCAAGACACACTCTGTCTTTACTGTAAAACCCCTAAAATCCAAAACTACTTTGTGTTGATTTTCATTGAGACCAAAGTAATGTTGAACAAATTGTCCAAAAGCGACATCTGCTGTCCAAAAGTGACATTGCAACCAATGATGAGCATATTGTGATGAGCAATTGTTAAAACTTAAAGGAAAAATCCGGCCTAAAACACTTTAACACTGTTAAAATCAGTACACTTTTCAGTTTTCAAACACAATGCAAACTAATTCAATGGAGTTTTTTTTCACCCTTGAATGTTAAACAGTAATGGCAGATAGAAAACCTTGATATGGATTTTTTCTTCTTCTTCTTTTTTCTTCTTTTTCTTGATATTAATATTGATATGAACTGGCTCCCTGGCCCACCAGGCCACCATGATTGTCCTTTTTGAAAGATACATTCACTTAATTAAGTTTATTTAATTAAGTTATCCTGTAGCTGATCTGCAGCAAAACATAAATTCAGCATTATTCCAGAAAGAAAAGATTGCTGCTCAGTTAAATTCACTACTATTCAACTACATTCTTTATCATTACACACACATCATCCTTATCAGTATTTTGCTGTCTGTATTCTTTCCTTCTACTACTGTGTGTGTGTGTGTGTGTGTGTGTGTGTGTGTGTGTGTCTCCCTGGTCTCTCTCCAGAGTTTCCAGTCTCTCTCCAGTCCCAGTGAATCTCCAGACTTGCGTAGTGTTGTTGTTGTTCCTCTACGTTACTTCAGAGATGTGAGTGACTCTGTGTCTGACCTGAGAGAGAAACTAGAGAGCATCCTGAAGGACACATGGCCCAGGATCTCTGCCACAGGTAGCTGACAGGAATAGAAATATCCATTCAGAGGAATGTAGTGGCTTTACACATGTCCAGTGCTATTTAGGAAGTGATGATTCTGTTTTGTTTCTTTATTCTAGTGTCTTCTGTAGATGTTTTACTGCCACCAGAGCCACAGACCAGAGAAGACTTTTTACGCTGTAAGGAAATGATATTTCACTCTGTACAATTCTACAACATATTAATGCATTAATAATTATCTGAATGGCAGTAGGTTGATATTAATACTCACTTTGGTTTCTGCTTTGCTCTTCTGACAGATTGCTGTCCTCTCACACTGGATGAGAACTCAGTCTACCAACATCTCTCCCTGTCAGAAGACAACCGGAGGGTGAGGACTGTATGGAATGAGAAAGGTTATCCTGCTCACTCAGACAGGTTTACTAGTTCTTGGCAAGTGTTGTGCAGAGAGGGTTTGTCTGGGCGATGTTATTGGGAGGTGGAGTGGAAGGGTCACACTCTGTCTGTAGCAGTTTCATACAAAGACATCAGCAGAACGTCAGGTGACTCAAAATTTGGAAGTAATGACAAGTCCTGGAGTTTAGTTTGCTCTCAACGTGGTGACTCTTTCCAACACAATAAAGTAAAAACAGAAGTGTCAGGCCGTCGTTCCTCCAGGGTCGGAGTGTACCTGGATTATGAGGCAGGTACTCTGTCCTTTTATAGCGTCTCTGACACGATGACCCTGCTCCACAAAGTCCACACCACTTTCACTCAGCCGCTCCATCCTGGGATTTATCTGCATGCTTATAACTATGGAGAGTCTGCAGAGCTGATCAAGTTATGGTAGTGAAGGAGCTGAATATCTAACATGACTTTTGTACTGCAAATCAGGTCAGACTGATATCGGTTTGTTGGTATTGGACTGACATTGGCCTTTCAATAAAAATTGGATATGGGCCTGTCAGTGTTGTTCACTGCTGATATGATGGAGGAGAGGATGTGATTTTACTCAACAGCTTCAGGGAGGCAGACTGTAAAACCTGTGATGAAACCTGCCTCACTCTGAATGAAGGAGCTGCTAATTGACCTAAAATAATTTAATTAACATGGCTTTCAATGGAGAGTTTTTAATGTCCAATAGTATAAAACCTTTTTTTGTTTTTGTTTTTGTTTTTTTTAGAAGCATTTCAACCCTGTAAGTAAAAAAAAAAAAAAAAAAAAAAAAAAAAAATGCTGAATATTTGTAACTTCTTTGAATTTTTTGCAAATAGTGAAACTTAAATACAGAATATCTGCACAATATATTGATATCAGCAGCTTCAATACAAAAATATGGGTATCAGTATCAGCCTTCAAAATCCCTATCAGTCAAATCCTAACTGTAAATAAATGATTAAAAATAGTTAATATGTTGAAAGAGCAGAACTGCCTTCAGAGACAAAGACTTGTTTGGGAAATGGTTTTCTTTCTCTTGTTCCATTTGACTTTCCCAGTCAAAGTAAACTGAATGTTTATTGGGACAAAATGGCCGCTGAAAAGTGTCTGAAGATGGGAGCAGTGACATTGAGTGAGAGCAAACGATAGTGAATTCAATACCTGCAGGCACTGGAAAATATTTCAGCCGAGCCAAAATCACTATGACTCACAGTTTTTTGCACAGTTTCATTTTTTTTTTTTTGAGACACTGACGGTAAAAGGAAGGAGAAGGAAATAAATCTATCGAGGCACATCATTACTTTCACTTATTTACATTATGCAGCGCATTAGTCTAGTCTATGTAAAAGGGGATTTGTCTAATTTATAACATGACTAATATGATGAAAATAAATAAATAAATGCATTGACTCAGTTCATCTTTTCTGATTTTCATTTGTAGTATAACCTTCATGGGCACTTACTAAGTCTGAAGTTCATTGCTTGTATGTAAGATTTTATCTGGTTTATTTTTATGAGTTGATGCTGAATGACAACATCTTCATCAAAATGGGAACCAAAAACTAAAAAATCAAACCCAAACACAACAAATACAAAGAACAAACACTCTTTCACTCTCTCTCTTTATCTTTCTGAAATTATTTTTGTGCTCAAGTGTAGAAAGTGTAGGATGAGACCAGAGATTTTAAAACAATCAGGTGTGTGTGTGTGTGTGTGTTTTATGTGTGATTCTGGTTGAGGTTTGAGGGTGTTGACACTGTGCCAGAGCAGAGGCAGGCCAGGTAATACGGACACACCTTCCTCTCTCACTACACTGCATGTTACAGCAAGCATGACAAATCAATAGAGAGAGCGAGAGAGAGAGAGAGAGAGAGAGAGAGAGAGGGGGAACACGTGGAGGGAAGAAAGAGTGAAAAGAAGAGGAAGACAGTCCATCAATATCTTTTCAGTCTTCTTTTCTAGCTCTCGGTGTCTTCGGTTTCTTTCCTCCAGTGGTATTTACAGCAGAAAACCTTGGTGAGTACATCTCATTCTCGTGTTCCTGTCTCCTCATTCATGAATCTGTTGTGGTTTCTGTCAATGAACATGGTTGACCTAATAGGTTAGAACAGCCACCAAATCACCAGGATCACCTGTTTTTATATTGCTGCTTTTTGCCGCTTTTTTTTTTTTTGTGTGTGGGGGGGGGGGGGGGGGGGGGATTCTCATTTTACAATTGATTACTGTGTATTTTTGAAATTACGCATTGTGTTTTCAGTGGATGTCATGGCGTCATGACATTATTCAATCCCTAAAAGAACCATGGGAAAATGGGATGTGACCAGTTTGTGCCACATAATAAATCTATGTAATTATGCTCTTATTCTATGTCTTGTGCAATCTCTGGTGGTGTTTATGTCATTATTGGAGTTCTTTGTGCATAGAACAGGTGTGTTTAGTCTGCGTTTAGGTATGTACATGAGTCACACATTCAACACAAACACACCTTTTTGAGTCGGGCAGGTTTTATAGTCTGCTATAATCCGTTGTGTGTTCAGTTTTTGTTCAGCTGAGTCTAAAGTAGAAAATGAGAGAAGAAAAGAAACATAAACTGTCCAGGTGCGACAGAAACCCAGAAGGGCTTTGAAAACAAAACTATGGCACCCCAAAAGGGAAAGAGGAAAAACTCAAGATGACAGCGACACAAATGACAAATCACCAAGTCAGCTTCAGTCTGTAGTGTGAAGAGGAAGTATCATATGGCGCTGCAGAGCCGTCCTCACCTGTTCCAGCGCACTAAATCTCAGTTTCTCACTGTGAGGCCATTGTTCAACAAATGACAGTATCACCTGCCGCTGCTTTGACAATTCCAGCGTCAATGTGGTTCGACCGGCTTTCTGTAAACACTGTCCATGTGGTCACATTTCTGTCTCTCTCTCTCTCTCTTTCTCTGTCTCTCTCTCTAGTATTGTATGTGTGCTGTAGTTGAACATCAAGACCAGGAAGAATAAGAAAGTACGGAAAATTCACACGTTACATCATCGACACAAATGGCAGGCCCTTATCATTATCTACATTTCAAACACTTATTTAATCTGAAACTTTGCTTATGTAATGCTGGCTGCAGAATCAAAGCATGCGTGACACTCTTTCCCCATATTGGATGCTGGACAGCTTCAGCTTGCGGTGACTCCTCAGGTGACTCCTCATCCTCTGAGCTCTCTAGCTCTTCATCTTCTTCCAAAAAAAAGGGTCAGGGAATCCAGATGTCCACTATAATCTGCTTAGTTAGTCTAAAAATGGTTTAACTTTTCTGGAAAGTAGCTTCCAAGGTGTTCATATACAAGAAAAAAACAGAAAATTAAACTCACAAGCACCTGAAATTTAATACGTATCAACTTACCTTTCCTCTTTCCATAAAATATCAGTGTTGAAATGTTTGCCATTTTCTAAAGCCAGGAAAAAGAATTTCCCCAAGGTCCCACCCCCATAGATGTGATAGCATTGAAATGCTTACAATGTCTTCTTTAAGGCACAACCGGATGCAACATAGCATCATGTATGGCATGGGAGGAAAACTCACAAGCAAATGTCGTCAAGAGTGGATGAATGACTGGTTCTCAGGAGGCCACCTATCTATTTATGCTATGTATCTACTGCACCTATCTATCTTTATAACATCTCCTAATGAGCAATAGCTTAGAGCTACAGCTACTTACACTCTGACTAATATTCATAATTATACCACAAGTACAAGTTTCTATGAAAGATCAAACAGGTTTGGTTAGCACATGTGGGTGTGTTTGTTTGTTTATGTGTGTATAATGGAAGGCGAGAGAGAGAGAGAGATAGAGTAAGAGTAAAAGAGAGTGAGTGAGTATTTACACTGTATAGTTTGTGCGTGAGCAGACTTGAAGGTGTGCTCTTTTACTGAGTAAGAGTTAAGATATGTTGTACAAGCAATGACATGCCATATCCCTTTATGAAATATTGCTTCCAATAACATGAAACGGGTACTTACGCAGATTGGCAGTACATGATGCATGCAAGAGCGTTATCTCCTGTGTTGTTGTATCTACAGATTTGCCAAATGCTTAAACTGTTATTGATTGTTGACAGCTAACCTAGATTTCATCAACGATACCAGAGAGAGAGAGAGAGAGAGAGAGAGAGAGAGAGAGAGAGAGAGAGAAAGAGTATGAATCTGTGTCTGTGATTTCTCAACTATTGACATTACCACTGACTGTTCCTCTCCACTCGTGTCTGGTCTCGTAGTTCAGGAATTAAGAGTCCCAGTTAAAACCTGTTACGCTTGCGCCACACTCCCACTCTTCCCTGGAAAATATATACTTCTATTGTTCAGGGGGAAACGTGCGCCAACTGAAACACGTAGGCTGTAGGATTTAGAGGTGAGGCCTCAATTAGTCAGGCAATCTGTAAATGTTGATCTGAAGTCCCGATCGCTTTACAACATCGTAGGATATTGTTGGGAAGAGAAAAGTAATGTGATGAGTGAGTGGCAACTGGAAACTGGAAACTATATGCTGATTTGAAGAAGTGTATCATATTGATTACTAATGGAGAGAATTTAAAAGGTTGGCAATTTTTTTGTGGTTTTATTCGTTTTGTTAGCAATTCTAGCTCAAGTCAATGGTGTAGGAAGCCATTACTGTCAAAATTGCATAAAAGAGGTCAATAGGATAGGCTTAAATCCTGAACCTTCACTTTATCAAGGTACCATACTTATCTCATCTGTATCCACTCACACTTAACAAATGACAATAAAACCAGTGATGTTATCCTGCATGTTTCTAATATTTTATATCTGCTGAAGGGTTAAAATGAATGCAATCATTGACACCTTTGATCAAAATGAATCACCAATATTCTCTCTTTGGCAGGTAACTAAAATGGCCCAGAATAACAGAAGTGTTCCCTTGTCGCTGCCTCTCATGAACTCCTCCCTTGCATTGTTCACCAATCGGCCTCCCTCCATCTTCCACTCCCGCGCTTCCCTTAACACCTCCACCATGGCACCGAACACTAGCATTGTGAGTAACACGTCCGCCACCACAGCGGCTGCCCTCATCCTAGGCCTCGCCTTTCTCTTGGGCGTCCCCGGCAACCTCTTCATCATCTGGAGCATCCTGGCGCGTGCCCGCAAGCAGTCCGTCACGACCCTCCTCATCCTCAACCTAGCGTGCGCCGACGGCTCCCTGATGGCTCTCAGTCCATTCTTCATCGTATACTTGGTTCAGATGAAGTGGGTGTTTGGGAAGGTGATGTGCAAGGTGCTCTTCTACCTTTGTCTGGCCAACATGTACGCCTCCATACAGCTCATCATGCTGATGAGCCTGCACAGACTGGTGGCGGTGGTGTGGCCGCAGCGCGTCACTGCCATCACTGGCCGGAGGACTGTCCTGCGGGTGCTGGCGGTGGTGTGGGTGCTGGTGCTGGTCGCCTCTGTACCTGCTATCATCTTCAGGGAAGTGGAACTGATAGGCGGTCGCATGGTGTGTGATTCCTTCCACCATCAGGACAGCCATGTGAGTGAACAAGGACCTGATTATATTGTCAATGCTATATAGTAACCTCATCATACTATCAATAATAAATCATTATATATAATGATGAACCTTAAACCTGCAATAAGCGATATCAAACCCTATAACCAATCCTGAATCTAATGTGTGCTATGTGGAGATTTCATTGAGACATATTGATATAAACCGCACAGCAGCCAGCTGTGTTGCTGTTTTCACCTCTTTTTTAAAGCTTGTTGTCAAATTCCGCTTCTGAACGAAACTCCTCCCGGCCCATTCAGCACCTTTTCATTTTTTTTAAAACTAGCTTGGCTCCTCCCATTGCTGAAAAAAAGTCTCTAATGGCAGAATCGACGTAAACTTGTTAAACTAGTAAACTTGCTACCTGCCTCTTCACTTGTCATTGTGGGACATGTAACCTTGAGCGGGAGGAAAATCTGGCAAAGTGAGTCTGGTAACCGGTGACACTTCTAGGTTTGCCCTTAGTAGGCCTCCGTAGTGCAGTGGTTTTACTGTGCTTTACAAAAGTGTTGCAGTTTCTGTCACTCTCTAGTGGTCAAAAATTTTTGCTTATTGCAGCTTTAAATTCATTCAACATTTCTAAAATGCACAGAATCCAGTCAGTAAAAGTGTCAACCATGTGCTTCACTTACCTGCTATCTTTTAAGGGGCACCATAATTTGTTGAATTTACAGCTGTCTAAAGCCACTAGGCAAAGTTTTTGTGTGAAAATACACCTTCTTATCTTATCGGCCTAAATCACACTGGGGCACCAATAGAGAAAAGCGTCCCATCCTCCCTAAGTGAGGCTCTGTAGATTTGCTGTATTTGCTGAGATGAAATTCTCCCAGGTATGGACACTCACAGGAAGTGACAACTCGAAACTTAAGAACAAAATAAAAACTTGTTTCCTAAACAACAAAACTTGTTTCCTAAACAACAATGAGCAATGCTCTGTCCAGAGAAAGCTGCACTCCCCAACATTAGATCTTTTTCCTCTCGTCCCTTTGGTATCCTTTGGTAAACATGATCATGCTGTGTGCAGCTTACTGACATCACGTTACATGATTTCTGGGTATTGAAGGTCAAAGTTCAACGTTTTAAAACACTTACATCTGCCATTTGGAGCCGCCGACATATGAAGTTGCCTAGTGAAGAATGTCAGCATATTAATGATTCTTATAAATGCACTTCTTTCCCTACCTGCGCAGGTGGTCCTCCATTATATGATGGAACTAGTGCTGGGATTTTTTATTCCCTACGGGGTGATTGTAGGCAGCTACATCTGCATCCTGCGGCGGATCAGACAGACCAAGTTCCGCCGTCGGATCCGCAGCGAGAAGCTCATCCTGGCCATCGTGGTGACCTTCTGCGTCTTCTGGTTGCCCTACCATGTCATCAACATCGTGCAAGTATGTGGCGTGTCATATCTTCTGTTTTCACAAATAACACATTGACCAGAACATTACGGAAACAAAAACTTTGTAATCTATAGTATTTAAAAACATTTGCCCTGCTTCTGCTTTAGTGTTGTTTGCAAGTTCGTGTGAAGAGATGCTGACCATTACATTCTTCATTATTATTAAATCTACAATTCTATACTGTCCACAGGTTACAGCGGCTTTGTATCCACAGGGTTCAGATGTGAGAGCAAGGTAAAACTCAATCAAATTCACTGGCATGTTATCAGCATTATCCCTCTTCAAATGGGATACATTTGGAAGAAAAAGCTCATTATTATTCACCTGTTGTAGACTCAAATGGCAACAGCCTGTTAAAGCATTTCCACACTCAAAAGTTGCAGACTATTCATTCTTTTTGCAACGTCTGTCATCCCTTTGAGTGCAGAAACCCTTTAAGGTTTATTCTAATAAACAAAAAAAAACAAAAACGAACAGTTTCTTATTTTTACCCCTTTTCTCTCCTACAATGCTCGGATAAATCCTCCATCCACCAGGCTGGATCGCATATGGAAGACATACCGCGCTGTCACCTCTTCCCTGGCTTTCATCAGCAGCAGCGCCAATCCCGTGCTCTACGTGTTTGCAGGGAAGTCCTACATCCGCCGAGAGGGGCTAGCGTTTATGGCCCGCTTGTTCGAGGGCACAGCGCTGGACTCCGGGACAAGGAAGAGCCGACAGAACAGCCAGAACAGCCGGGACAAAGACAAAGACGCAGACGGAGTCATGCTGAAGGAGAGAGACCCAGACTCTGTCACCAACAATAGCTCTAATTTGAAAGCTGTGAAGAACGGTAAATAAAGCCCACCGGAGGCTGCAGGGTTGGCGCGGTCGTGGTCGTTCTGGAGGGGAAAACACAGGTGCCATGTGCTTTGAATCCCTCTTCCCTCCAGCGACATCGCACTTTGAAAATTGTAAAGGTCCCATATTGTGGAAAACGGGATTTCCCTTGCCTCTTTGATTATAAAGGAGTTGGATGTGCTATCTGAACATCGTGAAAGTATCAAAATGCACGGTCGGCAACTAAATTCACACAATCCATATTAGAAAACTGAGCCTCTAAACGAGCCATTTGGACTTCCTTAACTTTGTGGCGTCACAAAGGTTCGCTCATTATCATTTTTGTAAGAAATAATAGACTAACAAAGTGTTTTTTTCAAAGCAGTTGAGCTGTTGCCATTGTCTAGTTTTCTCTATCTGTAGCTGCCGGGCTGCGGTGTCTCACGTTTCACTCTTGAAACGGTTAGCCAATCAGAACAGAGGGGTCATTAATATTAATGAGCCTTAAAGAAACAGCAACAAAAACAGCCTGTTCTTGTTAAGGCTCAGAGAGATGATGGAAAATGAACATGTAAAAATGGATTGAGAGTGTTTTTTGTACATGACACCACACAAACAGCTTTGAATGGACCTCAAGAAATAAATCGCAGGCACAATTATTGGTTTTTACAAGGCAAAGTGGGCGGATCCACTGATTCCAGCCAATTGAAAAAGCCCTGCCCTGATTCAACCTGCTGCACAAATGAACTTTCTTCTGACTGAGATTGTAACAAGTGAAGGCAACTGTACATCCGTTTCTGACAAGTGGGGTCGTCACTGGGAACGCTGATCCTGGAAGAGCTCACAGCCCGAAGCATCCCGAAGTGTTTGAACGCAGGCTTTTACTAAGCAACACGCGGCACAGCGTCATTAAAACACATTCAACTTGATCAAATAGCGTGTTGGATCAGATGGGATATGACCCTATGAACTATCTCATAAGGGAGCAGCTGTTGAGTATTATTCAGGACTGTACAAGCCAAAGCTTAGCTCATGTGTACTGTACATGTTTACTGCTGTCTGAGTATTTTCTTGCTACATTTGTCCACACATTTTGTTTTTGCAATTTTTGTCCACGTTTCTACTTGCCAAAGCATGCAAATTAACATGAACTGAAACAGTGAATATTATTATTATGCCTCACTAATGAGCACAAGTGAGTTATTATGAAATTTATCATATTTGAACAAAGGATCAACAGACGGACTTGATTTTCTTTGGAATATTTACATTGGTTTCTGAATTGGGTGTCTATATGAATGCTCACCTTGGATTATGGCACAAGGGATAGTAACATCATATCCTGTGTATTGATGAATGTAACAAAGATTCAACAGAGGCTCTCTTTTGTGTATGTTTTATACCAACAGACTCTCTCTTTTGTACATGTTTTATGGTCTTTTACAAGAAGACACTGAACAAAAATGTTAATACTTTAAAACCACCCACCTCAAAAAAAGAGTTTGTTGATTGTTTTGAAATATCATTTTTAAATGACTGGTATAAAACATTTTTAGGAAAAAAAGAAAAGAAGAAGACGTGAAGCAGCAGATTTCAAGTTGATTGTGCAATCCGGCACTTCGATACATTCTGTTCCTGGTAACACGGACCCGTCATGGTGCAAGAGGAAGATCATAATGCTGTAATTCTGCCAAAAAGCCTGGTGCAAGGGAACAGACGTTGCACACGAAGCAGCTATGATTTAATGTTCAAGCAGCAGCAAGATCCTGCCAGTTCACCTGGAAACATCGCCCCCTCACTCTCACCCTCAGGGCAGGGTCTTGTGCCGCTCCTTCTTCTTCTTGTTCCTTTACAAATTATGCCGTCACTCCTTTTACAACATTGTCTGACATTTCTGCCCCTCTCTGATGCCAAACTGCCATGACACTAAAAGGCAGCGATAAGCAGTGTTAGTTCAATGGCAAGCAGAGTTTGTCTGCTTGTCACTGAAATATGTATGTTTGTTATTCTACATTATAAAACAGTATCAGCTAATTGGACTCCATCTAATTGCTAACCAAAAAACCCACACTGTGTGTCTAGCCACAAGTTTGGAAGAGTGTTAATGGGACACAATAAAGCACAATAACTGAAAAATTAACGTTATCTACAAGTGGGGTTTTACATTCATAATGTTGTCCGTTTGGGATGATTGCATTCACAAACGCTATTCCATAAAGGACAGCAGCTACCAAGTTCCCATTTTCCCGTAAACCCAGGTTAGATGGGAAGGACAATTGCTAGAGCTGGACTTGAAGGTGACATGGATGACGATATCAGCTAGTTAAATAAAGTGCAACATTTTAGTGCAACAAAGTGGTTTGAAACATATGCAAATAGAAACCATGGTTACGTTGCGATGACATAGACAAGCTCAAACTGGCTTCCCATCTGTGTCTCTGTGGTCACTGGGTTTCCCCTCACATGACACAATATGTATATATATATTTTTCATTCTGTTTCATTCCATTTCTTCATTTTATTCTCTTTGTCAGAGCAAAAAGGGAAGCACAGGGACCGAAACACAAGGAGTTTTTAACAGACAGGGGGAAAAAAGCGAAGTCGTATAATAGATGGAAATATAGGTACACTTGTGGAGTGGATTTACTGTTGGCCGTTTATAAAGGAGATCAGCAGCTGAAGGTCAGTATGTGATTTTGAGATAATCAAAATAATGATAATGATAATTATAACAATAATAATAATAATTCAGCTGTTAAAACAGTTGGAATGTATCTTCTAAATTCCAGTCTTCTAAATTACAGATGGTCAGTTATGCTTTTCTGGCAATTTTATTCAACATCATCTGGTATAATTTTATTTTTCCTCTGTAGTTCATGTAGCTTGACAAAAATGTCCAATGAAAACATTTTCATTCTTTCTTTTTTTTTTATCATTTAATGTTTAGTAACATGTACAAGAGAAGGAACACAAATCTCAGCACACTTTATATGAATTTTGAAAACGTAAATTTGGTGAAATAAAAAGTTTTGGAAAAGTACTAATTTTTATATTTAGATAGATGAACTTTTCATGATCAATTGTGAAATGTGTTTAGTTCGTCGTTAGTTTGTTAGTTAGTGTGTTTAGAGACTAAACATATAGGAACACCTTTTATGCACAGTGGCGTTTTGATTTTGTAAAGTGTTAATTTGTAATTGTTCATAATGATCCTCTGTCTTTTTCATTTCTCGCTCGCTACCAGTAATGCCTGGAATAAAACCTGGCCAAAGTAATACTGTGTAGTGTTCATCTGTACATCACATCACATCAGTGTTTAAATTTGTGGTTTTAGGTGAAGGTTTAGTTTATTTAGATCAATGATAAAAACAACAAAAAGGCAGAGGAAATACAAACAAAGAAACATCAAGGCTTTTGAAAACATCTCACCCCAAAAGAGAAAGAGAATAAAAAAATCAAATGACAAGATGGAGACAGAGGTGAATTGGGCATAAACTGTTCTGAATGATGTATCAAATGATCACTAACAAATTGACACTGGAATAGTGTTTATTTTAGTTTATTTGCTATACACCAATCTTCAGCAATCAAACACATCTAATTGGCACATGGTGAGATCTTGACTATCTCAGTAGGTAAAATGTGCTTTTTGAGAATTCCTTGCCGTTGCCCGGGGAGGCATTCAGTGTGTGAGCCTGTAGGCTACCACAGACTAGAAAAAAAACAATCCATGTGATGCAACTTTACAGCATTGACACACACCGGCATCTCCCAAACCGTGACAGCCTACAACATATCCTGTTTCCCCTCCCAAAGGTTGTGCCAGCTCAACCGTTGTCAGATTCAACCTCAGAATCTTCAACAGCAGCCTTCCCGATGGCATCCAACCTCACCGCCTCCTCCTCCTCCTCCTCCTCCTCCTCCCCCCCTCTGGCCCTCAGCGTCTCGGCCCAGATCGGCATCGCCATCCTGACCCTGGCCTTTGTGCTCGGCTTCCCCGGCAACCTGTTCGTGGTGTGGTCGGTGCTGTGCCGGGTGAAGAAGCGGTCGGTGACGTGTCTGCTGGTGCTGAACCTGGCGGCGGCGGACGCTTTCGTGCTGCTCAGCGCCCCGCTTTTCCTGCGCTACCTGGCAGGAGGCCGCGGCTGGGAGTTCGGCTCGGCGGCGTGCAAGCTGGTGCATTACCTGTCCAGCGTCAACATGTTCGTGTCCATCTACCTCATCTGCCTGATGAGCGTGGACAGGTGGCTGGCGGTCACGCGGCCTTTCTTGTCCCAGAGGATGAGAACAAAGCGCTCCCTGCTGGTTATCCTGCTGGGGGTCTGGATGATGGCGTTCGTCCTGTCGCTGCCCATGCCCTTCTACCGCAGGTGGGTCAAAGTGTGTGTGTGTGTGTGTATGTGTGTGTGTGTGTGTGATGGATAAAAACATATGAAGGAAAAAGTTCTCTCTCTCTCTGTATCTGTCTCTCTCACAAATTCAAATTCAAATCGGCTTTAGAGAGGAGAGAAACCTACAGTACAGTATATGAGGTACACAGTATCTCTCTCTCTCTCTCTCTCTCTCTCTCTCTCTCTCTCTCTGCCTAACTGCAGGCTGTCAGCTTTCATGTTTTCGGACGGCTCCATGTTAAAACATATTAAAGGTTTAGCAGTTTAATACAGTTCCCACGTTTGTGAAGTGTATGGCAAAAATACACCTAAATCCAACTTCTGTAGTGTGTGTTCCAGCCTCTCAGTGTCTCCACTGTAAACAGGCTGTTTTCTGTGGGTATTGATTTCATGCTGATTAACAAAACTATAGGGCAGAGAAATTTCCCCTCTTCCTCCAAGGTGTACAAACATGAACTGAACTGGGTCAAACGCAGATTGTCAGCCTGAGTGACCTCGCTAAAGGCTCCACATCAAAAGGGCTTGAAGAATCACATGATTTCTAAGTAAGAAACTAGCTATAGCCAGATTTCACATTTTGTCATTAGACACAATGACAAAATGCTTACATATGGAAAGGCAAGGAAGAAACACTTTTGTACAGTGTGGGACCTTTAAAACAAAGCCTGTAGTTATGTTTTTAGATATTCAAAAATATAAGAACAGATTCATTTTGAGCTACATGAAGTGTAAAATAACATCAGCAAAAAATAATAAACAGTAGTAAAAATGTGTGATCAAAGCAGCTACAACCTTTTTTCCTCCACTTTAACTGAGAACAAACTAATTGCACATGTTTGCTGCATTCAGTTGCTGTTGAAAATAGCCTAATTATGAGTTGCGTGCACATGAATGACCCAACCAGGTGCTAAATATGATTGTGAAAATGAGGAATTTTCTATAATACCTGAGTCTCTGAGATGTGCATAGAAAATGTGCCAACTATTGATGGTAAAATGCTTTGTTTGGCATTGTATGTAAAAGGTTAGCATAGTTGTATTTTTCTATTTTCACTTGTTATTTAACTTTCAGTTGTGCATGCTTATAAGATGTCCTCTTGGATATACAAATATATACTGTACAACATTTGGCTAATAAATTCATTAAAACATTAACTACAGTGCATGCCTGATACACATTTTCTCCTCTTCATTCTGCCGCTGCAGCACAAAGTAGCTCTGTACTGCTTGATTTATGAAATGAAGCAATAGCTGCTGAAAAGCTATTTTTCTAACAGGGTTAATTTTGTCTTCAACATTTTTGACCGAAAGCACTTGAGTGTAAGTAATATGTGAGACGTCACTTGAAGTTAGTTTGGTCGGTTAGTTTGGTCTTAGAGCATGTAGGCTGATAAAATCTCTTTGACGAATCACATTTCCTGCAGATTTCCTGCACCATTTCACTTTCTAATCAGTTGCTGCGTTTTGGTATTTCACTAGCAGAGACTATTTCACGAACACCTCCATCCTTCAACTTGAGAAACTTCTGCCTAATATTTCCTTTATTTTGTAAGAGACACACATCTTGAATGGCATTGAATCCTGTCACTGCATAATGCCATTTGTGTTATTTCAGAGTTTCATGTGGAAAATAGTAAAAAACGAGGGCTTGGAGCGAAAGGGGCGTAAGTGCGATTTTGGGCGAATATGAGTATTATATATCAATTGAAAGGTCTCAGTGAGATCTTTTCAGTGCCAAAAGGACACAACTGAAATCATGACCCATAAGTTTTAATTAAACAA